>NC_051077.1:26543167-26868599 GCF_004664715.2 Peromyscus leucopus | reverse complement strand
CTGTTCAGGGAGCTAGCACGTTTCAAATGGGTCCATTGCAAAGAGATCTGCGAGAACTGCAGTTCCCAGTGTCTTCAGGCATTTCTATTGGGTTGAGAGAATTCCTAATTCTCAAGAAAATTCTCCCAGTCTTAGGCTGGAGGTGGAGACTGTCTGCTCCAAGGCCCAGCTGGGAGAGGGAAGGAGAAGGGGAAGGTTTTCCATAGTCAGCTTAACCCTTCACTCCATCCCACGGTCTTCAGCCTTGGACTGCTCAGATTCATTTAGACTTGCTATCTACTCTCCAGTATGGAAACCCTCTCCTCTCTTTTGTGACAAAGGTCTTTCCTTCTGTATTCTGTCTTGGTGGCTTATGTTCTAAACTTCTTTCCCATTGCACTTAGTAGGGCCCCAAGAGAGAGGGCACTATTTACAAACATTGGTTACACCAAGAGTCATTGATATTTCTAATTTCTTTCATAACCCACTATCTGTAATTCATCCATTCACACATCTACCCACATGTACTGATCACCTACTATGTGCCAGGTGTTGCCCATGTGCTGGCTACTAAAGGACTGCAGGGAGCTTGAAGCCTGTATGGGTGCAGCCAGACAAACCGGCCAGAACCAAGGGAGGCAACTGCTACTGTCTGTGGAATGCAGGCTCCGAGGTGCCCTGGAGGCCTCCCAACCTGGTTTGAAGGGATCATCCAGACATATGTCCTAGTTGTCCACATCATGCCAAGTGATGGTGAATGCTGGATACATGGAATGAAACGAACACACACAGAAACACCTAAGCTTCCCCACATGACAGCAGGATTTGTTAGGTTGGGCAGATCCATTATTCTGTGCTTTAGTCTAACCTCGCTCACCCACATCCAGCTGCCACAGGACCATTTATTTATTGACTTTTCCTTACCCTGCTGAAGTGTTTTTTTTTTTTGTTTTTTTTTGTGATATATATTTTTTATTTTACAATACCATTCAGTTCTACATATCAGCCATGGGTTCCCCTATTCTCCCCCCTCCCACGCCCTCCCCTTACCCCCAGCCCACCCTCCATTCCCACCTCCTCCAGGACAAGTCCTCCCCCCGAGGACTGTGATCAACATGGTAGACTCAGTCCAGGCAGGTCCAGTCCCTTCCTCCCAGACTAAGCCAAGTGTCCCTGCATAAGTTCCTGGTTTCAAACAGCCAATTCATGCAATGAGCACAGGACTTGGTCCCACTGCCTAGATGCCTCCCAAACTGATCAAGCCAATCAACTGTCTCACCTATTCAGAGGGCCTGATCCAGCTGGGAGCCCCTCAGCCTTTGGTTCATAGTTCATGTGTTTCCATTCATTTGGCTATTTTTTTTCAATAATTGAGTAAAACTGAAATTTATTATATGCCACAGTCGTCCTAGGGACCTCCATGCTATATATATATAGCCTTTATGGTTCTATGGGTTGTGGTCTGATTGTTCATTTTATATCTAGAATCCACCAATGAGTGAGTACATACCATAACTGTCTTTCTGGGTTTGGGTTACCTCACTCAGGATGATTTTTTCTAGTTCCATCCATTTGCCTGCAAATTTCATGCTTTCATTGTTTTTCTCTGCTGAGTAGAACTCCATTGTGTATATGTACCACATTTTTTTCATCCATTCTTCCGTTGATGGGCATCTAGGTTGTTTCCAGGTTCTGGCTATTACAAATAGTGCTGCTATGAACATAGCTGAGCATGTATCTTTATGGTATGTATCAGCATTCTTTGGGTATATGCCCAAGAGTGGAATGGCTGGGTCTTGAGGTAGTTCAATTCCTAATTTTCTGAGAAACCGCCATACTGATTTCCACAGTGGTTGTACAAGTTTACATTCCCACCAACAGTGGAGGAGTGTTCCCTTTGCTCCACATCCTCTCCAACATTGGTTGTCATTGGTGTTTTTGATCTTAGCCATTCTAACGGGTGTAAGGTGGTATCTCAGAGTCGTTTTGATTTGCATTTCTCTGATGATTAAGGATGTTGAGCATTTCTTTAAATGTCTTTCAGCCATTTGTAGTTCTTGTTTTGTGAATTCTCTGTTTAGCTCTTTAGCCCATTTTTTAATTGGACTGTTCAGTGCTTTGATGTCTAGTTTCTTGAGTTCTTTATATACTGTGGAGATCAATCCTCTGTCAGATGTGGGGTTGGTGAAGATCTTTTCCCAATCTGTTGGCTGTCTTTTTGTCTTATTGACTGTGTCTTTTGCCCTGCAAAAGCTTCTCAGTTTTGAGAGGTCCCATTTATTAATGGTTGTGCTCAGGGTCTGTGCTGTCGGTGTTTTATTTAGGAAATGGTCTCCAGTGCCAATGCGTTCAAGAGTGCTTCCTATTTTCTTTTCTATTAAGTTTAGTGTAACTGGATTTATGTTTAGGTCTTTGATCCACTTGGACTTGAGTTTTGTGCATGGTGACAGATATGGATCTATTTGTAATCTTTTACATATTGACATCCAGTTATGCCAGCACCATTTGTTGAAGATACTTTCTTTGTTCCATTGTATAGTTTTGGCTCCTTTGTCAAAAACCAGGTGTTCATATGTGCATGGATTAATGTCAGGGTCTTCAATTCGATTCCATTGGTCTGTATGTCGGTTTTTGTACCAGTACCAAGCTGTTTTTATTACTATAGCTCTATAGTAGAGTTTGAGGTCCGGGATGGTGATGCCTCCAAGGGTTGCTTTATCGTATAGGATTCTTTTAGCTATCCTGGGTCTTTTGTTTTTCCATATAAAGTTGAGTATTTTTCTTTCCAAGTCTGTGAAGAATTGTGTTGGGATTTTGATGGGGATTGCATTGAATCTGTAGATTGCTTTTGGTAAGATTGCCATTTTTACTATGTTAATCCTACCTATCCATGAGCATGGGAGATCCTTCCATTTTCTGATATCTTCTTCAATTTCTTTCTTTAGAGATTTAAAGTTCTTATCAAAAAGGTCTTTCACTTGTTTAGTTAGTGTTATCCCAAGGTATTTTATATTATTTGTGGCTATTGTAAAGGGTGATGTTTCTCTGACTTCTTTCTCAGCCCTTTTATCATTTGTGTATAGGAGGGCTACTGATTTTTTTGAGTTGATCTTGTATCCTGCCACTTTACTGAAGGAGTTTATCAGCTGTAGAAGTTCCCTGGTAGAGTTTTTGGGGTCACTTATGTATACTATCATATCATCTGCAAATAGTGAAAGTTTGACTTCTTCCTTGCCAATTTGTATCCCTTTGATCTCCTTTTGTTGTCTTATTGCTCTAGCTAGAACTTCTAGTACTATATTGAATAAATATGGGGAGAGTGGACAGCCTTGTCTTGTTCCTGAATTTAGTGGTATCGCTTTGAGTTTCTCTCCATTTAATTTGATGTTTGCTGTTGGCTTGCTATAAATTGCTTTTATTATGTTTAGAAATGTTCCTTGTATTCCTATTCTTTCTAAGACCTTTATCATGAAGGGGTGTTGGATTTTGTCAAAGGCTTTTTCAGCATCTAGGGAGATGATCATGTGGTTTTTTTCTTTCAGTTTGTTTATATGGTGTATTACATTGACTGATTTCCGTATGTTGAACCATCCTTGCATCCCTGGGATGAATCCTACTTGGTCGTGATGGATGATTGTTTTGATGTATTCTTGGATTCGGTTTGCCAATATTTTGTTGAGTATTTTTGCATCAATGTTCATGAGGGAGATTGGTCTGTAGTTCTCTTTCTTTGTTGCATCTTTGTGTGGTTTGGGTATCAGGGTAATTGTAGCCTCATAAAAAGAGTTTGGTAGTGTTCCTTCTGTTTCTATTGTATGGAACACTTTGAAGAGGATTGGTATTAGTTCTACTTTGAAAGTCTGGTAGAATTCTGCACTGAAACCATCTGGTCCTGGGCTTTTTTTTAGTTGGGAGACTTTTGATGACTGTTTCTATTTCTTTAGGGGTTATTGGTCTATTTAAATGGTTTATCTGGTCTTGATTTAATTTTGGTATTTGGTATTTATCCAGAAAATTGTCCATTTCTTCCTGGTTTTCCATTTTTGTGGAGTACAGGTTTTTGAAGTATGATCTGATGATTCTCTGGATTTCCTCATTGTCTGTTGTTATGTCTCCCTTTTCATTTCTGATTTTGTGAATTTGGGTGCTCTCTCTTTGCCTTTTGGTTAATTTGGCTAGTGGTTTGTCTATCTTGTTGATTTTTTCAAAGAACCAACTCTTTGTTTCATTGATTTTTTGTATTGTTCTCTTGTTTTCTATTTCGTTGATTTCAGCCCTCAATTTGATTATTTCCTGGCGTCTATTTCTCCTGGGTGAGTTTGTTTCTTTTTGTTCTAGAGCTTTCAGTTGTGCTGTTAATTCATTGGTATGGGATTGCTCCATCTTCTTTATGTGTGCATTTAGAGCTATGAATTTTCCTCTTAGCACTGCTTTCATAGTGTCCCATAAGTTTGGGTATGTTGTACTTTCATTTTCATTGAATTCTAGGAACTCTTTAATTTCTGTCTTTATTTCTTCCTTGACCCATTGATGTTTCAGGTGGGCATTATTCAGTTTCCATGAGTTTGTGGGTTTTCTATAATTTTTGTTGTTATTGAGTTCTAACTTTAAGGCATGGTGGTCTGATAAGATACAGGAGGTTATTCCAATTTTTTTGTATCTGTTGAGATTTGTTTTGTGTCCAAGCATGTGGTCAATTTTTGAGAAGGTTCCATGGGGTGCTGAGAAGAAGGTATATTCTTTTGTGTTAGGATGGAATATTCTGTAGATATCTATTAGGTCCATTTGAGTCATAACATCTGTTAGGTCCTTTATTTCTTTGTTAAGTTTCAGTCTGGTAGATCTAACTTTTGGTGAGAGTGGTGTGTTAAAATCTCCCACTACTAATGTGTGGGGTTTGATGTGCGTTTTAAACTTTAGTAGTGTTTCTTTTATGAATGTGGGTGCTTTTGTATTTGGAGCATAAATGTTTAGAATCGAGACTTCATCTTGGTGGATTTTTCCCGTGATGAATATGTAATGTCCATCCTGGTCTCTTTTGATTGATTTTAGTTTGAAGTCTATTTTATTAGATATTAGGATAGCTACACCAGCTTGTTTCTTAGGTCCATTTGCTTGGAAAACCTTTTCCCAGCCCTTTACTCGGAGGTAGTGTCTGTCTTTGGAGTTAAGGTGTGTTTCTTGTATGCAGCAGATGGATGGGTCCTGTTTTCTTATCCATTCTGTTAGCCTGTGTCTTTTTATAGGTGAGTTGAGACCATTGATATTGATGGATATTAATGACCAGTGATTGTTAATTCCTGTTATTTTTTTGGTTGTGTTGTGTTGTCCTTCTGTGGTGTATGTTGGTGTAGGATTATCTATTGCTTGATTTTTCATGGATGTGTTTAGCTTCTTTGGGTTGAATTTTCCCTTCTAGTGCTTTCTGTAGGGCTGGGTTTGTGGACAGGTATTGATTAAATCTGGTTTTATCCTGGAATATTTTGTTTACTCCGCCTATGGTGATTGAGAGTTTTGCTGGGTATAATAGTCTGGGTTGGCATCCGTGGTCTCTTAGTGTCTGCATGAGGTTTGTCCATGATCTTCTAGCTTTCATAGTCTCTATTGAGTAGTCTGGTGTTATTCTGATGGGTTTGCCTTTATATGTTACTTGGTCCTTTTCCTTTGCAGCTCTTAATATTTTTTCTTTATTCTGTGTGTTTAGTGTTTTGATTATTATGTGGCGAGGGGACTTTTTTTTTGGATCCAGCCTATTCGGTGTTCTGTAAGCTTCTTGTATCTTCATAGGTATTTCTTTCTTTAGGTTAGGAAAGTTTTCTTCTATGATTTTGTTGAATATATTTTCTGTGCCTTTGAGTTGGTATTCTTCTCCTTCTTCTATCCCTATTATTCTTAGGTTTGGTCTTTTCATGGTGTCCCAAATTTCCTGGACGTTTTGTGTTAGGACTTTTTTGTCTTTATTGTTTTCTTTGACTGACGAATCTATTTTCTCTATCGTGTCTTCAGCGTCAGAGATTCTCTGTTCCATCTCTTGCAATCGGTTGGTTATGCTTGTTTCTGTAGTTCCTGTTCGTTTTGTCAGGATTTCTATTTCCAGCATTCCCTCAGCATGTGTTTTCTTTATTGTCTCAAATTCATTTTTCAGATCTTGGAATGTTTCTTTCATCTGTTTAATTGCTTTTTCTTGGCTTGATTTGATTTCTTCCCATTTTTTGTTCGTTTTTTCTTCCATTTCTTTAAGGGAGTTTTTTATTTCCTCTTTAATGGAGTTTTTCATTTCCTCTTTAAGGGAAGTTTTTATTTCCTCTTTAAGGGAGTTTTTTATTTCCTCTTTAAGGAAAGTTTTTATTTCCTCTTTAAGGTAGTTTTTCAATTCCTCTTTAAGGAAAGTTTTTATTTCCTCATTGAGGGAATGTTTTATTTCTTCTTTAAGGGCCTCTATCATCTTCTTAATGTCATTTTTAGGGTTGATTTCTTCTGTTTCTTCTGTCATGGTATGTTTAGGTCTTGCAGGTGTAGAATCACTAGGTTCTGATGTTGCCATATAGGTCTTTATGTTGTTGCCTGTATTTTTGCACTGGCGTCTACTCATCTCTTCCTCTGTGAGGTGCAGGTGGTGTCTGTGTCTGAGAGTGCCTCTCTTGTTCTAATTTTTAGTCTTGGTTTAGTAGTGGTTCTTGGTTAAATTGGTGCTATTGGGCTATTTCTTCAGGGACAGCTGATTTCGATCGGTGAATTATATACTTATGATTCTGGTGATCTGGTTTGGTGTCTGGGTAGCGCCTTCTTCTGTGTTCCCAGGTCACGTTTTGTTCATTTGTCAACTCCTCAGCTGATCTTGTTTCTTCAGACTTTAAACTGTAGGCATCTGAATCCTCTCCCAGATGGGTTTCAGCTGAGCAGGGTAGTCTCACCAACACCTCCAAGTTGTTGGGTTTCACAGGATCAGCAGCTGGGCCCTGGGTTGTCCTCAGACGGAATGTTCAGATTCGTTCTGGTTCTGACCCACCGATATAGCTTCTTCCCCAGATGTTGGGGTTAGGGGCGTCCCTGTTCCAAGCTGCGTCTGCTTGTCTCCGTCCCTGGGCCTGTTTACCTTTGCAGTCCGCCGCCGGGCCTGTATGTCCCTGTCAGCTGCCGCTGGGTCTGTCTGCCTCTGGGGGCCGCCACCGGGCCTGAATGTCTCTGCAGGCTGCAGCCGGGACTGAATGTCCCTGTCGGCCTTTGCCGCCAGGCCCGTTTACCTCAGCTGGCCGCTGCTGGGCCCGTCTACCTCCACAGGCCGCCGCCACAGGCCTACCTGCCGCCGGGCCTGTCTATCTCTGTGGGCCGCCGCTGGGCCTGAATGTTTTTGCCGGCTGCCGCCAGGCCTGAATATCCCTGTCGGCTGCCGCCGCTGGGCCCGTCTACCTCAGCGGGCTGCTGCTGGGCCCGTCTACCTCCACGGGCCGGGCCGCCGCCGCAGGCCTACCTGCGTCTGCTTGTCTCTGCCGCCGGGCCTGTCTACCTCTGTGGACCGCCGCTGGGCCCGAATGTCTCTGCCGGCTGCCGCCGGGCCTGGATGTCCCTGTCGGCTGCTGCCGCCGGGTCCGTTTACCTCAGCAGGCCGCCGCTGGGCCCGTGTACCTCTGTGGGCTGCCGCTGGGCCTGAATGTCTCTGCCGGCTGCCGCCGGGTCTGAATATCCCTGTCGGCTGCCGCCGCTGGGCCCGTCTACCTCCACGGGCCCCCGCCGCAGGCCTACCTGCGTCTGCTTGTCTCTGCCGCCGGGCCTGTCTACCTCTGTGGGCCGTCGCTGGGCCTGAATGTCTCTGCCGGCTGCCGCCGGGCCTGAATATCCCTGTCGGCTGCCGCCGCTGGGCACGTCTACCTCAGCGGGCTGCTGCTGGGCCCGTCTACCTCCACAGGCCGCCGCCGCAGGCCTACCTGCCTCTGCTTGTCTCTGCCGCCGGGCCTGTCTATCTCTGTGGGCCGCCGCTGGGCCTGAATGTTTTTGCCGGCTGCCGCCAGGCCTGAATATCCCTGTCGGCGGGCTGCTGCTGGGCCGTCTACCTCCACGGGCCACCGCCGCAGGCCTACCTGCGTCTGCTTGTCTCTGCCGCCGGGCCTGTCTACCTCTGTGGGCCGCCGCTGGGCCCAAATGTCTCTGCCGGCTGCCGCCGGGCCTGGATGTCCCTGTCGGCTGCTGCCGCCGGGTCCGTTTACCTCAGCAGGCCGCCGCTGGGCCCGTGTACCTCTGTGGGCTGCCGCTGGGCCTGAATGTCTCTGCCGGCTGCCGCCGGGTCTGAATATCCCTGTCGACTGCCGCCGCTGGGCCCGTCTACCTCCACGGGCCCCCGCCGCAGGCCTACCTGCGTCTGCTTGTCTCTGCCGCCGGGCCTGTCTACCTCTGTGGACCGCCGCTGGGCCCGAATGTCTCTGCCGGCTGCCGCCGGGCCTGGATGTCCCTGTCGGCTGCTGCCGCCGGGTCCGTTTACCTCAGCAGGCCGCCGCTGGGCCCGTGTACCTCTGTGGGCTGCCGCTGGGCCTGAATGTCTCTGCCGGCTGCCGCCGGGTCTGAATATCCCTGTCGACTGCCGCCGCTGGGCCCGTCTACCTCCACGGGCCCCCGCCGCAGGCCTACCTGCGTCTGCTTGTCTCTGCCGCCGGGCCTGTCTACCTCTGTGGGCCGTCGCTGGGCCTGAATGTCTCTGCCGGCCGCTGGGCCCGTCTCGCTGAAGTGTTTTTGATACTAGTGTTGGCCATTCCTTGGCTACTCTGATGGTTACTGTCAACTTGACAGGATCACCTGGGAGGCAAGCCTCTGGTTATGTCTGTGAGGGATTTTTCTAGACTGCTATTTGAGGTGAGAAGGCTAAATGGGGAGAACACCATTCTATAGTCTGGGGTCTCAGACTGAACAAAAAGGAGAAAATGAGCTGCGCAATAGCATTCATCTGTTGGCTTCTTCACTCCAGAAACGATGTGACCACTGCCTTAGCCTCCTACCTACACACCTTCACCTCACAACAGGCTGCACTCTCCCCCTGGGAGCTTAGACAAACCCTTGTCAGGCATTTGTCACAGGAATGAAAGAAGTGACAGAACATAACGTAGACGAGAAGGTCATCCCAAGACTTTCAATTCCATCCACTGATGTGGAGAGTCCTTATTCTGCCTCTACCATACTGGACTAATGGTGATAGTTTTATAGAGAGTTTTGGAACTGGGAAGTGTGTGTCTTCCAGTGTTGTACTTTTTGAGACTGTTTTGGCTATTCTTGGCTCCAATAATTCAGATAGAATTTTCAACATATGCAAAGATGTCAGTGGGATTTCATTAGGGACTATACTGAATCTGCAGATCAATGCAGAGACTACTGACCTGGTATAATTCAGAATCTCCTGACTTACAAAGTTAAGGTGCCTTTCCATTTACTCAGATCTCCATCGATGTCTTCCAACAATGGTGCTTGGTATTCAGAACACAGGCTCTGAGTCTTTCTTGGTAAGGTCATGCCTAAGTACTTTACTCTTTTTGATGCTGTTCTAACAGCCCACGTTACTACTTAAACTTCTTTTTATCTTGCTGAAATCAACATTTACCTTATAATCAAGAGTACGTTAGCATTACATCATAGTTCAATTGGTAGCATGCTTTAAAATCTTGCCGGACACAAACATTACTTGCAATCAATGGCTTCATAGAGTCAATATAGTCTGACACTAACGTTGTCTTTGGAACATCAAGGCAGAGGTGAGCAATGGGCAGCTGGGACATCAGTACGAACTCAGAACAGAAGCTGGAATGAGAGCTGGAAATGCAGGGGTCATCTGAAGTACGACATTCAGAGCCAGAGTGAATGAGACTCCTTCAAGGATGAAAAGCTTAGGCGGAGACCAGAGGCCCTTGGTGGCAGTCTCAGAAAACCTCAAGCAGACACTGTGCAGGTAAAGAGGGGCAGCAGAGGAAACACTTCTGAGCTTGCTGCTGCCATTTTCACGGCCATCATCTCCAGGGAAAGCGCCCCAGAGACAGGAACCTCTGAGCATTTGTTTTGGGTCATTGGTAGTGGTGGAGCTCAGGCTGTCCTTGAACTCACTACAGAGCCTCTCAAAAGGCTATCCTCCTGCCTCATTCTCCTGGGTCCTGGGATTACAGGTGTGAGCTTCCACACCCAGGCTGGACCATGCCTCTTCTGTTTTCTAATAAACCCTGTTGCCACTCTTTTAATTTAGGTATCAAGTTAACCACCGCAGATAAATTGAAAAAGTCCTTCAGATAATCTATCTGTTGAGAATTCCTTCACCCCAGGAATCCCAATGTGCATACAAACAGATCAATAAACCTCTTCCATCCCCAGAGAAGCATTTTCATTTCACTGTGGATTTGGATAGAAACTCAGCAAGTTCTTACTACATAGTATCTTAGAGAAATTGTCTATAAGCAGAAAAGGAATATTACCAGAAGCACTGTAGTTTTTAAAATTAAAACTAGGAATGTGCAGAAATCCTAAGGAGTTCACATCTAGTTTGCTGTCACATTGCTGTAACAGAAGCAAAACACCAGCTGGTAGGTAGCACAGCAAAGGCACCGCCTTTCACCAGCTGTCCTACACATGCTCAGTCTTCTCCACTCCGCCGTCAACCTTTCTCCTTTGTATTTCAAATGTCCTAGTCATCACACAGTTACCATTATTCCACATTCTCTAGGCAATGGCGCTTAAACACGGGGGTGAATGAGGCGCCTTCAAGGATAAGAAGCACAGAGGAGGCCAGAGGGCCTGGGTGGCAGTCTCAGGAAACCTCAGGCAGACATGGTGCAGGTAAAGAGGAGGAAGCAGAGGAAATGTTTCCAAGTTTAATGCCATAAATTCTGATTCCGCAGGGAACATCTGTAAATATCTTCAAACATTTTTTTCTCCCCAACTTATAGCCCTGGTTGTCCTGGAACTCATTTGTAGACCAGGCTGACCTGGAACTCACAGAGATTGGCCTGCCTCTGCCTGCTTCTCCAGTGCTGGGATTAAAGGCGTGGGCCACTACACCCGGCTTCTTCAAACATTCTTAGTTACCACAACTGAAAATGGGCACTGATGGCATCAGACAGGTCTGTCACTCAACACCTAGCAATTCCCCAGACACACCCAGACAACAAAGCACTGTCTGAGATGGAGTACTCTATCTACCGCTTTTATCAAATTCTCAAATGAGGTATGAGTAGAAAACTCAAGGAACACTGGCATTTATGAATATTTCCCCTAGGTCACAGGGGAAAAGAGCAACATGCCAAGTCTACTTTCACAACAGAAGTCACCAGACCCACCCCATCTGTGTCCCACAGATTCCATGGTCCCTTTTATTGCCCATTGTCATTCACGGCTAGACAAACAGTTCTTTATATTTCCCATCTCTAGATCCTTCAAGTATCTTATTCCATAAGGCAGATTAATATAATCATAAATGTGACAACTATTAACTTTTAAGCTATTAACATTATAACTTCATGATATGTCACTTTCAAACCCCATTCTCCTTAGGCACATTCTGTTCGATACACATTTTTCTCAATGTTTTTTTCAGCACATTGTTAGTCACTGACAAACAGTAATAAACATGAGCATACATCCTACCATCAGCAATAGTAACAAGACTTAAACATGTAACTAAATTTTAACAACGGCATGTGAGTTGTTAAATGCGCTCGGCCGAATGAATCACCGATAGGCACATTCCAATCACTGCCCAGTGGCACTGAACCACATGCTGGATGGAGCAAGCTGTCTTCTTTCTGGCTAAACAGTCTTGGGACAAAGCCATCATAGCCTGGGTAAATGACACTGTTCTCACATTAACTAATATTCCCTGGGCATAGCCAGGCAAATTTGAGAGATTCGGCTGGGCGTGGTGACAGTCATGTAGCTCCTGAAGCCGGGAGGATCAGAGTTCTACCTAGGACAGTCTGGACTACATCGTCCAGTAAACGCAGTATACCTAATGAGATCTAGTTGGAAACCAGCATGTTGGAGGTAGGTGGATAACGAATGCAGATGAAGCATCGGTAAACAGTCTCGTTGTTAGAACTGCAATCGCTCTTAATCAGGTATCTAAAGTTTACTGCGTTGTCTAAATCAAGCAATGACGGGGGGGGGGGGGGGCGGGGGGGGGTGACCTTTTTCTCAAATATTAGCAATCCAGTAGCCAGCCTGCACGGGCCAAGCGGGCCCTGTGGTATTTAACCAGATTATCAGGCTCAGGTCTCCAACTAAGAGCAAGTCCCGGGTAGGTCAAAAATACCCTGAGCACAGAACCGGTGAGAGAACAATGGCCGCCAGCCCATGGCAGCCTCGCTCAGCCCCTGGGGTCCCCCACGCCGGTAGCGCCTCAGCAGGCGCTCGGCCGGCCGGCCAGGGAAGCACAAGGGCGGCGGTGGTGGCGGCGGCGGGAGGCCTGGTGAGCAGGCGACGAATCGAGGCCCCGGCGCGCCACGCGGCCGCCCACAGCCCACCTTCTTTGGGATTTTTAACTGCAGAAAAACATTTGATTGTAAAAGCTGTTGAGTTAAGCCAATATGTATATTTTAAAGATACCTTGCCTTCAAAATTTGCATCTAAGGATATGTTGCTTTGGAAAGGAGGCTCTGCTTTTGTTTCCACAGAAAGCCAGAGACTATAGATTTGTTCCAGATTAAGATACATCAGGTTTGACCAGCCAAGACCCCCTGAAAGGTCTCTGATGACACCGTGGCCCAGATGATCCAACATCCAGAACTGTTTCAAGGCAACTGGCTCAGATAATATACCCTCATGGACTACTCCATAATCCTAAAATTTTCTTTATGTCCCCATAAGAATACAGTGTCCCTACCCAGCATGAAGTAGTATGAGAAGCTACACCCAAATTCCCAAATATACCAAGCTGGCTTTGGGGATAGAATTGGCTCAGTCCTTCTCTAAACCCAATCATATTCCTAAAAGAAAAGGTTGAGAGATTCTTGTGCCCTATATCAGAAGAGCACTCTGGTGTGGGAAGGAAAAAAACCAATGTTTTTATTTAAAACAGGTTAATTATAAGTACAATATCTTTCTAAAAGAATAAAGGGACATATGATACAGATATATAGGATATAGATATGACAGGATAAAAGGGCAGATTGTTGAACCTACTTTTAAAGAGCAACAACTTGTTTGAAATGCTTTACATTGCTATGGATTTTAGTTTATTGATACAAATTTGAAGCTAATTTTGTTATACTGTATATATATTTCTATTCTCATTGGAGGTACTGTGTTTATGTAACTCATTTAAATTGTAAAGGAACAATTAGTCTTCTATGATAGTCAAACTTATAGTCATGTTAAGTTTTCTAGGTATACATAGATGTATTTCAGATAGATAGGTAATCTTCAAATACTTCAAAGACCTACAGAATATGGCATTTAAAATGTTTTAAAAATTTAGACTTTATGGGCAATGAGACATGTCTGTTCCTGGCAGCACCGATTTACTTCAGAGAGGAGGATGGGCATTGAAGACACTCTCTATGGAGTTTATCTTCTTCTTGGCAAAAACAGCCATTTGGGCAAAAAAATGTTCTTGCCTGGACTGCTTGATTGACTGGACATGCAGGACCCATAGGAAGGTGACCACTGAACTTTGCTTGGTGAAATGGTCCTTCAGGTTCCTGCTTCACAGAGAAAACTGCCAGACATTTTACAGGACACAGAAAAGTAACTGAGAGACTCTAGGCCTGTGGGCTGAAGACAAATTCCCTAACTTTACAGAGGAACTTTGGATAACTGTCCAGACTGCCAGCCGTCTGTCTACTCTTACAAGATTCCCAAAAGTTGCTTGCATACTTCTTCCATTTCTCAGGTAATATTATACCCTTCTGAGGTCTTTGATGTAGTTGAAGACTAGATAGTTATAATTTTCCTTAGTTATAAAAAAGGATAAGTTATATATGAAACCTTAGACTCACAAATATAAGGTAGATAGGATATCTTTAATTTTGCCAAATACACATAGACTAGATATTATAAATAGGCTAGATATTGTAACTGTAATTCTTGCTTGGTAATTGTTTTGTTATAGGTAATTTTACTATGTGAAAGTTAAAACCTTTCTTGCTGAAAAAAGAGAAAAGGGGAAGTGCTGTGGATATCGCTCTGTATAAAAAAAAAAAAAATGCTGATTCACCAGTAGCCAGGCAGGAAGCATGGGTGACACAAGCAGAGAAGATAATTCTGGGAACAGGAAGGCTGAGTCAGGAGACACTGCCACTGCCATGAGTACCAACATGTAAGATACTGGTAAGCCACGAGCCATGTGGCAGGTATAGATTTATAGAAATGGGTTAATTTAAGATAGAAGAACTAGGTAACAGGAAGCCTGACATGGCCATACAGTTTGTAAGCAACGTAAGTCTCTGTGTGTTTACTTGGTTGGGTCTGAGCGGCTGTGGGACTGGCAGGTGAGAGAGATTTGTCCTGACCTGTGGGCCAGGCAGGACTAGAGAAAACTCCAGCTACAGTATCCCTTACAGGTGTTTTCCTTTGTTGCTTAATTACTTGTTTGCTCATAGTTTGTCTTTTCTAAGTGAAGCAGTGTGTTTTTATTCTGCAAAATTACAACCATTTTCTCACTGAACTAGCTTAGAGCTGAAATTCTTATTCTGAAACTGAAAATATGTCACACCTTTTATATAGCTATGGGAAACAGGTGTGTTTAAAGAAAACAAATTCCATACCTCCCAGCCCCACAAAGGTAAATTTTCTCATAAAAAATGATAATACATTTTGCTCATCTACCACACTAGAGAAAAGTCTGAGCAAATTGCTCACATTGTGGGGAGCCCCCTTTCCTTACCTCTACATCATTGTTCTGTCTTTTATAACCTTTTTCTCTTGTCTCTTTTTTTCTATTAAGTATACATGGCACTCACAGTAGGCTTAATCTTCTTATCACCCTTTTTTTCCTTTCATTATTATAAGTAAAATTATTATTTTTCATTAAAATATCATAAAACCTGGAATGACTATCCCCTCCTCCATTTGAAATACATTGAAAAGGCATTGCTGGCCACTTCTGGACTTTGTGAATTAACTGAAAAATTGTGCTCGAGGAAACAGTGTTAGGAAAGTGTCTTACAGCCCACGACTATCTCCAGCGAATTAACCATCAAACACCGTAAAGTTCTGAGTCAGATGAACACAAACCTCAATTAGTTTATCTCCAGCAAGGTACTGCTCAAGTCCTCTGATGGAAACTGATATCTTTCGTGTGGGATGGTGACACTTCAGTGGAAGTGGAAATAGAATTATACATATGTCTTTCTGGATTTTTACAAGATGAAAACCAGGAAACCAGAATAATATTATATTTAAGAAGAAGAAACTTTGTCAGTTAATTACGTGATGCTTAGCTTTAAACAACAAGACAGCATTTGGGCATTAAATTGAAGTAGTTTTATTCTTTGTGTTTTCCAAATGATTGACTAATATTTCTGCTGTGAAATAATCCTCTTGTACACTGTAAAGATTTGTCACTTAAGTTGTTTTACTAAAATGTTGATTGACCAGTAGCCAGGCAAAAAGTATAGGCAGAATGACCAAACTAAGAATGCTGGGAAGAGGAAGGGCGGAGTTAGGGGTCACCAGCCAGATGCAGAGGAAGCAAGATGAGAATGCCGCACTGAGAAAAGGTATCAAGCCATGTGACTAAACATAGATAAGAATTATGGCTTACTTTAAGTGTAAGAGCTAGTTAGTAACAAGCCTGGGCTGCCAGCCAAGCATTTATAATTAATATAAGCCTCTGTGTGGTAATTTTGAAAGCAGCTGCTGGGTATTTGGGAGTTGCTTGTGGAACAGAAAATTCTGCTTACATATTTCTACACCAGCTCTTATTTAGAATCTCCATGTAATGGCACTCAGTACTTTTTCCTTTGCATATTTTTCCCACATTATCACTGAGTGAGCTAAAATATATATTACTGTGAGAAGAAGAAAAACAATGCCTTACCCTGTGTATATCTATCAAAATAGACTTACACATTGTCTAAATATTGTTGGCACTATAAATTGTTTTTTAGTATAAATTAAATAACTGTATACTTTCATGTAAAATATTAGTTGATTTATGACACAGTACTCCACAGAATTGTGAGTTACATCCACAAGCATATGACATATGAATCTGTCTCATTCTTCCAATTTTTTCAGTTTTGAGAGAGTGGCATGTTTCAGTCCCACTTTGTATGAAAACAAATCACAGTTGTAAACTATTAGCTTCAAAAGGAAAATGGCTTTTAAGCAGTATATTCTTTTTTAAAGTTTAATGTCTACACCCAAGACAAAACAAAGCTGGAAGAAAATCTATGTATCTAAGAAGTTGCAAGAACACATTGCTGGCAAAGATATAATCAAGCATTGATTTTTATGTTCTACAAACCTAAAAAGGTTACTTTCAACGTATTTCCCACAGCATAAAAAAAAATTCCCCTTTTTATTCTTTATTTATAACTACACTTAGGAAACTTGAAACTAGGTTATTTGAGGTCATTCCAAAACTACAAGAATTCATATGAATTCCTTTATGTGCTTCAAAAAAAAATTTGAAAAACTTTTTTTTATGATTGTCTGCAGTCATTCGAGGGATAAAACAGACTTGGGATACAAATATAATATTGGAAGCATTTTGTAATTTAACATTTCTTTAAAACGATCAGATGAAATAGACAATCTTTGTGTTCCACCTGTAAACACACAGTCTCTGTTATATTATTTAATAGATGATTTATTTTCTAATGAAAGTTAAAGAAAATAAAATTTCCCAATGAAACAGATTCAAAGACAACATGACTGAGGCATCTCTGTGTTGCATACAGTGTGTATGATACAGAAGATTGGGAGAAATTTACAAATAACAGCCCTGCATCATTAGCATCTAGCCGAAGAAAAGTCTGAAAGTAGTTACATACTTTAATACAGCCTCAAGCTAAATTCCATCTGATTGAATGACCTTTACAGCAAATGGTGAGATCATAGGACTGACTGGTAGGGGTTTCATATGTAGATATAACTAAAAGAGGTACACTGAGCCCAGTGTATCTTAAATATATATCTAAATACAGTGTGATATGTGAAGAAAATTCTGCCACATTACCAACTTTAATAGCCACAAAAGAATATCATACAGCCAAAGCTAGCAAGAGCATATGCATTGTGCATGTATACACAGTGTTTTTACATCCTTCTGTAACCTCACATTTGATGCTGTACATACAAGACCAGGCTATTAGAAGAGATGGTTTTTTTTTTCTCTGAATTCCTTCTAGATGTACTTTACAGTTTAGGATTTTCACTTGTCAGCAATGCACATAGCAAAATTTTGATGAATGGAAACTGCAAAATAGAAAAAGGCCGCTGAGATTATTTTGATTGCCATTAAGATATATCATGTGTGTGTGTTTATATCAGCTGAAATGGAGATATATCAGGGAAACTATAACTCAAAAGCATCCTCACGTTGCATGACCATGAACTCAGAAGCCTACCTAACAACCTAAGATCTCCCCACAGTGTAGATGTGTAAATGTCCTGTAATGATTCAGATTATATGAATGTATATCCTGTGACTAGTGAGCTCTAGTTTCTACATATGGATGTGTGTGCATGTTGTGTGCCTGAATTAGTATGTACATACTGATTTATTTTAAAAAAAAGTCACAAAGGATGTAGTGATCTGATTAGTCCTTGTGTCCCTGACATGCTGCTGCAAGCAATTCCCTCACTAGGAGACTGCAAACACATGTGGACTGGGTGAGACATGTAGGATGATTTGAAAATATCCACACCCGCACCGGGTGGCGGTGGTGGCGCACGCCTTTAATCCCAGCACTCGGGAGGCAGAGACAGGTGGATCTCTGTGAGTTCAAGGCCAGCCTGGTCTACAGAGTGAGTTCCAGGAAAGGCACAATGCTACACAGAGAAACCCTGTCTTGAAAAAACAAACAAAAAAAAGAAAGAAAGAAAGAAAAGAAAAGAAAAGAAAAAGAAAATGTCCACACCGAGCTTTCAGACATGGGAAGAACGATGATACTTCATTAGAACCAGGATCCCAGGAAGGAATACACTGAGCTCCAACCTTTCCTTTCTTTAGTTTTATACTTGATCGTCTCATTGTTTTCTCATCTCCCATGGAATATAATGCTATAACAGCAGTGTAAAACTCAAGTGATGCTATTGTTTGAATAGGGCACTATGCTGAGATAACAGAATGATTGTGGTAGCAGAAGCTTCGTATCTTTATCCTTCTGGTCATGTCTCTAACACTTTGGCTCACTTGTCTAATTGTTTTTCCTATAAACAGAGTTTGAATATAGTGAGATTCAGGAGGTGGGCTGCTTAGACATTGTTTAAATTGTTGGTCCCCACATTTTTTATGTGTTCACCAGAAACTAAATAATAATAATAATGGGTGACTATTTGGTGCAAGTCCTTGATAGTATTTATTTTTGAAGTATTATTCTTAGACCATTAGGAAGACAACTCTACAATGCCTCTCAAATACAGTGTAACTCTCTAGGAAGAGACTTTGGCAAGGAACTGACTAGATCGTGTTATCCTTTGGACATGCCTATGGATGACTGTGGGGGTCACCTTAATTGATATTGGGAGACTCATACTGAATGTGTGCATTAGTACTCTCTAGTTTGGGGCTAGGATTGTGTAAGAGCAAAGACAAGTAGCTGAGTACTAGGCACGTGTGCATTATTTCTCTCTCTGCTCTAAGATTTGATGTGGCCTCAAGTTTGTGCCTTGATGTCGTCACAGTGATGAGCTGTAACCTGGAACTGTATGTCAAATAAACCCTTTTTCCCTCTAAGTTGTTTTTATCACAGAATTTTATCACAGCCAGAGAAATAAAACAGCCAATACCCAAATTATTTTTCCAGTGTTACAAAGTAATAGCTCCTTCATAAAAATGGTTTATTTATGAAAAGTATATTAAATAATCAAGAATATAAATTTTCAAGCTTTGGATTTTATTTTCAACCCTAGTTAATGAGTGAGTTCTGAAAGACTGAAAACCCCGAATCCCAATTTCAAAAGTAGAGTATATAAAACTATAACAAAATAAAAAATACTCCATCTCTTATCCTAATATATTTACTCATTACAAAATTGTGAAGGTGAAAAATCTTTTCTGAATTCTATCATCTGTATTGCTTATGTAGTTATTCCACTGAATTCAAAAGGAGAATACACAAGAAAGTAAACATTTGATATAAAGTCATTTCCTACTAAAAAAAAAGCCATAGACAAAGAATTTTCATTTTCCTTCACTAGTGAATAGATCAGACTGATTTTATATTAGGGAACCTGAATTTATCCTCTCATCTGCATACAGTAATCTGGCATCAATCCAGGTTATTGTTTGTCTCCTTTCAGCACAAGGTATATTAAATAGTACATAAATAAACATGTCAAGCAAAACCCATTTATTGTCACAAGAAAGTCATTTGGTAGACAGCTTGTCAAAGACTGGAGAATGAACATGTTTCTAAAACACATTTTGCCTCTAACAAGTTGATGTATTCAAGAAAAATGTATAGCAACATAGTGTTGCAAAAGGGATAACTGAGCCCCATACATCTGAGCTTTAATAGAAATTACTAAAGCACATCTAAGTTTCTGTTATATTTGTGACTGAAACTAATTGTCTTTTAATTGTAATTAATTCTAATAATTTCATAAAGTGTATTCTACTTGCTTATTAGCATGTAATTATGCATTATTTAACATCCCAAAAACATGGGGAAAAAAACCAAATACGTTTGGAAGTACTATCTTCACCTTTACTTTATTATTTTGTTAAATGTTTTTAAGTGAAATAAAACTACATTGCTTTCCTCCCTCAAGTCCCTCTCCATTCAGCTCTCAAACCCTTCCTGTGCCCCCACTCCCATTAATAGCCTTTCTTCCTTTAATTATTATTATTATTAAACATGTATAAGTGCATGTGTATGTATACATACATATGTGTATGCACAAATACATCTAAATACAAACTGTTGAGTCCATTTTTGTCAGTGCTGTATATATTGCTTCTTGACTGACCACTATATATTGGACAACCAATAAGAGAGCTCATCCCTGGGAGAAGCATAGATAATAGACAGACAGACAGACAGATATACATACTCATATATAACTTCACTATGACCAACATATACCCCTCAAGAACACAGACTAACATAAACCCACAGTACCAGGCATGAGAAACCCCCTTTCAAATGGCTCTTCAGGGTAGTCCAAGAGACTCCCATAACAATATAAAATGTTAGTGCAGCCCTTGGTTGCCTATTAGATATTAACATTAGGTCCTTATTGTTGATGGCATTGTACACTTAGAACACAGGATTTGAATGACTTCATCTGGGTCTGACTTGAAAAACTTGCAGGGTCTGTCTTCCATAGTTCCAAATTCTATGAAAGCTGCCAAGGGAAAGAAGCAATCCAACAGTCCCACCCAGGTGTAACACCCATGAAACACAGCAATTGCATAAAAGTACAATTAGTGGTACTCACATGTCATTGTCAACCAATCATTGCTGTCAACCAATCAAGCTGACTCAACAGGAGGAAATCCTACCTGATACTGAAAACCCACCCAGCTTCCTGGAGCTAGTGATGTCATGGAACTCCTAGGAGACTCTATTATGCCTTCTTTGCTAGGCCAGCACAAGTCCTTACTACGTTCTAACTCATATCTTTATACTAACAAGAAAGTATAAGTACGATGCCTCATCAAAGGAGACTCTCTTTACAACAAATTGAGACCATCACATAAAACCACAACTAGGCACAATTCAGAGATCCACAGGTCCTGAGGAGCCCAACCCCGACACCTACAGCTAAAAGAAACTTTGTAAAAGAGGGACTGGGAAGAACGTAAGATCTAGAAAAGCAGGATGTTTGTGTCAAAGAGTCTCTCTTCAAACTAGATGCATAAATAAGACCAGAAGAGTGACAATATCTATGGACACATCAGCGAAAAAGGGGAAAATTTCACAATCCCACTGCTAGACAAAAAAACTACATTCACCTTTAGTTTTATTCCATTGGCTGCCTCCTCATCCTGTCATGTTCTAGTAGAGCAGCAGAAAAAGAAGACTCGGCTCCTTAGAAAACAGCAAAGGTTTTCCTGAACTAGAACCTGTAAAATTATCTCTTGAGGGTTTAGAGAAAGTCATGGACTATTTTGCTATTGCCCCATGTCCTCACACATGGTTAGGGATAAAAATAACAAGCAAAGATGCCAATAGCAAAAAAAAGTAAAACCACTCAAAATGCCCATCATTTTTACAATTGAATTATCCTAGAAAAATATAAATGTTAGCATCCAAGGCTAGGGAAAAAACACAGTAACCTTCTCCACCTCTGAGTTGCATAATAATCTTCTGTCAACAAGTGAATCAAACATGAAAACACATTGTTCAAATAATGGCTCAATATTAATTACTATTGGTAGTAGTAATAGTTGAAATAATTATAGAATTATAGCAACCCATTAATGCCAAATTATTGAGTTCAGATTTCCATTTACATACAGAAAGGCTCACCATACCTTACAAGAATTCAGATTAGATTTTATTAAGTAAGGTAACCCTGACTCAGAAAGACAGCGGTTGCATGTTCTCTCTCCTAGCTCTAAATCTACAGATGTGAGTATACAGCCTGGAGTAACTGCAGGATCTAGAAAAGTAAATTGTTACCACTGGAGCAACAGGGAGAAGACTAGCAGGGTACAAGGGATCTGATCAGGCATCAGATAAATTCAGAAGGAGGATAAAAGGACTCTATGGATGTCTGGAAGGTCATAAGGAATCATACTGCTAACTATCCACCTAAAAAACCTATAATAACTGTAATTCTCTCTATAAATATACATATATAATTCAAAAACCCCAATACTAGATGTAAGAAGCTGTCTTTTGAGTTGTTGGTCAGTGTTTTATACGAGAAGCCCAAAACAAACACACAGCTTTGTGGTGGTATTGTGTTCCCCAAAATATTGTGCATGCTAATAAATTTATCTGGAGTCAGAGAACAGAAAAGCCACTAGATACTTAGGATAGGCAGTGGTAGCACACGCCTTTAATCCTAGCATTCCAGAGGCAGAAATCCATGTGTTCAAGGATATAGCCTAGCAGGGTGATTCACACCTTTAATCCCAGAAAGCAAGCCCTTATCCCAGGGAGTGGTAGTAGAAAGCAGAAAGGTATATAAGGCATGAGGACCAGAAACTAGAAGCATTTGGCCTGGTTAAGCATTTGGCTGATTAAGCTTTTAGGTTTTGAGCAGCACAGTTCAGCTGAGAACTATTCAGATATGAGGACACAGACTTCCTGTCCAAGGAAACAAGATCAGCTGAGGAATTGGCAAGGTGAATTAGCTGGGGCTTGTTCTGTCTCTCTGATCTACCAGTATTGACCCAAATAACTGGCCTCAGGTTTGATTTTATTAATAAGACTCTTTAAGATTTCTGCTACATCTGGTGCCCAATGTTCATGGTACGAATTCACAAAAAAGCCTCTTGCCTATAGCCTTGTGAGGCCCAGCTCAGGCCCGAGCTATACTCAGCCGGTTGTGGTGACACAGGCTGGTAGAATTTACTGAAGAAGGCAGAAGCAGAAGGATCCCGAGTTTGAGGCCAGCCTAGAAGGCTTGGGAGAAGCTTCAGCTCGGACTGAGCCACAAACAGTGGTGGGACCATGGAAGCAGTGGCTACTGCTCCATGTTGCCAGGTCCTTCTCTTCCTGTTGGTGACTGCAGTGATGTTGCTACCTGGGACAAAGGGTTTACTGCTGCTGGTTCAGAGAAGAATTGCCAGGACCATCATGTTACAAGAAAGCATCGACCAAGGTCAGTTTGGAAAAGTTTGGCAAGACAAATGGTGGGAAGAAATTGCTGTGAAGATTTTCTGTTCTAGGGAAGAATGTTCATGGTTCCAAGAGACAGACATTTATCAGACTGTGATTGCTCCAAACCACAGAGGAGGCACCAAAAAAAAAAAAAAAGTATGCAGGGAATCATGACCACACCTAACAGCAACTTTGAAATCTTCAAAATGATGATGGGACCCCACAAAGATGATTCCACATGGACTATGATAAAGCCATTAAGCCAATTAGCACCATGGAAAAATCGACTTTTTTGTTTTTTTGTTTGTTTGTTTTGTTTTGTTTATTTTTTCTTTTTGTCTAAAATTTTAAAAAAAGCTTATAACTAATACAAGAAAAATTATATCCAATAAGTATATACAATATTGGACTACAGACTGATCAGGACAATTTCGAGATGACTAGCTGAGATGATCCAGCCTGACAGACTACTTGAACAAGGACTTGAAACAAGCCCTGAACTTTTGTTTTATGCAGAGACTGGACAAATGATACAGGACTTGACAATTAACCCAAAAATTTTCTTTTCAAGATTCCCTAAAGATATCTTCACCCCTAGAAAGCAAAAAGAAAAAGAGAGTAAGATATGAGATAGATCATTGAATCTACTCTGAGAAAAAAGATAAAGAAATAATAGGATGTGAGATAGATCACTGAATCTACACTGAAGAAAAAGGGGAAGATATAAAAATGACAAAAGGTAGATTACTAAATGTATTATGAAAAGAAAAAAGAGAGAATATGGATATGATAAGATAAAAAGGGAGATTATGGAATCTGCTTTTAAAAAGGAACTACTTGTTTTAAATAAGATAAGTAATGAAAATTTTTGGTCTGAGTTTATCAGATGTTACTGGACTGGACATTGTTAATATATATAATGGAGTTTTTATCTGAATCTGTCCAATGTTAATGGACTAGACATCATTAATGTAATTTTTGACTGTATATATTATATATACTTATTAGATAGTTTTTCTTGTATTAGTTACAAGCTTTTTTTAAATTTTAGACAAAAAGAGAGGAAATGTGGTGGTATTGTGTTTCCCAAAATATTGTGCATGCTAATAAACTTATCTGGGGTCAGAGACAGAGCAGTCACAATATTAAACATAAAGGATTGACAGTGGTAGCACACGCCTTTAATCCTAGCATTGCAGAGGCAGAAATCCATGTGTTCAAGGATACAGACAGGCATGGTGACTCATCACACCTCTAATCCCAGAAAGCAAGCCTTTAATCCCAGGGAGTGGTGGTAGAAAGCAGAAAGGTATATAAGGCATGAGGACCAGAAACTAGAAGCATTTGGCCTGGTTAAGCATTTGGCTGATTAAGCTTTTAGGTTTTGAGCAGCACAGTTCAGCTGAGAACCATTCGGATATGAGGACACAGAGGCTTCCAGTCTGAGGAAACAAGATCAGCCGAGAAGTTGGCCAGAACTTGTAAGATTCCTGTTACACAGCTTATTGCTATTGTCTTTAGTTGTTTCCTGGTATTGGAATGTAAGTCCCTATTGCTGATGATACCTTGTGCCTCAAAATTAGGGCACAAGAACCATGAGCTGGAACTGACCTGAATGCATATTCCATGAGGACTAGCTTTCATGGTACGATAAGGTGCTATGCAAGCTTCTAAATGAGGGAGGCAACCTACCCAGTTATGACACCTCTGAACTACATCTATGACCATCATGGCAAGATAAATCTTAAGGGTTCAATATTGGCATCCACAACTTGCCAGTGAACAACAGCTCTTTAGTTGGACTTAAGACCTGCTCAACAAGAGGGAAGCCATGCCTGTTACTGGAAAGCTAGCTAACAACTCAAGGCAGGTGAAGTCATGGATATTAGTAGACAACTTACAACCACAGCTTTACAAACATAATCCCTAACAATAATCTATATATTTAGAGTGAGCTTTATTGAGTCCATTACCAATGATGGGACACTTCAGGCAGCCTTAAAGCAGGGGGAAGAGCTTGGACTTGCCTCTACTGGATATGACTCCCCATGGGAGGCCTTGCCTTCCTGTTGGGGGGTGAGTGGGGGATGGTTTGGGACAAGGAGGCTGGGGATGTGGGAGGACGGAAGAGGGGTATCTTTAATTGGTGTGTAAAATGGATGAAAAAATTTATTAATTAAAAAAAGAAATAAAAAACAAAAAGGAGAAGTGATTGATAAAAGAAAAAAATCTATACATTTGTTCTTATAATCACAGATTATTACCCATCATTAAGGAAGCTTCCCTTTGCTACAGACAGAGATCACTACATAAAAGTACAGCCAAACAAAATGTAGAGTTGTGGAGTCCAGCCCCAGTGGATACATCTACAAAACTTGCCCAAACCTATGCTCAGGGAATTTGTGGAAGAGAGCATGATGAGATTAAAGAGCCAGAAGATCAGAAAGTTTGCTGTGAGAATATGTGTCCTAGGAATGTCAGAAGCTACATTCATAAAACCTAATCAAAATGCTTGTTCAGATATAAGCTAAACAAGGATGACACCTGTAGAAATGCCTAAATGGATGAAGAAAAGCCAATGAGGCCTCAACCCTACATAAAGAACTATTAGAAACTAAGGAAAGCAAAGAGAAGGAGAAATAATCTTCCCAGAGGGAACAGCACACCAGTTGGTTATCTGACACCTTATGGTCAGCCATAAAAACATACATAGAAGTAACATTATGTATACTGAGCAGGTTACATTTAGGAATATATGTGTATATACTTATACATATATGCATGTAATAACAATGAAAAAAGGATCATGAATTTGAAAGGGAATAAAGAGGGGTGTATAAAAGGGTTTGGAGAGAGAAAAGGAAGGGAGAATGATGTAATTATATTATAACCTCAGAAATAAAACAAACTAGTTATTATGTAGTTAAGATATGCTAACTAAAACCTGTAAAAACAATTTAAGAAAATAGTAGTTAAAACTAACTTCTTGTGAAACAAATATTTAAATTAAAAGTATGTGATAAGCCAATAAGATAATGAGAAACTTACAACCTTCAGTGATTTCTGCTTTTCTAACAAATTAAAAACAAAGTTCCCAAACTTTGCTGTAAAATAAGTCATTTTGGGTCTCAACATTTACTTGCTTTCTTTAGGGAAAATTTAGTCATCTAGGACTGGATGTATGGATAAAAACTAAAAGCTAAAAACTGAAGGTTTCCACTCTCTCCCTATGATATAAAATCAAGCCTCACATATAATATTGTCTACACACACATCCATATGTTCACACATACATGTACACATGCACTTACACATATGTAACCTGTTGTGTATAATGTTATTATTAGATCAATAATACCTCAAATCTTTCTTCTCCTTTTGCACTGCAACTATAATATTACTTTGGAGTTTTACTTAAGGGAAATGGAACAGTATTTGTGAGGCAGGATTTGACTACTTTTGTACAAGAACTGGGTGGCAGGATATGCAGAATGGAATGGAATTTTAAGCAGGACCATACTCAATGGAGTACAGGCTGCCGAGGTCATTAAATTCTCATGAAGTGTTTGTGCAAAGCTGGATACATTCTGTATTTTATCATGCCAATGAAGGCTGAAATGCAAAAGCTTTCTAACCAAGAAATGGAAAGAAGAGCTGAGGAGATGGCTCAGCTAATAGGATACTTGCTGAGAAAGTATGAGGAACTCAGTTTCATTCCCAGAACACATATGAAAAGCCAGGCGTGACACTACAGGCATTTAATCCCAGTCCTGGGGAAATGAAGAAAGGCTGATCACTGGCCATACAGGCTCCACAAATTGAAAAATTCCAGGTTTGATGAGAGATCCTATCTCAAAAAAAAAAAAAAAAAAAGGTAGAGAATAATTGAGGAAGACACACAGACTCACACACATGCATACACACATTTGCACAAACAAACACCCAAGAAAGGAGAATGCAAATATATACATATACACAAAAAAGAACACATACACACATTCACATACAAACATGAGCACACACACACAAGAAAGAAAATTCAAAGGCAGAGAAACCTAAGACAGAAATATAAAGCTTACAAGAACAGATCATATGACCTTGCTTGGTGCTCTGTAAGCATACCCTGGTAAGAAAGTTGAGTCATATATTGCAGAGTGTGGCAGCCATTAAGATTGGAAATGGGATGCATGGTTTCAAATAACTCTCTGAGGAAGATCGGTCTCACTGGCATGTGGAAGATGGATTGAAAGACAGGACTGAAGGGAGTGCCATAAGAATTGCTAATGGTTCAAATGAGTAATGAAGGAGGCCCACTGTGAAAAACGAGGTACATTGAGAACAAAATGCAATAACCTGTGATATTTATTTAAAAAGCATAAATAGTATTATATTACTTACAGAAAAAAAATATGAGAAAGTTGAAAGAGTTGACTAGTGGGCCCTCTGTACAGGAGTCTGACGGACAATGAGAGAAGTACGATGATAGAATCAACTAGGTGTGGTGTTACTCTGGTTTTGTTTTTATCTTGGTGTTGTGGGAGGTTGCTGATGTTTTTTTTTTTTTTGTTTTATATTACATTGCTATAGATTAAACCCAGAGTAAATTCCAGTCTAACACTGTTACTGAGCTTCATCTCCAGCCCCTTATCTCAATTTTAAAAACATTGAGTGAAGTATTGCATATGTGATATCTAAAAATTAGGTTCAAGTATAAATCAAGAGCCCAGAATAAATGCTAGATGAATGTGAAGCTGTCACTATAAAGTTGTAAAGGAAATCATATATATGAACAACAGTAGTGCCTGGGCAAACCAACAAAGGATAAGGGAGAAAAGGCTCTAGGCTTTGATTGTCGACAATAGAATCATTAAGAAGTAGTTATGGAAACATAGAACTATACCACTAAAAGTGATGTAGACAGTGGTAACCAAGGAATAAAGGGACCAAAAACAATTTGGAAAATGAAAAACAATTTTAGTAAGAAAGTGGCCACACTGTCAATTTTTTAAGAAAATAAAATAACAAGGCAAAAGAATAAAAGAAGAACACAGTGCATCTATTGAAGGAATTTCTAGAAACTCAGAAATAATCATAGTCAAAAGAGGTCGGATAAAATCATAGGGCAGAATGTAAATGAAATACATCATTAAATGCTGCCTTTATTCTATTTTAAGTCAAATTTTAGATAACTAATATTGACTTAGTACTGTGTGATGATTGTGATCCCTCCTGGACTTGTGTGTTAAATCTCTAATCTCTGCTGGGGCAGTATTTACAGATAGAACCTTTATAAACAAATTAAAGTTACATGAGTTCATAAGGGCGAAGCCTGGATCTAGCAGAAGAGTGACAGAAAGTAAGAAGAGGGACAGAGAGAGGCACAGCAGACACAGAAGACAGATCTCTCTCAAGGAAGACAAAGAGATAATGTGATCCCTTGGGAAGCAGTGGCCATCTACAAGCCAAGAGCAGAAAGTTCAGAATGAAATCTGTCTACCAAGCATCTTTGTTTGACGTTCAGCCTCCAGAACTGTAGGAAATGAACCTTTTCAGTTGGAGTCATCTATTATTCCATGGTCCTCGGCACTAGCAGCCCTCGGGGATATACTTGGTTTCCATTAAGACAACTTGTGTAACATGTTGCTTCAAAAATTTCTTGGCTAATTCTATGTTGTAGACAACATTCAAAATAAGAAATTTGTATAAAAGCCCAAAGGGAAAATCCATCTTCAAAAAAGTATTTTCCTATCCATAAATCCTATGTATCTTCTTTCTGGTGGAAAAGTTAATAAAGGTTTCTTATATGTTACTGGACTGCTCATATATTTTGCATTTATGGGGAGAGAAAGGCCCTGATATCAAGGCCTAATGTACTAGGACTGAATGTGAAACCTAAGCATTTCTAGGGGATGAAAATGAAAACCTTAAATTCTTCTTCTGTGGGTTTCACAACCTCAGGGATACACAGGCTGAGCATAAACAGAATGCAATGGTTCCATGAGCACCTTAGACAAAGAGAAAACAAGAGGAGAGCCGAGGTCACCGCTTTTGTTGTCTGTTGTAGACAGTAACTGTCTTGAGCTCACTGATGGACTCAGCCTCCAAGGAGCAAGCAAGAAATGCCTTCTCAAGACTAAATTGTGCAGCCATGGTCTTCTGGCAACCAGGCAGTTTAAAATTCAGCACCTGGCAACAGAAACCAACTGTGCTGTGCGCAGTGATTCTCCCAAGAGCCATCTGGAGCACGTGGACCATTTTACACATCGTGCTTGCTGCTCTTATGAGTTTATGCCCCTGGACCAGAATAAGAATTTAGCAGCAGTAACTCTGGATCTAAGTTAGATAAATAATTAATTGTAATCTCAGCCAGAAGCCAGAGCTGCTGGCTTCAGTTGATGAAAAGCAACTACTTCCCTGAATCCAGTGCTGAGTGCACAGCCTGCGGAAAAGCCCCAGAGTGCCGTGATATTTGCAATATGTGTGACTGACAGTCTCCTTTTAAGAGAGTTTCAAGCTTCAGTTTTCCCAAGTGATGCTGGGAGTAGCCTTTGCTTCTTCTTCCTCACAATGGAATTCATCCTGTTCATGCTGGGTACTTAGTTTTTCGGAAGAAAAAAAAGAAGAGAGAGATTTTCTTAACATTTTAATTGTTTAGAATCGACAGAAAGTTAGACCTACCTTCCTTTAAATGGAGTTAAGATTTTACTTTTGTATTTAGCCTCAGGGAGTCCATCACATTCATAAAACTGCTAAGACTAGCCAGTCATGAAAGGGTTAAGTTTAAATATAAACATCAGAATTTCCCCTTCAGAAACTCAAAGCCAAGCATACTGGCCATTCATTTACATTAATTTTTCTCAGCTCATTCTAAACATATTAAGGTAATAATCAATCATAAAAATAAACAAAAATATTCTCTTGGTTAAGAATGAACCAGATAACTATATAAGTACAGGTTAGGATATACAGAAATACCAGCACCTGAAATTTCTCTTTTTGCTTGCCAATTTTTGTTTCAAGCAATAATTGTGGGAAGCTAATAACAAACAAACAAACAAAAACCCAGGAAAAAAACATTTAAATTACATATTTAATTATATATATTATCTATAAGATATAATTTTATACATATGTTATCGTGTGTGTGTGTGTGTGTGTGTATGTGTGTGTGTGTGTGGTGTTTGAATAGTACATAAGTATTGAATGAATGTCTTTAACATTTATCCCATTATGGCATTTGCTGATATCCTTATTGATCAAGGCCATATGTTCACTTGAAGTCCCACGATGCTCCTCGGCCCTTGGCATTCACTAGGAGTATGTTCTGAATAACAGAATGTCAGTCCAGCGACCCCAGCTTTTCCTGAAGTCTTACTATTACCTACACACATTCTGAGTATGGAGTAATGTTCTTTAAGAGAACACGAACTACCAGCATCTCCTCACTACTACTAACTTCATATACTTGGGGATGCTCTCTTCTCTCTCTTATCCATCCAACTGATTGTTTCCACCTCGTTACCTTTTTCAGAAAGTAATGACGAAAATCACAAAGTTTCAGGGATTTTAGTTCAGGGATCAAGATCCCCAAGACAAAGAAACAGTAAGGTTCAGTCATGTTACAGAGACAGTAAAATAGATGAAAAAGATCCCAGGGAGAGAAAATGCAAATAGCAAAACAAAAATCAGAATCAAAAAGTGTACCACTGTGATGGTGACTTAGAGCCTAGATATACATATGTGGCAAGTTTTGGCCATATGGTTTATAAGTCATATCACCACAAATGGGATTGGACTTCTTTCTGTGCCAACGTCTTATAAAAATATATAATACACTAATATAGTGTATAGGCTACTATGAACAGAGAAAATATGCATATCTCAATTTTTTTCACAAAGTGAACAAACCTACATGGCCACACTAACATGCAGGAAAAACGGTCCCCAAAGTCCCACGAGTCTCCCTCCATGTTCCCCTCTGTTACTGCTGCCTCCTGTCCAAGGTATCTACACTCTCCTAGCACCACGAGTTTTTCATGACTCCAGTGAGCACCGTTTCTTAGCCTCATTTTGATGTATTTGCAATACGGACTTTTAATCTTCATAATGCAACGTTTTGTCTTTCTACCCTCCTATCATCTTCCTATGGTGAAAAAGTTGCACATGGTACCATGTGTCACTGCAGAGAATCTCTCAACATTATTCAAACCCATTTATACTGTGATTTTGAATACTGTTGTTAAAGAAAGATTATTAAATAGAGAAAAGTGGGCTCAATACGATTGCAAACCTTTGTGTTGGATACAGCTTCTTATTAAACTTGAGGCAGACCCATATTAACGAGGATGTGTGAGGAAGAGATGAGTCTGCCGCAAGATGAAGGAAGGCTCCTCTGCAACAAAGAGGGCATGAGATCAACACTTTAAATCCTGTTTCATTTATCACCATTGCATGGAATTGATTTTCTGTCCTTAGAAACCAGGATATTTTGTAACTGAGCCACCAGAAGGAAACACAGTTTGACTCCAAACTTTTTTTTTTAAAGGAAAGGGAGGTGTGGGTGGATTGGGGAGGAGTCAGTAGGGGGAGCCCAATGTGATTAAAATACATTGAGTGAAATTCTCAAATAATTGATAATATTGTTTAAATTTTAAGAAGGAAAGCAGGACATTTTTTCAACCTGAGTGCAAATTAGATTCACATATAGATTAGACCTTCATGATAGCTTTGTGATTTTCCTTACATTTTTGTTCTTAGTTATTATCACACAAATTACCATCACTCAATGTTTGTCAATGATGTGATTGGTTGAATTTTCCAAAAGTATTTACTAATCACTCATACATTGTTTCTAAATAGTGTCATGACACAACCAAACATTTACATGGAAAGATACAGAATCCAAGCTTATATTTAGAGACAAATGACAAAATTCCCCAAAGTACTGAATTTTAAAAGCATTAAATTGGGGAAATCTTTAAAACACAAACTTTAAAAGTGGTGTAGGGAGGAGGGGACTGGACCTGCCTTGGCTGAGTCTGCCAGGCTGGGCTGACTCCCCAGCCCAGGGGAGACCTTGCCTTGGAGGAGGTGGGAGTGGAGGGGTGTGGAGGGGGAGGGCTGGGTGGTGGGAGGAGGGAGAATGGGGGAATCCGTGGCCAATATGTGAAATTAAGTTAATTATAAAATAAAAATACTATAAAAAAAAGTCAGTGCATAGGATTTAGAAGACTCCCTTACAGAGGATGGGTCTGTGAAGTTTGCGGAAAGAAATGAACCAGCATGTAGTTGGCAAATATCCTGTTCTTTGGAGATTTAATATAATGGTTCAGGGTGTGGATTATTTGATTTTGGTTCAGTGTGGGACACACTGGGGCTGGGAATATAAATTCTAATATATATAATATAAATTCTTCTAATATAAAACACTCTTAGGTTGTTAGAGGTAGTGCAGTAACATGACTGCACAGTGTCCAGGCATTTGACTCTCAGAGGAGTCTCATTCAGGTGTTCTGCTATGGCTATCTTGAAATTCTTCATAGTTTAAAAATATCTTAGCCGGGCGGTGGTGGCGCACGCCTTTAATCCCAGCACTCGGGAGGCAGAGCCAGGCGGATCTCTGTGAGTTCGAGGCCAGCCTGGGCTACCAAGTGAGTTCCAGGAAAGGCGCAAAGCTACACAGAGAAACCCTGTCTCGAAAAACAAAAACAAAACAAAACAAAAAAAATATATCTTAATTGTTTTCTTTTGTATGCTACCCTGGACACTATGTCATCTGTCTTGATGAGAATACCACTCAACACTCCAGTTCAATTTTTGACATATATACATAATAGACATTCAGCCCATTTATTTCCTCCAATATCATCTGAAAAGAATAATGTTAGTTCCACTTTTCTCGCCATGCTCCTGAGTCTAAAGTGTCAGTGTAAATGGACTGGATGTTTTATTCCATTTCCTTTTGCACTTGAGACTTTATTTATGTATTTATTTATTTATTTTCAAAGATACCATTTCCCACATCTATAGGTTCACCTGCCTTCATACTTCTGTTAAGCTAAGCATACCTCAAGTATCTTTCATAGTTAGGAAAAAAATGAATACTTTATTAAACCATTGACCTTCCCATCAGCAGCCTTTCACTTTGTAGCCAAGAGTATAAGGTATGATGTTCTTTTGCTCTCCATGAAGAAATTAACTCATACAAGAATATTTCAGAAAATATTAAAGTACTTGAGGTACAGTTTCATCTACCACTTAACAATCTCCAGAAATACTATTTTAAAATGATATATGTGTGTGTGTTTGCCTTAAACACATTTAAGATCATTCTTTGTATCAGTTGTTCTCAAATTGTAATTCATAAGAACTCCAAAACTTAGAGTCCATGAAACCAATTATATTTTATAATAATATTGAGGTAATATTTCATTTAAAATATATTTGCATTTGCATGCATGATTAGATAGCAAGAATAGGTAAAAAGTTTGCTCTTCATCTCAAAACCTAGGAAGTACCACTAAACCATACCACCAATCAGAGCAGTTTTAATAATGACCTCCTCAAAGAGAAAAAAATACATATTTTACTAAAGAATATGCTTGGGACTGGAGAGATTGCTCAGTGGTTATAAGCATTTCTTAGTCATGCAGGCAACCAATGTTTGATTCCAAGAATCCACATAAAACTAAACACTATGGTTGAAAAAAACAGTATTTTTATAATATCAGCACTTAGGTATCTGTCATTGGATGAAATGAGAGACAGGAGGTGTATCAGCTGTGTATCATAGTAAGATACTGTGGGAACCAAGACACATTGCCATGGAAGTATGGGCTGAACCAGAAATCCCTTCCATGAAGTTCCTCAGCACACAGAAAATTCAGTACAACAGTATTTTACAAAATCATGCTTTTATAAAATTTCCATTCAAAGACACAAAATTGAATTTTGTTGTGCTGTAATGAAAAAAAAAAAAAAGAAATAATGTCATTTCAAATTACACTAGAACTAACATTTGAGAAACTACTGCTTGTCCATTTATGTTATAAGATCAGCAAAAACTAATAAAAATTATTTTCAAAGGCTATTTAATTGCCCATATCATCCCCAAATACTAATTGGGTGATGCTGGTTTTAATGTGTAGTTTTACAACAAAAGTATTTTGCAACAAACTGAATGAAGACCCAGATACAACAAATCATGTAAACAAAAGCTATTTGGTAACTTCAGTAATATTTATGCATATAAAAGTTTCCTAAAATGAAAAATGAGAAATTTTGAATGTTTAAAGAAACACTAATTGATTTAATTTTCTGTATCTTAAATTTTATTTTTAGAAATATCCATAACACAGCCGGGCGGTGGTGGCGCACGCCTTTAATCCCAGCACTCGGGAGGCAGAGCCAGGCGGATCTCTGTGAGTTCGAGGCCAGCCTGGGCTACCAAGTGAGTTCCAGGAAAGGCGCAAAGCTACACAGAGAAACCCTGTCTCGAAAAACCAAAAAAAAAAAAAAAAAAAAAAAGAAATATCCATAACACATCTTCTGTTTTCTGCTCTTTTTAAATAAATTACTAGTTACTTTATTCTGAGTTTTATTCATATAAATATTCTCAATTTATAACATAGTAATTGATGCTTAATACATGTTTTATAATGTCTATCAAAGTAAGAGTGAGGGAAATAAAATTCCTGGTGTATTGAGTCCTAAAATTTCCCCCAGTACTATGAATTAAACCTCAACACATGCTAGGCAGGAACTTTACCACTGAAATAAAACCCCAGCCCTGAGTTACATAAAGCTTCAAATCATTTAAATCATTCATTGTTATAATTGTTTTGTTTTGATTCTAGTTTCAAGAAATGATTAATCTATCTGTTCAATATCTATCTCAACATATCTATAAGTAGCACCCTAAGAAACATCTATATATATCATTTAACTATGATGAGGTTTTACTGAATAGAAAAAGCTATTACTTGAAAATCTAGATTCTAAAATTTGACATATGCTCTGAAAAAATAAAAGAAAATTATACTTGAATTATTGGTTTTCTTTGTACATCACATATAAATATTTGAAGTTCACAATATTTATAAGATTTTAATAAAAGGAGTACTTTGCTAGAATTTTAGAATACAAAGGGCTATATAGAAGAAAGTAGTGTACAGTTGTGTGCCTTTCAAATGTTAGAGGCTGTATTCTTAGTTTGGCCGAAGTGTAGAAGATGTGAGATAAAAAATTTAAAGATGAAAACATAAATATCCATGAGAAAGTATAAAATTTTTATGAAGACATGATAATCTGATTCTGGAAATGTTATTCCAGTGATGAAACCCAGAATACCCATACTGGAAAACCACTCCAACCCTCAACTCTATGCCTAGCTAAATTACATCCAATAGAGTTCCACCAACATTAACAGAGTTGAAATGTTTTCAAGTTTGCCAAATGCAATTCCAAACTTCATTTTAAAAAACGGTGTAAAGTTATATTTAGCTATTTAATCATATTTAGGAAAATAGATTATCATTTAAAATAGGGCTTGGATGTGTTGACACTAACTATTCAGAAGGCTGAAGCAGGAGAATCTTAAGTTTAAGGCTTGCCTGGGCTACAGAATGAGTTCAAGGCAAGTCTGGGCTACGTAGTAAGACCCTATCTCAAAGTAAAAAATTTGAAAAAGGACTGAGAATAACTTACTTGCATAGTAAGCATTAAATCCTGGGGTCAATTTCTGGGTCTCTCCCCCAAAGCAAGGAATTTCAACAAATTTCTTGACTGAAATGAATTCAATAAAATACAAAATAATAAATTGTGGAAAATAATAAGAAAACTTAATAAACCTAAATATATATTTGAATATATATTCAATATATGTATTTTAGTAACTAGAAAATTTAATTGAAGAAACAATTTAGGGGAAAATGAAATGTTGGGGTTGGAGAACTGTTTCATTGGTTCAGAGCACCCACTGCTATTGCAGAGGACTAAGATTCTCTTCTGAGCATTCACATCGCTTGGCTTAAAACCACTTTAAACTCTAGCTCCAGGAGGTGTAGTGCCATGTTCTGGCCTCTGTGACTGTATGCGTGCAAGTGATGCATGTAAATTAATGCAGGTATACACAAGCACATTTTAAAAAAGAAAATATATATTTAGTTAATAATGTGTGAAAAGGATTTATATTCTTGAAAGTTCATACTTTTTATTCTGCTGTACACTGTTAATAAAATACAATGTTAAGCTTATACATTTGATGTAGCATGGATCTTAAAAGTTCTTGTTAATAAAATCAAACCTGAGCCAGGTGAACTGGAAGATCAGAGAACCAGAACAAGTCACAGCTACCTCACCTCACCGGATCCTCAGCTGGTCTTGTTTCCTCAGACTGGAGGCCTCTGAGTCCTCATCCAGAATGGGTCTCAGCTGAACTGTGCTGCTCAAAACCTAAAAGCTTAACCAGTCAAATGCTTAACCAGCCAAATGCTTCTAGTTTCTGGTCCTCATGCTTTATATACTTTTCTGCTTTCTACCACCACTCCCTGGGATTAAGGGCTTGCTTTCTGGGATTAAAGGCATGAGTCACCATGCTTGGCGGTATCCTTGAACAGACAGATTTCTGCCTCTGGAATGCTAGGATTAAAGGCATGTGCTACCACTGCCTATCCTAAGTATCTAGTGGCTTTTCTGTTCTCTGACCCCAGATAAGTTTATTAGGGTACACAATATTTTGGGGAACACAATACCACCACAGTTTTCTTTTGTACATTCTTAATAAAATGTAATGTCAAACTTATGTGTTTAAAGATACTAGATTGTACATAGATAATGCATATTTGTATTGAAATAGAAAAGCAAAAGAGATTAAGTACTTTGTTGATAATATTCTGTGTGTATAATAATAAAAGAAAGAAGGAATTTGTAAATAAAAATATTAACAGACCAAAAAATCCATTTAGAGGCAAATTCATCTTAAGAAACAGAGGTGAGATGAATGTTTTTAAAACTGTGTAATTTTGAGTTAGGCTAACTGCCTATCTTTGCCTTGCCATCTAGTCCTCTAAATTAACTTTCCCAGTCTCATCTCCTGCTCTGTAGCAGAAGAGCTGCTGTATCATGCCACCCCCGCAGCCTGTCTGCATCTCCAGTAGATCACAAAGGTCTTCCCCTCCAAACTTCCTGGCCCTCACTCATTGCTTTGTCCCAGCCTCTAACTCCAGTGGGCACTCCTTGGTAATCCACAGGCCAGGATTGCAGAAATTGTCTTTTCCCTCCATTCCTCCAAGTCCAATCGCCCAGTCTCATCCCCAGTAATTGAATGTTTATGGATGATGAGGCTAGATGCTTTGTTCAGGTACACTTTTAGGAAAGCAGAAGATCGTGTGATAGACTTCAATGGCTGTAAATAATTATATAATATGGAACACAAAATTATACAAACATCCACAGGAGTAAGAGAACAGGAGACACTTGAGTAGAGAAAAGTTCATGTAGAAAACGCATTTCTTTCTTCCTTCCTTTTTTCTTTATTTCTTTGTTCCTTCCTTCCTTCCTTCCTTCCTTCCTTCCTTCCTTCTTTCCTCCCTTCCTTGCTTCCTTCCTTTCTGTCTCTCTCTCTCTCTCTCTCTCTCTCTCTCTCTCTCTCTCTCTCTCTCTCGAGATAAGGTTTCTTCATGTAGCCATGGCTATCCTACAAGAAACCCATTTCTAATGAAGTGAGTGGACACTTATTTTGTGTGTGTGTGTGTGTGTGTGTGTGTGTGTGTGTGTGTGTGTGTGTGTGTGTCTTTAATTTGCTACATAAGATTTGGAAGCAGGGAAATAAAGCATTTCCTGAAGGGACAACATAGAATTTGGGGAGAACGCTATATTATGCAGATTTTGTGAAAAAATTTGTGATGACAATGGGAGATAGAGAAAGGAAAGAGAGAGAAATCCAGCATGATTATGAGGAGGGAGCAGATACCAGTACTAATTATGAGGATGTAGACACCTTAAGAGTTTATACTCACCTGAATCTTGATTTACTCTCACTGAAACACATTGATCCTTATCCCAATTTCCTAGGTCCAGCTTTATTGCCATTTTAAATTGCCAGCAAGCTGTTCTTATGATTTTCCATGTGGGTCGCCATGCCTCTCTGCAGTCTCTACCTGGTTAAAACGAGCTGCGAATGACTCTCATTATGGGCCAGCTTTAACCTATGCCAGTTGCAGTGGGGAGCTATTTGGCTCTAAAGGTAATAGATAGTGTTTTATTTATTCACACTTAAGGTGTAAAATATGAGAATGGTTTAATTTAACATATGTTCTAAAATTACTGAATGGGAAAATGGGAAAAGAAAAATCATATATGGAAATAGCTAAAGTCTTCTGGTATCTTTTTTACTTTAACAAATGGAGTCTGAGGAAATAAAAGTCACTTGAAAGCTACTCTTCAATTATTTTTTAATCTTAACAAAGATATTGGTTTTGAGAGAGGAGAGAGAGTGGGGAGGAGAGAGAGAGGGGAGAGAGAGAGGGAGAGAGAGGAGAGAGAGAGAGAGAGAGAGAGAGAGAGAGAGAGAGAGAGAGAGAGAGAGAGAGAGAACAACAACAAATTGAGTTTCTAAGAAGGTCCCATGCCCCGGATTCACAATTGTTTCACAATTGTAAAATATTTCTCCTTTCCTTTATGATTACAGTTTGAGACAGCATTCCATAAGCGTGTTCATTGTCTGGTGATCCCTAAAGTTGGAGTTCCAAGGCAGGTTCCTGACACTGTCTATAAACACACTTTCTATCAAGCACAGTTCCCACTTCTTTGGACATTGTGACATAAACATCAGTTAGTTAAATCCAGTTGCAGCTATTCTCTGAGAAGGTCAACTTTAAGTCACGATTATGTATGTACAGACTAACAGCACTGCCCATGGGAGTTGGGTCCCAGCCTTCTGTACCTGTGCGGCTCAAGCATGCCACCAACAGTAGAGAAACAGAAAGACAAGGCAGGGAACCACCCATTCTACCTTTATCATATTTTGTAGCAGGTATACAAATAAACAGAGATATTTTCTACTACACCTGTATTCACTTATTCACTCCTGTATGTATTAGTAAGATGATTAAAAACCTGTCTACTGGAGATAATCTCCCTTAGTATGTAAGTAAGGGAAATAAAAAGACAAATACAGAAAGAGGGGAAGGGGATGAAACAAAACACAAAACCTCCCTTACTCTCATGAAAAGTCTTGTGCTCAAATGCTTTGCATCATGACTCTTTTTTTCTTTAAATAACACCCTTGTGAAACGCACAACTCCCAAGCCCTAAGGTAATTTGCATTCTTGTGGTTAAACAATCCAGTGTGATCTCTTTAAATAAACCCGAAGAGCTTCATAACTGAGACTCAAATGTCAGGGTTGTGCTTGATCATTAAACACGGTTTCAGCTGGGGTTTGTGGTCTCTTGTAAACTAAGCCTTGTGGAAAGAGCCCGTGTTTACAGCTCATTTGTGATGCTTAGAGAAGGAATGCCTCACACCAACTTTGTTGCTGCATGGAAACATTCTTCTAATTCTTAAACTGTCTCTTCCATACATTTATCCCATTATGTGGACATAAGGCAGCCCTGAATACGTAATTCTTTGGAATCTGTTTCTGAGATCCTAAATGCAGTGACGGGAGAAAAAAAACTTATGAAGACTGACCTGTTTCCAAGGCTTCTGTTCCCCGAGCACCAGTCTTCTGCCTGCCTGCAGCCTCTGCACCCCTTATTCATTTGACCTTCTTTCCCTGGCCTTCTACATGGTCTTCTGTCAGTTCTCACCCATTCATTTCAACATCACTGTACTACTACTCCTTTTGCATGAAGGCAGAATGCCTGACCTCTTCTAGTGCAGTTGGCCCCAGTTTCTCTGACAAATGGCAAAGAGTTTAACTATTCAATAGAAGTTAAGCATTAATTACTTTTTTCCATTCACAGAATTCATCACAAGCAGCAAATATTGCATCATTTTCTTCTTGGGGTTACCTTGTTTACTGAATTCCACTCTTGGTGAAATATAAGCTTGGCCACCATAGTCTTCCAAACCATCTTTATCATTTTACATTCAGCACATAGTACTATGTTTGGGGGAGAAATGTATTATATATATGGAATATATGATATATATATATATGGAATATATGAGATATATATATATATGGAATGTTTGAATAAATGTTCCCATGTCAACCACTCTGAGCACAGCAACAGAGTTTCCTTTTATTGCTAAGCCTAAACAGATGTGAATAACATCCTACTACCATCTGCTCTGTGGCAACTAATGGACAATAAAGGTAGAGAAGAGGTAATTGCTGAACTTTATTAGTTTGGTGAATAATGTGCCTGGTATTCAAACTGTGCCTACATTTTCCCATCACTGAACAATAGATTCAAGAAAACAAATCTAATGTTCCCCAGCATGCACTGCTCTCAGCAAAATGGAAGGAAGTTTAAAGTTACTAGATATTTAGCTAACTTCTTGTTCTTAGTCAACATATGTATTGAGAGCTACTGGTAGCAAGAGGCCATGGGAGTACGCTGTAGGTGACAACTAGTATTCAGCAGATAGACCCAAAAGATTCTCTGGATGGAAAGCCCCACCTGGCAAGAACGTGGAGTTACTATTAATGACCTATTGCTCCTGTCTGTAATTTCTCTCATGTGCCATTTCATTTCTTCCCTAAGAATAGCTATGGGTGTTTTCCTACTGCTTGTGTGTTTATCTCATGTATATATTCCATCTATTGGGCACACATATCCATGGATGGTCAGAAAGATGACTTCTCATTTAGCTGTTTAAAATTGATATATGGAAAATATACTAGGACATGCTTCATAACTGGATCTATTTTACCACGAGGTCTGTAGACCCTTAAAAGCCTGCTTTATTCCTTTTGCTCAGACTAACTGCACACATTTAGCTCATCTTTGTGTCAAAGCAAGTTCAAACTAGACTAAAGGCCTTTGTATATAGATCATAAGTTTAAAACTTTACAATTATGCACAAGGTCAGAGTTGCAGGTGTCCAACCAAGGTTATCCACATAAAAGCACCCTAAGAAAAATATGCCAGTTCTTCATTTACCAAGCTCTTTATCTACTGATAAAGAGCTATGTCTCAGAGTTTGTTGTGCTGGGCATTGTATCCCCTCCCTCTGGTCCCATAACCTTGGAAACCTTGTGTTGCCATGGTAAATGGCTCTGCCTTTATCACTTATCCTAGGAATGTGCTTTTGACCAATGAGAGGTAACTCTTGTAATTTTTTCTATTTCTTTAAGCCTCCTTGTAGCAGGAATCTTAAAAGTTCTTATTAATAAAATCAAACCCGAGGCGAGTTATTGGGGTCCATGCTGGTAGATCAGAGAGACAGAACAAGCCACAGCTATCTCACCTTGCCAATTCCTTAGCTGGTCTTGTCTCCTCAGACTGGAGGCCTCTGAGTCCTCATCCGGAATGGATCTCAGCTGAACTGCTGCTGGAAAGCCTGAAGCTTAACCAGCCACATGCTTAACCAGCCAAATGCTTAACCAGCCAAATGCTTAACCAGCCAAAATGCCTCTAGTTTCTGGTCCTCACACCTTATATATCTTTTTGTTTTCTACCACCACTCCCTGGGATTAAAGGCTGGCTTTCTGGGATTAAAGGCGTGTCACCATGCTTGGCTATTTCCAATGTGGCCTTGAACTCACAGAGATCCAGAGGGATTTCTATCTCTGGGATGCTAGGATTAAAGGTGTGAATGCCACCATTTTCTAGCCTTTGTATCTAGTGGCTGTCTGTTCTCTGACCCCAGATAAATTTATTAGAATACACAATACCACCACACCTCCTAGAGAAGAATTTCTAGGCTAGGAGAGAAGAAGTTTGAAAGAATTTAGAATTAGGACAAGAAAATTAGATGGCTAGGCAGAGCAATAAAAAGACATGCATAGAAGGAGAAGGCTGTGAGCTGATTCTTTTGCCCTCAGATTCCTAGGTTTCCCTCACTTGTTGTACTGACTTTTTGGACCCTGGTGGTGTCTGAGAGACTGGAACCTGAAGAACTCCATTACATATGTAGCAACTCCACAAGGTTCTGGTACACTTGTCTCTTTAAACATGAACCAAAATATTGGAATAACTGGAAACTTCATTTTCCTTCCTTTCGATGTGTGTTCTGAGTCCATAGATAAGAACAGTGTAACCCAAATAAATATGTTTGATTATATTTATATAAATTATAATCTGTCATGCTTCCTGGTTATCTACTTTTGCCAGGTTTTACTCTTGGGTGATTTTCATAACTACCAAGACTTTCTCACTAAAACAATTACCAGTTATTTCCAATTAACTTTATTTAATTATGAAAGCTATTTAACTGCAACCATAAGAGGGAAGGTGTTTGCAAATTGGTATATAAGGACATAACTAATATCTCCTTAGATTGAAAGAAATAATAAAAGAACAGATAAGAGACATGAAGTGAGAAGGAGTCCAAAAAATGACCAAGGGAAATGAAAGTTAGTTCATTTCTAAAAATGTCGGTGGCTATGAGCCACGAGTATTGAAAGACAGATATAGACCATGGCATTACGTGAGAGATATTTGTTTAATGAAAAATTTAGTCTCCTAAATAAAAGTTAAAGTGAGGTGTCAATTCATTGGCATGGGTTGTGGCTTGAATATGAAATATCCTGAGAAGCTCATGTTTTGAACTCTAGTCCAGTTTGTAACACTGTTTTAAAAGAGGTAAGGCCTGGATGGCAGACATAGGCACTGACATTTATCTCTCTGGTGGTTATGCACAGCTCTGATTCTAGTCTTTCCTTGCTTCTTGATCCACCAAGATGTGAGCAGTCTCCAGCCCATGCTCTCACTGCAATACACTGAGATTTTTTTTTATGTCATGCCTTTCCTACAAGGATGCACTGAGAACCTCAGAACAGAAAATGCCCACTCACCTGAGTACCCACTGTTCTGTGGCAGACCACTAAAAAAGTGTTTGACATCTTGAAAACAAGAATGTAGCTCAAAGGTAGAGTGTTGGCCTAGCATTTGTAAGGAGTAAGTTTAATTCCAGTACTGCAAAATAAAATACTAAAATAAATAAAAGCAATAAATGAATTTACCAAAATATGCTTACAGTTTACCTATCTGGTGTTCATAGAGCAAGGAAGAATGAAGAAGAGTAGGTGAATGAAGAAATTTTCTTGTCACTAAAGCTCATGTTAGTGATTTTTTAAGTATGTTTGAAATTAGAATTTTGAAGGAATAAATCTACAAGATGCCATGTAAAGATTTCTTTATGAAATTAGCCATTGGAAAAAAATCAAAGTAGATAGTCATGCAAGACTAAAACCAAATTAAGGAATTAGAAACAAGAAATTTTTACTTATTTACAATGAGTTGAAACACAAAATAAAAGAATAAATTTTGGAAGAGTGGGAAGAATGAAGAAAGTCAGTTGTTGATTACAACTCCAAGGAGCAACAATAAACACTACAAACACACACACACACACACACACACACACACACACACACACACACTCACACTCACACTCACACTCATACACACGAATGGACAAATGAAAGTAGATGCAACTATGTACATCTAACAAATAGTATATAGTTGTGTCTACATCCATCCATGTGTGTCTATGTGTATGTGTGAGTGTGAGTGTGAGTGTGTGTGTGTGTGTGTAAAAAGTATGTTTAGTAATACATGACATGTCATACTCAGACATAAAAGTGTATCATTTTAATATGAATTATAACTTTAAATTGTATTAAAAGTAGAGTAGTATATTTAGTTTGGTAATCTCATATACTTAAGAAAAAAATGTTGCCTCTTAATTCAAAACCAGACGGCTATGGACTGATTGCTGAATTTTTGCTTTGCCTTTTAAAATGTATTTTTTAAATTTCATGCATGTCTACTGTATTCACATACTTTCCACTATCCCTCCAACTTCTTCCTTGCTCCCCAACTCCCTTTCAAATTTATGAACATTTCTTCTTTATTATTGTTAAACAGACAGACAGACAGACACACAGACACACACACACACACACACATACACACACACACACACATCCTGCTGACTCCATTTTTGTAGTTGACATGTATCTGCTTTAAGGCTAACCACCTTGGATAACCTAGAATATTGGATAACCTAGAAGAAGATAGAAAAGACAGAATTTCCCTAACTAGCAACAATTAATTAGCAGTAGTTTGTTTTTGTTTGTTTGTTTGCTTTTTTATCGAGGGGCAGGACCCTGTGAGAGTTAGCATATCAACTGGTGTCGTCATTATGCAGGTATTGTTTGACTGTCATATTGTTGAGATCCCATGGGTGTGTTTTCTCTGTCCTATATAGTAGACACAATCGTAAATCAGATGTTTTGGTCTTCTGTCTCATACACTCATTCTAGAGTCTCTTGCACTATGGTCCCCAAGTCTTTGGCATCCTATAATCATTTGTTCATTTTGCCTTGTTGTGGATGCCTGTGGTGGACACCATCTGTTCCAAAAGGAGGTTCTTTGATAAGACGTGAGAGCCACACTTATCTGTGGTATGAGGAAAGGCATTTACAATGCAGTTAGAAGTTACGTTGGCTCAGGGAAGCAGCAGTAGTAGTTTTTCCTCTAGTGCCTATGGGTCACTAACCACAATTAATAGCCTAGGATTATAGTATTAGGCATGAATGACCTCTTAGTGCACAGACCTTGACTCCAATTAGACATCTGTTTGTTACCCCCCCCCCCAGTTGTAAATGCCACTACTGCACCACTGGGAAAATCCTGCCAGGCTGGCCATTGTTGTGGTTCATGGGTTTTCAGTTGGTTAGGGCTACTGATTGATTTTTCTCACTAGGCGTCTTGCATAGCAACTTTGGATATTCTAGGAGCTAGTCCTCAGGGAGGAGCTGTCTAGGTCAGTTCCTGCTCAGTTTCTCTGAGTGCTATGCCTAAGGTATCTTATATATGGTTATAGTACCTGACGTAACAACAGAAACCAGCAAATTAAAAAGGGACCACAGAGAAAGGACAAAAAAAGGAGCTCTAGAGAGAAAAAGAGTAGAACAGAGACATTAGCAATAGAAAATTTCCATAGCCCAGAGAATATATAATCAAGTTACACCACTTACATGATAATGATTCTCCCAAGAGATAAAGACTTTGAAGCAAAATCCCCAGTACCAGAATTGGAAATCTATTTGTGAGTTGTTGGACAGGGGAGTCTAAGAGACCCCTCAAATAATACATTGTTGTTTCTCTTCATTGCTATTTTTTGAGTTGACAGTAACAAAAGAAATGTCATAAACTAGACTAGATATTTCCTGGCTTGCCTTGGTAACGAAGGTAGGAGACAAGGGATCATTAAACTAGTCTCTTTATATAAATAAAGCCTAAAGTATAGAGAGCCAGTATTATATAAAAGTGAGTGTCTTATATTTAAAGTTAAAAAATAAAGTAACAAGATTGATTTTGTGGGGAAAAGGGATAAATTTTAAATTGCAAACAAGCATGCACACAGACATATGTAATGTGATGGCTGAATCTCAAGGATGTTTTATAGGCAATACCACGATGAGACAAAAATGAAGACTGAGATTAGAAAATTCATAGAGTAAAGATTCACAGAGACTAAACTGTAAACACGATGAAACTGCTTTAGCCACAAGAAAGTGACAGACACCTGGGGTCTATCCTTTAGTCTTTTTTGATAGTTTAAGTTATTCTATTTAAATGGAAATTCTGATCACTTATCAGACTTCGGTGGACCATTGTTGGTTTGTTTTCTAGCTTGGTTATGTGGGTTCATATAGTAGAATAATCTTTTTGAGTCCTCCAAAGAAATATGATTACCAATATTTTATGATGCCCTATAAAGTGATTATCATTTATTTTCCATTTTCTGTCTAACTTGAATAGATCAAGACTCCAGGAAGAAGGGAGACACTCATCAGTGACTGCAAGCCAAACAATAATATTCATCAAAATCAAATATTGTAACATCCCACTGGCCAACAGAAAATTGGGCAGGACTCTGAGCCTCTGCAAGAGCTTCCTCCACCCAATGCAACATAGCCCCCATCCCTCTATAAACCATCTGTCTTGGCACAGAGAGCAGAAAATGTAGGCCCATCCAACACTTTGTCTCATGACTAGAATCTTGAAAGTCAAAGTGACTCCTCTTACTGTCAGCTCTGCAAATGGAAGCCAAAAGAGCCATTCACTGCAGGTGGCTGTCACTCACCCTTCATCACCATAATCCAGCCCAGTTTTCCAACACAAGCACATCACATTATTGCACTCAGTTCATGAAGTATTATTGCAATATTCATGGATTCCAAAAACCTTACAACTAAAAGAACTCTAGAGAGGACTCAGGAAAAAACAGATGAATTGTCATAATACAAATTTTCAGAAGTTACTTTGAAATATTTAAATGGTTTTCTTTTTCTTCATGAAAAAGTAATGTTCTTCTTCTCCCTTTTTGTTTTCTTTGAAATACTATTATATTCAGACCCTGTTGTAAACACTGGAGACACAGCAGGGAATGTGAAGGAGCTAACTACGACTTGTGTCAAATTTATTTTCTAAAGGAAAAAAATTTAACATATAAATGCACATACATAATTGCATACAGAATTCTGTGCTATGAAGAACAAATGTAAGGAGTTAAGAAGTGAGGAACAGAGGTCACGGGAAGAGATGCAGGAGGGCAAGTCCCTGTTTCCAATCCCTGCCTGTGGACTGAGTGAAAGCAACAGGAATGAACTGGCATGATAGGTACTAGGGAGGAGACTTTCAATCAAAGAAGTAGAGAGATGACAAAGGGTAGCAACACACCATTTAGTCTAGCTGTCTAGCTGGCATAAAATAAGCAACAGGGGGGTGGGGGGGTGGACAAGAATGGAAGCATTGTGAGCCCTACAACCCTACAGAGAAACATATACTTCATTTGCTGCTCAGAAACTGATTGACAGGGTGATCTTACCTAGTTTCAACTGGAAGGACTCACTAGAGGAGAGCCAAATCTCTTCTGTGCTTTTTTTTTGTTGAATAACCAAAAGGAATAATGCTACTGCTTTCTCTGAATTAAAAAAAAGAAATCAAGGGCTGAAAAATATTCCCATGTTCAATAGGTCAACTTGTCCAGCCTAGAGAAGAGCTTTTCACTAAAAAGCAATCACTGGTTTCCACCAGACTCCTGATGAGGTCTTTGTTAAGTGAAACATATTTCCTCGATTCTTACACCTGAACATCTCTCTCTTTCCTATTATTTTAGCTAGAAGCAATAACAATGCCTTAAGATGGGCAGTTTTAGCAGGAGTAATAGTGTACATGTTCTCAAGTAGAAGGTGTTTTTGGATAATTCAGAAACTACAACTACTTCTGTAACAATGAGAAATGGGTATGGCTGCCCTCTATAAACAATAATACACAGTGCAAGTAAACAATCTCACTAAGAGTAGAATTTCAAATATTCTCTAACTATAACAAGCAAGTTCCTGCTCTAAACGTATGCATTGCCTTGTTTAACCCACAGTCTCTACAAGAAAGTATCAGAGAAAGACATATGGTGCTACCGTGATGATTGATCATTGAAGCTGGATGCTTTGAACCCCAAATTGCTTCCTAAAATATAATCCTCAAAGTAAGGAGTTATATTTACTGGGGGCATGTTTGTGACAATAAATTAAATATCAAATAACAGAGACAATGGGTACAATCTAAACAAGGACTGATATATTCTTTCCTGGGGACTTTCAGGAGGCATTTAGGATGAAAAAAAAAAAAACCTCACTTTCATTGTGTTTTAATATTGTTACCAACCTAAATATGGGATAGACGTTTAGACTTTTGTTCTTTGGTGCAATAGCTGGAGGAAGTCAGTTCAACAAAATGAGGAAAGTTAAAATTTCAAAGACTATGAAGAGAAAGTGAAAAGCATTTTTCCCATTTGAATGTGTTGGATTACACGACAGAGTAGAGCCACAATTTCCCACTCTGTTCTCTTAAGTTTTATATGTATTAAACGTAAGGGTATTTATTGGTAAGGAACCAAAGACACACTGGCTGCCGTGTACCACAGAGCCTGAGATGCTGAGCTTGAGATCTTGCACAGCAACATCAGTTTGTGTTTGTTGGTTGAGTACACAGGTCCAAAAGTTGGCACGTAATTATGAAGCAAAATTAGAGCCTTTTCTCTTTTTGAAGGTGAATCTAGCTTAATGGCAAATATTCTACAATTTAAATGTGCCTGAACTGAATGTATAAACCTTTGGGTATATCTTAATTGTTATTTTAAAAAGTCATGCTTTTGGAACAATATCAGATTTATTTGTTCTAGGAGCTGGAGAGATGGCTAAATGGTTATGAGTACTTGCTTTTCTTTCAGAGGAACAGAGTCTGAACCCCAGCACCCATGTTAAGCAGTTTATAACCTAAATTCTAGCTCCAAGAGATTTGATGCCCTCATTTAGCCTCTGTGAATATACACATAAACACACAGAGAGACACACACGGACATAAACACAAATAATACAAATTTAAAAAATATAATTGTCATATATAATAACTAAGTAGTAATAACTACAGTCCTCTATGTGATAATATTCAAATGGGAAATGATTAGATTTTTCTCAAACTAATGAAGTAGTTTCTATGTTGGCATATATCCAAGTTTTAACTAACTTGGAAGATAAAGTATGAAAGAGCTTGCTAAATTAATTGATTTGTTGGGTTTTTTTAACCTCTTAAAAATATCATCAGAAGAGAAACCTTCCTGTCCTATCATAAAATATAAAATCTTGAATAGATGTTTACTTTCCCATTCCTTTTTCCATCATTGCTCATCAGAAGTGTTTCTTCTATGGTGGATTTCTATGTCTTGAATCTGTATTCTGTCACCTCCTGAATTTGATTACTTCTGGGTACATTCCCTTATATCCTCTATTAAATTTATACACATCAAAATCCTCCATCCTCAAATCACTGAAAACCTGCAAGTCCCTGTTAATTTAAAAGATGAAGATGAAACAAAATGATCTTTTTTGATGAGACCAGACTTTAGTTGGTACGGTAGCATTCCCCTTACCTTGAAGAATAAGCTTGTTCAGCCAAACTGTCTGCATGGCCTGTCTACATGTTTCACCTCCAACTGAGAAGTCCTTGCCATGTGGGAACTAAGCTTTTGCCCCAATCATTCTCTGGAAGTGACCTTGCAAATGACAAGTCACATTCAACTTTCTAAAGCATTTCAGCTCATTTTAATCATACACTAATTAATTTCATAGGAATGTTCTGTGTTGTTCACAGCTAGGCATTCTGGAAAAGCTTTCCTCTCATGATATTACTTCTACAGTGTTTTCTTTACCTCTCACCATTCAATACTCCCCTAGGATATGTTCACATTGTTTTATAATTGGTCCTTTATGTATCTTTCCTCACCATTTAATTTCTTTGTTCTTTAGACTAATAATTATATCCTTTTTTTATATCCCAGGGAATACTTTACAAGGTAAAATAGATAATTAAACAATGAAACAGTGAGTGATTGCCCTAGAAAGAAATCTAAGAACTTGAGATTTGGCAAAAGGAAATATCAGAACAAGTATTTTTAAAATATGAACTCAAGTGTCTGTACAGATAGTAAGAGATTTAATTAACTAAGTTAACCTTTAATTGCATAGATTAAATATTTTTAGATATATTAGTTTAATAATTAAAGGATACACCACAGGGGCAAGAATGATATTGGTGCTTGCTTCTCTTTCAGAAGACAGAAGACAGAAGTCGAATCCTAGTACCCACATGAAGTACCTCACAATTGCCTATAATTCTAATCCCAGGGTGTTTGACACCCTCGTTTGGCCTCTGCATTTACCTTAATTTATATGCACATACTCACATAGACACACACACACACACACACACACACACACACACACACACACACACACACAAATACATTTAATCAAAGATAAAATAAATCTTTAAAAAGATACTACAGCATTATTGAAAAGAACACATTTATCAAGTAATTGAATATTTTGATCCTTTTTTTCTTCTACCATCTCCACATATTCTTAATTGGAAAGCCTGCTACTCCAATCTACCTTCACTTTAATTAGAAGAAAAACTTTTTTATCATGGTTTGGAAATTAATGCTGATCCCATTAAGCCCAAAGAATAGTTTAAATTATAGCATCCCAGAGAGATGGTAAGGTTAGAAGAACACCAAGATACTGACCTTTATCTTGATCTTTTAAGCACAGCCCAATCTGGGATTGTTCCAAGGACCTGGTTCATATGGACTTCCCTCTCCAGGTTAGTGACCTGGCCATACCCAGTACTATAGCCCTACCCACTCCAACTGGGAACCTAGTTCAACAGAAGGTATGAGTGAAAATTGATGCAGCTATTGCAAAATCCAGTGTGGAGGTTTAAAAAAAAACTAAAAGGAGAACAACCATTAGACTCACTCTTTCTACTCTTGATCTTCTATCCAAAGGACTATACATCTTCAGAGATACTTGCTCAGTCTTGTTCATTGCTGTTCTCTTGAAAATCACTAAAAATGATATCATCTGAGATGTCCACAGAGTGAGGAATGGATGGTGTAAATGTAGTACAGATGGATATAAACACAATAGAATATTCCTCTGAAGTACAATCCAAACAAATTATGAAATTCACATATAAAGGAATGAGCTGGGCATTGGTGACACACGCCTTTAATCCCAGCACTCAGGAGGCAGAGCCAGGCAGATCTCTGTGAGTTCAAGGCCAGCCTGGTCTACAGAGTGAGATCCAGGAAAGGCGCAAAGCTACATAGAGAAACCCTGTCTTAAAAAACAAACAACAACAACAAAAAACTTATAAAGGGATGAAACCAAACCCAATTTTACTGAGCAAGGTAACTCAAACACAGGAAAACAAATGCTTCATTCTCTGCCTCATATGTGGAGACTGTCTTTGACTCTCTTAATTTTGTGTTCAACTTAAAGTTACTGTGAAGGTCAGGAATCTAGAAAGAGACTACTGAGAGGAGATGCCTTATGAGAGAGAGGTAGTAAATCAAAGGTAATGCAGAGGTATACAGTAGGAATGCTGGGTTAGAATGGTTAAGTCAGAAAAGAAGTAGGGGAATATGGGGAGATGGATGTAGAGAGGAGGGTGAACTGGAAGGAAAGGGGTATGAAAAAGTTATAGGGAAACCTACTACATGGTAACCAATGCCAGTTGAAAAAGACATAGTATTTATGGCTGAATAAAAGCTTCTCCTAGAAAATAGAGCTACTAAAAACCTGCAGCACCAGGTATGTGATATCTCCTTATGAGTTATTGATCAGGGGCAGTTGTACAGACCACAGAATAATACCAGCACTTGTCATTCCTCATTATTGCATTTTCATTATAGAACCAAATGATAAAATCCCATTGCTGAAAACACCACATCATTGTTTGCATGATATAGATCAATAGTTCTCACCTTGTGGGGTGTAACCCTTTGCGGGCTGAACAATCCTCTCACGGGGCTTACACATTAGATATTCTGCATATCAGATATCAGATATGTACATTACAATTCACAAGAACAGCAAAATTACAGTTATGAAGTAGCAACAGAAATAATATTATGGTTGGGGTCACCAGAACATGAGGAACTGTATTTAATGGTTATAGCATTAGAAAGGTTGAGAACCACTGATATAAATAAGTCAAGCTGAGACTGAGGTGGAAGCCTTCTCCTTGTCAGCTAGATTTCACAGTGCTAGAATATGCTATTTGGGCAACTGGGTAGCAAGTCATCAACAACAGTCTTACTCTGCTGTAAACCCTACAAACTAAGATATAAACCTACCAGGTAATAATGTAATGACAACATGAATGTTATAGGTGTAATCAAACTTCCCTGTGATTGACTTTTGGCCTATTCCATAAGATGGAATCCATATGTCATAATGTAAACCCAGTCCATGGTTAGGAAGATCATAGGTCTTAGAGGGAATTTAATTCTATTGTCTAGTTAAATTGTTAGAGTGTCAAACATCTTCTAAATATTTTTAGCCTTAATTGGAGAAGTCTTTCTTTCCAGTGAACTCTCTTTCCATGAATGCAGAGATTTGTTGTTTAACAAGGTCCTGAGAAAAAATGTCACTTGAATTTTCATCCCTAAACAGCACATTTTTGTCAGCCCTTCCAAGGCTCTGGAAACACTGCAGAAAGGGGAACACAAGGAATTAAGAGCAAGAAGGAAACACTCAACAACTATGGATATACTAGGTCTGCACAAGAATGGCCCTGACAACAGCCAGGTATGGGAGGAGGAGGAACCCAGGGAGCCATGCTCTTACTGTTGAAAAATCTCATTGATAGAGTTAAGGAAATGGGGGATTGTTACTTTGACATGTGCATCCTTTAGTGACTCTCCAGGATCCAATGGAAAGTCCAAATCCAATGGCTAAGTAGATAACCTTGGTAATAAATGCCTTGTCCTACATTCATAGCTTTAGAGAGTGATCTGACTGAGGTGAAAAGGGAATGAGGAAAGAACAGACATACAGATACCAATACAGAAAACCTGGAATTGGGTCTGCCATGTGCTCTGACATAGGCATACCATCAGCAAGCTGGAAATTCAATGTGTTTGTTTTACACATCTGAGTTTGAGGAAGTGATTGTTTTTGTATTGTTTTGGTTTGGCTTTCGTTGTGTTTTGTTTTCTAATACAGATGATAGTGGAGGGAGGTTTGACTAATGACAATAGCAGTTCTCTATAGGGTAGAAATCTCAGGCTGTAAACATCCCAGAAGAGGAAGTTGTGTTGACATTTTCTGTCCACTATATCAACATTTCTGTACATGGACCTGGCAAAGGCTTAGCTTTTCTCCTGGGTCTGAAACATTGGGGTTCTTGATAAGGCCATGCTCATTTCAAACAACACACATTTACTCAAGACTTCATCCACAATAAAACAATATTATGAATCTTGGAAAAGAAAAGATAGGGAACAGGGGGTTGATAGGAATATAAAGGATATTAAGAGAAGAATGAGAAGTAAACAACACTAGTATGCTATATACATGTATGAAATTGTCAAAGAATTAACTTAATAAAAATAAAAAGAATTATTAAAGGTAGAGTCTAAATGTGAAATATACAAAGAGTAGTGATATGAATAAAGCTACACAAAATGATTATTATTTAATCATACTTTAATAATCACAAACTAAATGGTATGCAGGAAAAGCCACTATGGGTACACCCCCAAACCAAGAGAAACAAACAACAAAAAACATGAGCAAAAAAATGAAAATCCAAAATGTACAGTAAAACTACATTTTAAATTTTGAATTCAATCCCTGTTGAATTAAATGTCCCCCGAATACCTTAAAGGTACAAAAAATACATTTACTTCTTTTCCCTGTTAAGTAATTCAACACTGTCTTAGTGTCAGATGCTACATTAATTTTAAAAGTGCTATAATACAGACTTTAGATAAAAATCTATCACCTACAATTTTCCTACTAATAAAATTATGTTGGCAATTAGAATTAGTTACATATAATCAAATATATGCTACATATATATATTTTCACTCTAGCATATTTGGCCACAATCTTTCTGCTGAAATGATTTCTCTCTAGCTCTCTCTCTCTCTCTCTCTCTCTCTCTCTCTCCCTCTCTCTCTCTCTCTCTCTCTCTCTCTCTCTCTGTGTGTGTGTGTGTGTGTGTATGTGTGTGTGTGTGTTAGTTCCAATAGCTGCAGAGTTCTCAGGATCTGCAAACTTGTTTTTCAACTTTGTAAACCTTTTTTCCTTCTTTCTCCCCACTCCCTGCCACCTCCCTCTTCCTTCAGATCCACTCCCCTTCTACTTACCTTCAGAAAAAGAGTAGGCCTCTAAGAAACAACAACCAAATATCATACAATATGATACAATAAGACAAAACAAAAGCCATCATATCAAGCCTGGACAAGGCAACCCAATAGGAGGAAAAGAGTTCCAAGAGCAGGCAAAAGAGTCAGAAACACACAAAAACACCAAGCTAACAGCCATGACATACAGGCAGAAGACCTGGTGGACACCCATGCAGGGCCCATGCTTGCTGCTTCAGTATCTCTGACCCATATGAGCCCTGTTTATTGGATTCAGGAGACCATATTCTCCAGGTGTCCTCAATCCCCTCTGGCTCCTACAATTTTTCATCTCCCTCTTCTGCAAGGTTCTCCAAGCTCCAAGGGGATGGCTTCCAATACATGACACATAGTATCACCCAGTAAGTATTTACTGAATTGATTTGAGCAGATGCAATGGTAAAATTCAATGGCTTGAAATGAAATGAGGAAAAGGGGATATTATCATCAAAATTATCAAAAATTAATTCACATTTTTGTAGTAAAAAAAATTATAATGTAGAGCATCCCGAATCACAGAATTACAAACTAGAGCACTGAGTCCAAGTTGCATGTAACAGCACAAGTACAGAATTGTACTCAATGTTCACTGAAATCATTTTTTACAGAGAGAAAATAAACACTTTGTAAAAAATATCCCCTAAGTAAACATCAGAAGATATTTTTGAAATCCCCTAAGCCTCAACTGTTCATACCTCTCCTATAAGAGTCTGTTTCAGATCAATAAATATTTTATTGAACACTAACTATGTGCCAGGGACTGGAGCAGACCCTGGGGAGACATCAGTGACAGATATATAGGGTCTGAAATCAAAATAAATGGAGTTACTCTAAATGAACTACATGCATGTGGTATGTATTATTTTTATCAGGGCATTTTGCTTCAGGAACTGAAGGACAGAAGCTGGCCTACCTTTGTGTATTGAGTATTCAATTTGCTTTGTCATTTTCCTATAATAGGCTTCTTCTCTTTTCTTTGAATGTCTTTTAAAGAGTCATTTGTGTGAAGATTTGGTAAATGCCCATGCCAGTTTATTAGGAAAATGACAACCATTGGGGATTGGTATTCAAATAAATACTGCACTTCTTTCATTTGTTTCAATGGAATTTATATAATACACTGCAAATATCTGTACATAATTTTCTCATTGTGTTTTTGTGATTATTTAACATAAAGGAGTGAATACCTTTCATCTAATATTCTTTTGTGCTTCTTTTCCATCAATTTATTTTTTTGTTTTTGCTTAACTTCATTTACCAGCAGAAATATCTGATGACATCTGAATTTAGAGTATGAGAAAATACCTAAGAAAAGAATACGAAATCTATTTCTTTTCTTCGTTGTTTGTTTGTTTGTTTGTTTGTTTTAAATGAGGATGCCTTTGTCAAAACTATTCTGACTGCTTTACTACAAAGTGGGTTTTAAATTCACCCATGCTCCTGATTCAGCCCACACTGCTTTACTACAAAGTGGGTTTTAAATTCACCCATGCTCCTGATTCAGCCCACACTGACGGAAACTTAGTACATAGAACATAGAACAGTAGCTACATACCTCATAGTTGCTACAAACTACTACAGGTCCCAGATCCATTTTCAGTGAGATAGAACCTAAATGTGTTAACTGACGAAAGTTGCATGGTCCTTCTGTGAAGTGCATCCTAAATAGAGCAGAAACCCAGGAGCTGACCTTTCCACCTTAAAACCGAGTAACACTTTATTAAGTTAATCATCTCCAAAGAGTCTTGGTTTTAAGTTTGCCATTGAAAAGTTTGTAGCTTGCCACTTGCCACTTCCTCGTCGTGATTTCTTCCAGTCTTTGTGCCTGTTCTATCAGAAGCAAAACATACTCTGTTTCACAATCTCTATTCTTTCCTTTCTCGGCAGATGTTCAACAGAGTCTTAGTTACTACACGTCTCCAGTGTCCTTGATTTTCACTCAGCCTTCATCTGGTGCTTTCAATCCTCCCTGCCCCTCAGAAAATGTCACCTTCTCTTTTTTTGAATTTAGCCAAACACAATAGGCATCTTTCCTAAGTCAAGACAATAGAACAAAATGGTGAACACATGCATAGACCTGTCCCATGACTTGAACAGGGCAATCACTATGAAAGAGAAAAGAAAAAGATGCTACTGTAAAGTGTAAACATTTAGTAAGGAGACACATGAGAGGAAATATTTGAGCACAGAGACTTCAACAGTATTCTCATATTGAGTGTGCTGTCTGTGGGCTTCTAGAACTAGAGATCTCTGATCTCTGCGCTTAGATGTCCTGATGCAAAAAGCCTGAGACAAAGCTTGGGTATCTACACTGTTAATGAGCTAGTTGATTGTGTGTGGTTCTCTTTTACAATGCATGGGATCAAACCCATGACTTCACACATACTAAAAAAAACCATTCTACCACAAAGGTATAAGTAAGCCTAAACTATACCTTGTTTTTTTTGTTTTTACTGCTTGTGTGTGTGTGTGTGAGAGAGAGAGGGGGGGGGAATTTTAAAAGATAAAACACAGAGTTGGCTCCTCTTTCATGCAATTGGATTTTGCTTTCTTTCACTCGGAACTCAGAAGGAAGAAATTGCAGCAATGGCAACAGTACCTACAATTAACTCCTAGGGAATAAAATTAAAATTGAATTTTTTTCCTTGTAATACTACTTTGAAGCTATTTTGAACAAAGTCCTCTTAATTTTGTTACTGTGCTAGAGAACAAATTTTGAAGATCAGCACATCTTTTCTCTCTACAAAGACCCTGTCAGACTTACTGTTCACAGGGCTGTGCTTTTAAGTAATCTCTTTGTTTATCTTTGTCTAATACATTGAAATAGTGGCAGCAAAATCTTCCATGAAATGTCAAATTGTCGTTGGCACCAAGAGTTCAAGCCACAATCTGAGTTAACCACATTATGATTATATGCAACCAAGCCACATATCTGTCAGCATATTTTCAGCTGCAAATAACAGATCTCCCCAGTCAGGTTTTAGTAGACAATAGGATAATGTGTCCTCTTCCTAAAGACGAAAATTGATGAGAGGGCAAGCTGAAGGCCCCAGAGATTCATCAGCTCATACTTAGTGACCCAGATGAAAGCCTTCTGTCCTGCCATTCCCAGAGTCAGCGATCCCCTCAGCTCCACCTGTTTGCTTTGCTCTCCGTTTCAGACATGAATGGTTCGAGAACTACTGGAAAATGTCGTGTCTCATGGTCCTGTCCAGAGGACATATCTTCAATTCAAGAGGCAGATGACCTTTGGAAGACCTGCAGTAGTGTTATGTCACAAAGCTCTGACCAGAATCAGGTTCAAAATATTGTCTCTGGAACAGTCATCGAAATTGGAAGATTAGAATAACTCCTATATAATGTCTGTGACTTTTTACACTGCCTATTTCCATAGTGTCTCTGTGAAAAAAAAATGTTTCTATGACTTTAAAAAAAATCCATTAGATAAAAAAAGAATGGTTCCCATAAAATATCTAATACACTCCCATTTCCAAATCATCTATAATATTTGCATGCATTAGGTAATAATGCATTACTGCAGTATATGACTTCTCTAACAACCAAATTTTAGAAATTATTTTAAGTAATGCTCACATCCAGAGCCCAACATTAGTTTAAATAGTTTTTATATTTTATTTATCAGAAACTAATAGATAATGTAAAACACACTATCACATGAATAGGACACTCCTAATCTGAAAGCATATCCAAAGTGCATATCAAGAAAAGAAGCTAAGCTGAATACAAAAGAATGGATGAAATTTTTAGTATGATTCTTGGGCTCAAACCCAGGTTATGGTATGATAGGCAGATACTTTCCCTGTACCTTCCAGCTCCAGCCACAAAATGGGATATTTATTATCTATAGATATCTGTCTCTGCTGTAGTGGTTCCTTTGTGTTTGTTGTTTTACTACAAACACAAGAAGAATCATTTTAATAAGAAGAAAATGGTGAATTGTGGGAACAGAGTCATCACCTTTAGCTGTTACATTATTCAGACTGAATTTCTTTTAAACTTTATATCCAATGCTGGCTTTTTTATATGTGCTCTCTCTCTCTCATATATATGTTATATATACATATATAACTTATATGGGAGGTAGTCAATGATGGTAAAAATATGTATTATTATTAAAAAACTTTATCTAAACCAGTTACCAGCTTTTTAAAATAGTCTTAATATATTTAAATTTAAATTTAAGGAATTAATAATAAAAGGCTTATATGCCTTAATTATTTTTTTCTTTAGATATCTGTTAATCTTAGTTTACTGTACCTATAATCTGAATAGCTTGATTTAAAACCTCAGCATTAAAAGCTATTTGAAACTCAGTTAAGATCAGCCTAAGGCATGTCCTTACCTGGAAAACACACACAGGATCTATGTGATTAAAAATAATGTAGTATGTGCTTCAGTGAGCCATAGTTATGATTATTGATAATTATTGTATTTACAGGGTTTTGGAAAAAGTTCACACAGAGTAAGTATATGATGAGTATTTGTTAAATGAACCCCCTTTGTTTGATAATATTAATACAGAGTTGTGCCTATAGATATTCATGAACACAGATTTTTCTCAGCTCATGATATGGCTATAAACCCATCTTAAGTTCAGATGAACCTATGTTAAGTTAAAAATACTCTGTATCAAAAATGCATTAAGATTATCCTACAGTATAATTACACAATCTCCCACTTTCCTTTCATCCCTCAAAACTTTCCAATGAATGCTGCTTAGCTTAGAAAAATTTAAAAAATGACTGCATATGTCAAATGGAAAGAAATAGCATAGAAAATAAAGGAAGTAAAAAATAACTATTTGAACAGATCAAGAACAATGCAAAATCTCTAGATAGACTATGGTAAGAAGGATACAGCATAAATTCACAGTATCATATACTTTCTCTCAAACTTTAAAACAGTGGTGTGTAAACAAAAAAATATGCAACATTCAAAAGGATAATAATAACAGGACTCACCTGGTTGAATAAGAATTTAAACTCTCCTCAGCATTTTAAAGTTACTATAATTTACCATACTGAATGACTTAAAAAGGAAAAATTAAAAACCATTAATATCCCTGGACATTCAAAATAAGTGAGTTGGAGTTCAATATTCTTGAAACATCTGAGAAAAGGCTTGATCTAATACAAAGCTGCCTTAACCTACCTAGTGCCTATTTTCAATGCCATGGTCATTGCTCAGACACTGAAAAGTCTCCTGTTAGTGTGGGGTAACCTGTGGGATGTCAGCTCTTGAAAACACTATTCAATACTGTTCTGGAAGTCCTAGAAAGGCAATTCAATAAGCTAAAGAGAAAGGCGTGCACACACACACACACACACACACACACACACACAGAGAGAGAGAGAGAGAGACAGAGACAGAGACAGAGACAGAGACACAGAGATGAAGTGAGATGGACAGAGAGAGCACATAAACATCAGAAAAGAGTAAAGGTAAATATCTCTGTGAATGACAAGATTCTGATACATTAGTAATCCCTAAGAATCTACCAAACAACTAGTGAAGATAATTAGTGAAGTGAGCATAGTTTCAGATAATAAATTGACTTTAAAATGTCAGTGGTAGTCTGAGAAAAGCAGCAAACAGTCAGACATTTTTTTTTTCAAATGTAAACACTATTCACAGTAGTGCATTGAAGCATTTAGAATTACAGGCTTGAAAAACGGCTCAGTGTTTAAAAGCACAGTTGCTCTTGCAGAAGACCTGGGTTCAATTTCCAGCATCCATATGGCTTTTCACAACTCTTTGTTAACTCCTGTCCTGGGGGGATCCAGCACCCTCTTCTGGTCTCCACAGGCACTGGAAACAAATGGTAAACCAACATATACGCAGGCAAAGCAGCCATAACACATAATAATAAAGTTTTTTTTTTTTAACTTTTAGAAATAATTTCATAAACATGAACAATACTTATGCAGGGAACCATACAATATTGTTAAAAGAAAGTAAAGAATGCATTAATAAATTGAGAGACATAGAATGATTATAGATTCTTACCAATCAATGTTATGATAGTAATTACTTTCCAATTCATTATAGAGTCAGTTAAATCCAAATATAATTTTAACAGATGTATTTTTCACTTTTCCCTTCAATTTTTTTCTTCCTCATTTTATAAGTTCTTTGAGAATTTTACGTGTGTTTTAATCATATTCAGCCCCCTTCCCCAATTCTTCCCAGATCTAAATCCACTTCCCTATCCACCCAATTTTATGTACCTGTTTCTAAACCAATGGAGTCTAATTTGTACTGTCCATATCTTCTTAAAAGCCAGTATTACTGCGATGCCAAAACCAAACACAGACCTCTGCCTAAAAAAATCATAGGCCAATATCTTTGATGAATCTAGATGTAAAAATGTTCAAGAAAATCATTGAAAATTAAATTCAAGAATATATTAAAATTTTTCTACCACAATCAAGGTGGCTTCAACCCAGAGCTTCAGGGATGATAAAGGATACATAAATAAACAAATGCATCCCACCCCTAAGTGGGTTCAAAGACAGAAACTACAGATCATACAATTCGATGCAGAAATACCTTTGACAAAATCCAACATCCATTTGTGATAAAATCTAGTGACAAAGAGGACATATCCATACAATAGAAACAATATACAGTAAGCCAACATCATCATAACTGAATAAAAAGTGAAAGCATTCCTACCAATATCAGAAACAAGACTAGGATGCCCACTCTCCATCTCCTGTTCTATTGAAGTGCTTGTAGATTTGGCTAGAGCAAAACTTTTATCATGCAATTCTATAGAGAAAGACCATAAAGACTCCACCAGAAAACCCCTATAAACACACTCAGTGAAGTAGCAGGAGACAAAATCAACACACGAAAATATATATATATACAAATAACAAAGACGCTGAGAATGAAAGAATGAAATTGGGGGAAAATATCATTCAAATTAGCAATGAACAATGAAAATTTTTGAGACACCAAATAAAGGAATTGAAGATGATACTAGAAGGTGAACAGATATCCCATGGTCATGGATTGACAGAATTAACATTGTAAAGGCCTATCAAAAGAAATCTACAAATATAATGCAATTCCCATCAAAATTCTAATGTAATTCTTTACAAAAGTTAAAAACAAAAACCTTAAATTTCATGTCCAAACACACCAAAAAGGGGCCCAAATAACTCAAACAATCCTGAATAACAAAAAGGTGTTGATGGTAATACCATCCCATATTTCAAGTTACACCACAGAGCCATAGTAATAAAACCAGCATGGTACAGGCATAAAAACAGACACATTGATCAATGGAACACAATTGAGGACTCATATCCATACTATTACAGCCACCCGATTTTTGATGGAAGCCAAAAATACATATCAGAGATAAATATAAGCTTCAACAAGTGGTGGTGGTCAAACCGGAAATGACACGTAGAAGAACCCAACTGGAACTTTGTTTCCCTCTTTGGACACAACGCCAACTGAATCAAGGACCTTGGCGTAAGACCTCACACACTGATTCTGATAGAAGAGAAAATAGGATATATGCTTGAAATCATAGATACAGGAAAGACTTCCTGTTCAGGATCCTAATGGTGCAGGTATGAGGACCAACAATTCATAAACGGGATGTTATGAAACAAGAGCTATATAGCAAAGGATAGTATCATTGGAGTAAAGAGGCACTGTACAAAATGGGAAATTTTTTTATTGACTATATATCTGACAGAGGATTAATATTTAAACTATATAAAGAACTTAAAAAATGAACATTAAGAAAACAAATCAGCGAATTTAAAACCGGAGCCTGAGACTAGCAAATTTTCAAAAGATGCTATGCAAATCCTAAGAAATGTTTTTTGCTTTGTTTTGTTTTTTCTTTTTAATGTTCAACATCCTTAGCCCTTGCAGAACTGCAAGTTTAATACTACTTTGAGATTTCATTTTGCACCAGTAAGAAAAGATTAAAACAAAATCTACTGTCATAGATGTAGGAAAAGGAAACACATATTCACTGATTGTGGGAGTTCAAACTGGTACAGCCACTATGAAAATCAGTGTGAAGATCCCTCAAAAAGCTAGAACTTGATCTGCCACATGATCCATCTATGTCTAATTCTTGGGCAAATGCGCAAAGATTATATCCACTAGAGAAATACTTGCTCATGAAGGTTCATTGCTTCTGTTCTCACAATATCCAGGAAGTGGAAACAGCTTGGATGTCCACCAACTAATAAATGGATAATGAAATTCACTGTATTTTCACAATGGGATATTACTCAGGTGTTTAACTAATTATGAAACACACAAGTAAATGTATTGAGCTGGAAATAGTCATTCTGAGTGAGTTAACTCAGACTCAGAAAAATACACATTACATTCCCATGTTTGTGGAGATAAACTTTGAATTGTCAGATACGTGTGTTTCATTTGGAATATACATAGAGGTAAGGAAATTAGTAAGTGGCCTGTGGAAGGGTGCCATAACTCAGTGCTTATAAAGGTTAAAAGGGCATTAACAGAACAGGAAGAGTTAAATTAGGGGTGGGAGTGGGAAGACAGGTTAAAAGAGGAATACTACTGAGAAAAAATACTAAAGACCTTTAAATGTCATATAGAAACCTATACTCTAGAAGCTATATAAAATATACACATACACACATAGAACATGAAGTAAAATGGAGTTATTCTGTAACAAAGTAACAATATTCCTACTAGACAAATAACCATCAATCTTATTAATGTGTGAACCCTGCGAGCTATGAAACCAGCTGGCCTGGCACACATGCCCATTGGTAGAACAGTGGCATGAACATTATGGAACCAACTGGACAGTTTCTGATTGGACTTAAGGCCTGTTCATCAAAATGAAATCCATATCTTATTCTAGAGTCAGGACCAAGAATTTGTGACTAGATAGAGAAAGGCCTAAATCTATTACTATCATTCTTTTAAAGTGATATAATATTAAACTGACTCCTAGTGACTTATTCTTATATCCCTAGATTATTGAGTCTCTGAACCCTTATCAGAGAAGCCCCTATTCCAGTATATGGCAAATAACACAGACACCCAGAGCAAATGTGCAGAGAATAACAGACTGCAGAACACCCACCCTTAAATGAGACATCTATATCGCATGTTCTCATCCCAATGCCCAGGTATCCCTGTGGAAGAGGGGGCAGAAAGAGTGTAAGAACCAGAGGTGGTGGGTGACTACAAGGAAGTAGGATTTCCCAGGCACAGCAAGGCACTTGCACACATTAACACAGAGCTGTGATGACTGCACACACAAAACATGTGCAAGCTCAAGCCAGATTAAATCCCAGCATGGAGATGGGTGGTGTGCATGAAGTCCCAGCTCTGACTGAGGAGCTAGCTACTCACAACTGGTAGCTGCCGGGAGAGGGAGGGTCAGTTTTCTTTAAGAGTGTAACCCTGGCAGATTGACCTCAGTCTAGCAGACATATTTTAAATTTACACTCTGATTCTGAAATACACATTTACATGCAAATTACAAAGCTAAACAAGAGAAATATAATGAGGTTATAGGCATGACTATCTCATTTTAAGAGTTAAATGATAGAACATCTCTCACCAAGTCAATGTGGTGTTACATAAAATCAAGAGTATATAATACAACAATGAAAAGAAAAGTAATCCCTGGTCATGTGATTTTACACACAAGTAAAAATAAATTGATTTTTTTTCCATGAATAGTACTTGTATCAATATTGGAAAAATAAAATTAAATATTTTCAATTATAATTTAAAAAATCATTGTGCATGTTCATTGCTCATGGTACTGTCTTACAGAAGGACACTTTCATGTAAGTACGTGTGTATACTGAGCATATTCCCCCCATACTACCTTCTTTCCCCATCTCCTCCCCTCCCCACCACACCGTTTCTTTCCCTAGACAGTTTCACATCTTTCATTTTATATATGCATACATGACTTTATATATCTATAAAAAGTCTAGGATCCAAGATGGGGAGGGGACATATGATGACTGCCTTTTTGTGACTAGCTTAATCCACTTAGTATGATTATCTCTAGCGAAATCTATTTTTTCTACATATAACATAACTTTGTTCTTATAGATTGAAAAATTATATTGTGTAAAAATTAAATATAAACCCCTATTTCACACTATATTAAAAACACCTCAAAATACCTCATTGCTGCAAGTAAATATGAAAATGAAATCTAAAAACCCCTCAGAAGAGATCATAGACATAAATCTGTGTGTCTGTGGCAAATGTTTTCTCATTTCATGAAAAAGAAATAATCGTAAAAATTGCTAAATTAGACTCCATTAAAATTAACAACTACTGACTGTAAAGCACTCCATTATAGAAATAGACAAGCAATGGACTGAGAGAAAATATTCATACGCTATTTTTAATAAACAGCCAAAATATATGACTTATAAAGGACTTCTAACACTAATAATAGAGACAAACAACCCTGCAAGATCTCAGTAATCATTTCAAAGTAAGATTATAACTGACCAATATCTATATCAAAAAGAGCTTCTGCCTTGTGTTAATGCGGTAATGTAAATTAGAAACACAAAAGGCTATAGAAGAAGATAAAAAAGAATCAATAAGATCCACCATGGATAACCCTATAGAACAAGGAACTCCTATGTATTGTTGGGAGGAATGGCTAGTGGTATAAGCCCTTTGCAAAAATAAATTTTAGGGCGGGGCAAATTGATTTTTTTTTAAAAAGTTGGTAAAGTGTTTGATGCACAAACATGAGGATTTGAGTTTGGATTGCAAGCACACATGTAAAAATCCAGGAGTGGCAGGGCAGCATGCATATAAACCCAGTGCTGGCAGACTGATAGGGCAGGCTGCCCAAATCAATGAGCTCTGAGTTCACTGGGAAACCCTGTCTCCAAAACATAAGGTAAAGTGAAAGCACACCATGGCTTCCACATGTACACACACACACACACACACACACACACACACACTTATACACACACACACACACACACACACACATGTTCACATGGACACCTCTATACATATGTACACACAGACAGCTATTGGGTCTCATAGGATTTCCTTGAGCCAGAGCTACATGTATATGTATATATTAGATTGCCATCGATGACATCTCAGTTGTGTTGTGCCTTGGGGACATCTCAACCTTTGTGCCTTGGTGTCTAATGTTGCTCTGAAGGACATTGAGTCTACACTCACAGTGCCTGGTACTTTTATCAATGCTTATATCACAATTGCAGTTATTGTTTGTCTTGATTGTTTTTTACTCTATTTTATTCTATTAGAGTGCACTAATTTTACAAGCCAACAGAACAGTATGAGATTTAACTACCTACACACAGTGTGCTTTGATCACATTCAACAGCATTACCCCTGCATATCTCCTCATGCTCATGCAGACCCCTGTCTTATTTCCCTTTTACTTTTATGTGTTTTATTTTTAGAAAATTCTTTTTAAAATCATATTACTCTTCGAGTTGTATATTTTTAATTCATTTCGATAGAATATAAGAGGCATATCCACATTTTATTTTATTTTTTTCATTGTTTATCTATTGGTCTTATAGAAAACTAGTTGACATTCTTCAAAACATATCAAAAAAGACATTATATAATATTGACATGACATTATAGCATCAAATCACTACTTCACTTATCCTCTGTTTTAAAATACAGTTGTTTCTTACACTTTGTATTAAAAAGGAAGTACATAACAATATTTCTTTAAGTATTTTTTTAGTAGAGATTATATTACTTTCTATCAAATAAAATGACTTAAGTGCTGTCATAAATGAAATACATACTACTGTAAGTACAGAGCAGAGATCTAATAACATGAGTAGCAATCTGTTGTGTCCACATAACTAGTATACTGATCATCCACATAGCAAGTGGTGAAATGGCAACTAATTATGAATTGGTATGCTAAAGTGAGATTTTGATTTTATTTGCACACCTGCATTGTGCTACAATCAGTTTCTATTTATGTTTTCCTCAATGTTCTCTTAGGCCAGTTCTATTCATAGTCAGTACAGCAATCAGAATATAAATGGTCTCTCAGTCTCTGAACCTCATGAGAGGATACTACATGCTGTCTGAATAGCCATTTCACAATACGACATCAAAACCATTTTGTTATTGTTTGTTTGTTTTCAGGTGTATGACAAAGGCCATGCTGTAAACCAGTCAGCTCAGCTCCTGTGTACAATGAAGACCAAAATTTGATTTCAAGACAGATGATTTATTAAGGATCCCAATATCATATTTATGAGGATAAGCTGCAATTAGTAATTCCAAAGACCTTCATTCAGTTTTCAAGCTGATATCTTACTTTATATAAAGATCATATTTTATTTGTACTTATGTGTGCAATATGTGTTTAGATAGACTCACATGAGTGCAGATGCCCACAGAGGTCAGAAAAAAAAAAAGATTAAATACTTTAGAGCTGGAGTAACAGGAAGTTGTGAGATGTGGAATGTGGGTGCTGGGAACTGAAGACAGGTCCTCCATCAGATGAGTACACACTCTCAATCACTGAGCTTCTTACTTTTAATATTCAATATTGTCATATTAATTTAGCCACTCCATTTTATTGTTTGGGTTAACAGTTCTAATTTTCCCATTGATTTTGTCATTGCCTTAAATTTAACCTATAAATAAAACATTTGTATTATTCAAAAGTCAAAATCATTATTTAAAAGTAACCAGAAGGCTGGAGAGCCTTCCAGAGGACATAGGTTTGATTCCCAGCATCCACATGGTCGCTCACAACTATCTATAATTGCAGTTCTAAAAGACTCAACATCCTCTGGCCTCTGTTGGCACTGCACCCATGTCACTCATGTCGTGCCCAGGCATGCATGCAGGCACAACAATCATACACACAAAATAAAAACAAATAAATCTTTTAAAAGTTTAAATGTAGTCATAAAAATATTGCTTCTTTTCCAAAATTTCCTATCTCCAAATTCATGTTTAGATATATGTCTGGGATTTGGATGCATTGTAATTTTTCCTGCTTTAAATAAAATATATGTACTATTACTGCATCCACTGTTTTGTTCATTTACAAACATTCTGGATATCTTTCCCTCAATATACACGTATGCAAATTTGATAATATTTCATTTGCAGATATACACTAGGCTAATACATTAATTTAATCTCATAGAGAATAAATGTGACTTTTGCCCTTGTTTGTGTGTCAAGTCATCCAATAACACTTATGGAAAACATGTGTTGAGTTGAGGAGTATATGCAGTAAAAAGTTAGGTAAAATTTCCCAAATAATTCTTCCCACATAGGCCATTTGTCAATGTACAGCCCAACCAACAATGCATGAAGCAAGTGACTCTTTGAACCCAGTCAGTAGAGTGTATTTTAAAATATTTCTATTTTTTGTAAATATAATATGTAAAAAAATAATAATACACCATTCTAAAAGTTTTCTACTGTAGCAAATAAGTACCATTTAGGGGAAAATAAGGTATTTTCAATTTTACAGTTTTAGAATATTCTATTATTTAGAAATAGCTCTTATTTATCCTCAATTTGCAAAACTACTTTAAACATACGGGAAGCACACATTATAGGTTGGTTCAGATACCAACTGTGGAAAGAGTTGAATAGTTCCTTGTATTATCTACAGGAAACAGTTATAAAGCAAACTTTAGATGTCATTTGGAACTGAAGAACATAGTCATTTCAGATCTAATATTGCTCATAATACAGTGTGCATGCTGCATAATAGCAATATTGTTTGACTTATGCTTATAAAGTCTGCTTCCATTTTGCAAATGAAATGAATTAAATATTTTCTTCTAAATGAATTGCCAATCTCCTAAGATTTAGCCCTGAGTCAACTATCTGTTCAATTAACCAAGCACTAAAAACACATGATTTAATTTTTTTGTCATGCAACAATGAGATTTTATCTAGAGTTCCTGATTAATTTTGTATTTTATTTTCTCATTACAATTCAATTTATGTAGCTTCTCTGTCCATTCCTTGAAGTCATTTTTATCAAACATGAAAATCTCAAACAACAGTTAAAAATATTTCAGTCACCATTTTCCCCCTACAGGACCTTTTTGCTTCTGCACTACACACAGCTACTTAGAAGTAGTATTTTTAGTGGTAGAAAGTGCCAGTAAACAAGTTACTATTTTTTCATTTCATTATTTTTATTGCTCACAAAATAATTTAAAGTAAATCTGAATTACTTGCTAACAATCATAATGAGTCTCCAATTACCCAACCACAAAATAATAGTAGTTAACAATTTCTTTTTGTTATAGAATGTCACAGAGGAAAATAAATTTCTACTCCTAATATCACTAGGAATAAGAGGTCATTATATCTAAAGAACATTTAGAGCAAAGCACTTAGGGATCAAATTATTTGATTTCACACTACAGAATTATTTTACTCTCATTATCATTTTTTCTAAAGACAATAAGAACTCTATAAAAATGTAGCATTGCATTCATCATTAACTTTTTAATGGAGAAACAATAAGGACAACAATAAATGCTTCAAATTGAAAGTGGTAATTCCACATATTTGCCATAAATCCTTCTTACGAGTTCAGTATTTTTAAAGTTTAGTTTGGAGATAAATCTAACATAGAGCATAATACTTTATTCTAGAAATTTTCTAATGGGTAAGTGATTCTTTATAGACTATTTGGTAACAGATATTAGATAATACACTTACATAGATAAAATACATATGCTATATATGTATATAGTGTGTTTCTTGAAGTAGTAGGCATACACTAATTATTCTCATTCATAAAAATAATGACTAATAATAAAGAAAGAAAATATTGAGGCTGAAGCAGAATTGATAATTCCAAATATCATTCATGCCTATACATAATTTAAAGATCTTAATGGGGATTCATTTTAAACTGCCCCGTCAGTGTACTCTGTGCCTTTATTTCCAGGTCTCTTTTTTGTTTTTATTGTTAATTTCTTTTGACTGTTTCTCATCTAGTTGGAGAGAATAAAAAAAAAATTATAGTGTTTGAAAATATACCTCAAGGTATCATGCTCTACTTGTGTGTCTCGTGCTACAGTTAGTCTATCTATCAGATGCTAGGAGTACCTGAACCACCTTCATTTTCATTGTACCAGTTTAAAAACACAATGGAGAAAGATAGACAAGATTCCACAGTGGTACACACACATGTGCACTCGGTCACCCGTGTACGCATACAGAAACATGTATACATACATATACAAACATACACATAAAGAAACTTAAAATTTAACATATTTTTTCTGTGTTTAAAGTGAATTTCCCTGTGAACTGCGGTTGATACACCGTGCATTCCAATTAACTTATCTGGGGGTCAGAAAACAGAACAGCCACTATATTAAACATAGAGGTTAGGCAGTGGTAGCACACGCCTTTAATCCTAGCATTCCAGAGGCAGAGATCCATTTGGATCTCTTTGAGTTCAAAGCCACACTGGAAACAGCCAGGCCTGGTGACACACACCTTTAATCCCACTTGAGATCTCTTGTCTTGCTTGGGAAAGACACACGCCTTTAATCCCAGGAAGTGATGGCAAAGCAGAAAGGTATATAGGGCATGAGGACCAGGAACTAGAGGCTTTTGAGCTTTTAGCAGCAGTTCAACTGAGATCCATTCAGATGAGGACTCAGAGACTTCCAGTTTGAGGAAACAGGATTGGCTGAGAAGTTGTCGAGGCGAGGTTAGCTGTGTCTTGTTCTGCTTCTCTGATCTTTCAGAATTCACCACCATACCTAGCTACTGAGTTTTTTTATAAATAAGACTGTCTAACAATTCATGTTACATTGAACTTATGTAGATGAAATATCTCATGTCATTGTTTGTAGATGAAATAAAGCATCCTAAATTATAACCATAAGAATGTCTATAAAATTTTCATCAAGGCCTTGCTGTATGTTGTGCACTGTATAAATAACCATAAGAACTTCAGAAAAATGCAGTCACTGCATCAAGGAGTTTAAAAATACAATGATGACTGGGCCGTCAAAATGGCTCGGTGGGTAGAGGTCCTTGTCACCAAGCCTAATGACCTGAGTTCAATCCCTGCAGCACACACATTGGAAGGAGAGAACTGACTCCTGCAAGCTGTCCCCTGACCTCTGCATGTATGCCATGGCCCATGCATGCCCACACACATGCAAAAAAATAAATTACAGAAAAGTAAAAATACAATGATCAGCATAAAAGCTTAATCATTTTCTTCTCCTTTCTTAGAAAGAAATACCTCAGTTATCACAAAAAGAATTGGTTTCTTTTTACAGGTCAAATTGCTTTAAAATCATAAGGAAATCAAATAGATGAGAGGAAAAGGAAGATAATTGCAAGTCTACAACAACATCTTAAATAATTTTTATGGGAAAAAAACAAAGTTCCTTCACAACTGAAATAATTCTGTTAAACAGTGAAATATCCTAAAAGAATTCGATTATAAAAATTAAACATATTCTTAGAGCCAGTGTTTTTCTGTAGTAGTATGCCACCATTATAAAACTTACAAGACTGTACTTGCAATTAGAATTACATTTATTTCCCTCTGGATCAACAATTTGAGCTACTGTTGGCACTGTGCCATATCATTATCTAAATATAGTATAGTCCAAGTAAAATGCCTTTAAATACTGCAGGGAGAGTCTCCTCACAGGCACCAGACTGTCTCTGGGGAGTGCCAAGACAAGTCCAGGTAAGACATCAGATGTCTTCCTTATTGCCAAAATAGTTCTACCAAACACATCATTTATAAGACCCTTTGCCATAGCCATAGCAAAGCGTCTTATAAATGATGTTCATTGAGGAAGGCTTTATTATGCATAGTTACTGAGGAAGGCTTTATTATGCATAGTCACCTGGTCACCATTACTTATTTGTACCTGAGAACAAGCACACCCTACATGGAATTGCAATCAGGAATCTGTGCCGGCTTATTTTATGTCCACTTAAACAAGTTAGAGTTATCAGAGAGGAGGAAGCCTCAATTGAGAAAATGGAACCACAGGTTCAGGCTGCAGGCAAGCCTGTAGAGCATTTTCTTAATCAGTGACTGATGTGGGAGAGCCCAGCCCATTGCAGGTGGGGCCATCCCTGGAGAGGTGGTCCTGGGTCCTATAAGAAAGCAGACTGAGCAAGCCATGGGAGTATGCCAATAAGCAGTGGCCCTCCATGGCCTCTGCATCAGCTCCTGCCTCCTGATTCCTGCCCTGTGTGTTTGGGTTCCTGAGTTCCTCTAATAATAAATAGTGGCACATAAGCACAAGTCAAATAGTCACTTTTCCCTCCAACTTGCTTTTGATCATGGTGTTTCATTGCAGCAATAGTAACCCTAAGACAGAATCATAGACTGTAATGCAGAGCAGTAACAAAAGAACTTTTGCTTAAATTTTCTCAGCGTTCTTTCCACTTAAACTGCACACGGCATAGTGTAATTTGAACATTTAATGAAAACACATTGGGAGTAAGTATTTTTATGTTTCATTAAAACTGAACAGGTGTTCCAAGCAGAATGGTATCCCTTCAGTGAATAGTCAGCATTTGTGCTGGAATTATGGTTTATTTTTTAATCTAAATTATATTGAAAATGAATTGGGTTTAATTTGGAGCTGTCAACTGAAAATCTAAAATTGTCTGAAATAGCGATATGTCCTCATGTAAGAACATACTCTCATTTTCACTATATTGTGGAAAAACCTTATCTCTTCAAAAGATACCATGTCCCCTTTAGATTTCAGAATATCCCGGCCGGTGTACCTGAAAGACTATCTGAAGTTCACCTCAAATACCCTCTCCATGCTGATTGGTTCATGAGAGAAGGGGATATGATCCAAATATTTGAATTACTAAGAAGCATGGATACCCTCATGATACTTCTCAATTTTGGGCTGCCGTAACAAGAAGTTGTGGAGTATTTACAACAGGAAAATAGATGGGGAAAACTGATAACCCTTTTATTCCATGATGGTGCTTGGTAAACTCTCACATCCTATATTTGAAAGGACTCCTTTTTACCTGCAGACCAATATCACTAGAAATTATATTTAAATTTAAAATACTAGAATATTAATGGGATTCAATTAGTATCAACAGCTGTTGGCCAGGGCATAGAAGACAGGGTTTTGCAACCTGAGTTTTTGAGAAAATGAAGGTTCAAAAAGTCTCTGTCATCCAGCCTTGATATGAAGGTTTGTGCCTAGTCTCATTGTAATTTGTTATGCCATGTTCAGTTGGTATCCCTGGGAGGCCTTCTTTTAAAGGGAAAAAGAGAAGGACTGGACCTAGGGGGGTGAGACAAGGGGAGGACTAGGAAGAGTGGAGGGAGGAGAAACTGTGGTTGAGATGTAATGTATGAGAGAAGAAGAAAGCAATTTTAAGCCAGGCAGTGATGGCGCATGCCTTTAATCCCAGCACTCAGGAGGCAGAGCCAGGCAGATCTCCGTGAGTTCAAGGCCAGCCTGGGCTACAGAGTGAGATCCAGGACAGGTACCAAAACTACACAGCAAAGCCCTGTCTTGGAAAACAAAACAAACAAACAAAAAAAGCAATTAAAAAAAAAAAAAAAGAAAGAAAGCCCCTGTGTTCGATGAACCAATTACTCCAATATCACCACTGATCTTGAAGTAAGTGCAAAGGTGAAGAGTTATTAAAATTAAGTACATCAAGGGATGGAAAGACAGCTCAGGGCATGAAAGCATGTGTTCCTCTTGCAGAGGACCTGGTTCAGTTTCTACCATCCATGTAGAAGCTCAAAAACATTCCTGACTCTAGTTCTAAGGAACCTCATTCTCTCTTCTCTCTGCACAGACAACAGGCATGCAAATGGTGCACATACATACATTTAGTCAAAACAATCATACACATAAAATCAATCAATCAAAAAAGAAAAAAAGATTAAGTAGACCAGATGGGGTTACCAAGTGCCTTCTCATCAAAGCTTTTGACTTCAGATATCTTCGCTGCAGCTTCTGCTTAGCTCAAATGGAACTGGGATGGATCAAGATACAAAATGGTTTTTAAAATGAGAATTGTTTCTATTAGGTTAGTTTCTACATATCACAGACTATGTGATTTGAGAGCAGGAAGCACAAGAAGTAAGAGAAGGAATAGAAGTAAATTTAACAAAGTGGGCTCTACTTGTAGACCTTGAGGCTTGGACCTGTTCTGAAATGAAGTACAAAGCATATCTCAGAGGTATCTCCCAGTGGGATCAGAGCTCATTATATAACTGTCTGAGTCCATCTTGTGCTTCTGTAATAGAATCAGCACCGCACACTGGGACATTTATAATGGCCAGAAATGATTGGCTTGTAGTTATGTAACCTGACAGGTATAAGATTAAGGAGCTGTCATCTGGTGGGGATCTTTCTCCTGTACTGTCCCATGTGGGAAGGGAGGGTGAAAAAAAAAAAAAAACAAAGACAGAGATAGAGTCAGTAAAAAGAAAAGAGAAGGACGTGGAGGAGAAAGTTGAGAAGGTGCCAAAACTTGTACTTTTATAATGACCTCACTCCAGAAATCGCATCATCAACCCCTTCACATGGCCAAATTACCTCTTAAAGCTCCCATCTCTAAAACTGCTATGAAAGCAATTCATTTTCAACACAAGTTGGGTAGAAAGAAAGCATTCCAATTAGAGCAATAATCTTACTAAGACATGGAGAGGAGAGGAACATTCACTGCCTCACACACAAACTCCCTAGGCACTTAAATCAGGCACATAGAACAAGCAAAGTTCTCAAAAAAAGAACCATGAAGGCTTGCAAGGGATGGGACAGCAAGGGCTCATGTTTAATAATACTGAGAAAATACAAACAGGATATTGACAGCAGCTGGTATACTATAAATAGTGAATGGCATGTGTAACAGCCTGAGAATGGATGCTTCATGAGCCTAGTAAGTTGGAGAAGAGATTAGATTGTCACAGAAGCCACATGTCTAGCTTGCAAAAGTCTATGACATAAATCATCACAGTGAACTTTAAATCACACTCACTCTCCTCACCTGAATCAACAGAAAGAAAATCTTAGCTCTAAAAAGAGCATACCTACTCAATGTCTAATTTGTAAGTGCCAGTGAAAACCAGTGAGCAGTGATGATTTCCCAGAACAGCAAAATTAACCATCACAAAGGCTAACACAATAATTTTCTGCTTGTGGAATAAAATTAAAGTCAAACCAATGAACTTCCCTGAAATTTTAAATTATGTTTTAGAAAAATTAATACATGTTTGGTCTACAATTTGATGTTTTGATACCCATATATACTGTGAAATTATTGATGCGGCTGAGCTTTCTTGTCATTGGATGAAGGTATGTTCATCTCATGCAGGAAAAAAATCACATGCACAGAACAATTCTCAAGAGAAAGAAAAGCACAAGTTGTTTGTCAGTTCTTCAGAAAAGGACAGTACACTAGGAATGGAACAATTCCACCCCTGCCTTTTTTTTTTAATTGGGCCAAGTTTTGTTATCTAAGTGTTTTCCTGAAACATGTTAAATACTCATGCTTTGTCCCAGAAATGGAGAAGTCTTTCAGGTATGTATGATAACCTGAAAGAAGTTTGACAAAGTTTGACAAAGACATACATAGAGGAAGTTTTTTTCAACAAATAGAACTGGGGAAATTTGATTTTTGTATGAAAAAAAAAAAAGAAGTTAGATCATATCCCTCACCAGCTACATTCAAAATAGAGCAAAGCAAGACATTGAACTCAGGATTCAGTGAGAACTCCTGTCTTTAAAACTAAGGCAGAAAACAATAGATGATGATGCCCAACCTTGATCTTCCACACTCATGTGAACATTCACACACACACACACACACACACATACACACACACACACACATACACAAACAAACAACACACACACGTGCACCTCCAAAACAATGTTCTAGGCTATGATAGTTAGTTTTAATTATCAATTTGACACAATCTAGAATCACCTGAGAGGAGATTGTCAATGAGAGATTATCTGGATCAGGTTGGGCTAGCAGGGTTTGTCTTGATTACATTAATTCATATGAAAAGAGCCAGCCCATTGTGAGCAGCATCGTTTCTTGGATTTGGGAGCAGCATCGTTTCTTGGATTTGGGTCTCAGACTATATAAGAATAGGAGAGATGAGCCTGATTTAGTGGGGATATGATATGATCGCTGTTTTAAATTCTTGCTGCCTTGAATTCCCTGCTGTGATTGACTGGAACTGTAAGCTAAAGAAAATCCTGTCTCTCCTCACAAATAAAAATAAATAAATAAATAAATAAATGGAGCAAAGACTTAGATTAATACCATTAGGAGTGAATGTAAGAGGATAACTTTGGAATATTAGGATATCCCTTTTATGGCGGGGTATCCAACAGTCATTTATTTTCTGGATTTGACCATGTGTAAATCTTTGTAGTCCCTTCTTAACACTGCAAAAAGAATTTGCTCTGTCCAAAGCTAAGAACTGTACCATTCTATAATTATAAACTTAGTTATTTAGAAGAAAAATTAACAGACACATAGCACCTTTAGCAAAAAAAAAAAAAAAAAAAAAAATACCAGTACCTTACCCATTGGAGTATGTGATCTCTGTAGAATGGATTTCTAACCTAGTTTATGGTGCCAAAAATGCGTACCCTCCTGTGGGGCAGGTACAAACCCTGGTTACCTGGTTACCACTCTAACGGACATGGTGACCACAAAACAGACATGCCATTAATGCATCAGAGAACTAATATTTCCTGAATTGTTTTTCTTATACATAAGGTCCAGAGCTGAGTAAGATCATTTGTTGTCATTTCTCTCTAGGAGCCTGAACAGCCCCCTCCAGCAGTGTGAGAGCTGGCTAGCAGGGCCAAAGCTTCTGGCCTAACACTAGCTTGATTTCTCTATGTTCTGCAGCCAAGGGTTATGGCAGAGGGTAAGAGTAGCCATTTAGCCATAGAGTCTGACCACTTAGTTCTGGTGGGCAACAGTGGCCAAGCACATGTTGTTCTGAGAACCTCGGGGACCTCACTGGTCCACCCATGCCCCTGGAATCATCATTTAATGACTCATAGCACTGAAAGCCTTTACATACACAGGATTCTAACATTTGAACCAATTTTTTGGTTTTAAATTTTTCCTTAACTAGCTTATATTAAATATCTCATTTTAAATTTTTGCTTGTTTGTTTAGAAGCATTTAGCTTTTAAGTGTTTAGAATTTGGTAAGGTTCACTTTCTGGCCAAGGATTCATTTATTTTTTTTTTAATTTATCATGTAAACATGTGAAATGAAAGGTGTTGTGTTACTATGAAGCCAGTCATTCTAAGTACTGATTAGAGTTTGTAAGTTGAAGTTCTAAATTTTTACAGTCTTTTGTGTAGTTATTCTATTATTTGTTGCAAGAGGCCTGTTACTCTCTTACAGAATAATCATTTATTGAATCATGTCCTTGTCAGTCATTTTGATTCTTCAGTGAAGAAATAAATTATGGAAATACATTCTTCAATAAAAAATACAAGTAAGAAATATATCATGACTTATAGGTAATTCTGTTAGAATTTTCCTTTGTATTTAGTAATATAGCAACAAATTACTTAACCTGGGTACTTTTTCTTTTAGAAATTCTTTTTAAAAACTCACTCACGTATTTCCCCAGAGATTACAGTCATTGTTTACCTCTGAAAAGGGTTGTTACAGCAAAAACTATTCTTGGTTTCTTTTCTTTTTTTTTCTTCTAAGTGAACTTTCAAAGTTACTGTAGAGATATTGCATGGATAAAGCAATGTTTTTCGGGCCCTTTTGAGAGCCAAACACTAGACCCATAAGGGATTCTAGAAATAAAGTTCAGTTATGAATAATAAATTAGGAATAATATATGACAAAGTGAAAGTAGGTTTTCCTGCCCCTAAGGAAATACAGGTGCCCCTGTGGGGGATGGAGGAAAAGTCATAAACACACAGGGTTGTAACAATGAATTCATAGATGTTACTAAGGACCTGTTATAATATGAAAGATTGGTTATTAAAAACCAAATAAGAAAGGTGTAGACTATACTTTTCATGAATATTAGGCTTAACTTCACATTTCCAAACACTGAAAATCCTATTAAGGCTCTTAAAATTTCAATGGAATATTAAAGACTAAATATTTTTTCCCAGAGAAGAGCACACACACACCAATTGGTTATCCAATAGCAAATAGTCCTCTCTGACAACATATATATATATATATATATATATATATATATATATATATATATAATTCAGACTGAACTGGTTGTAGTTATATATATGTAACAATAATCCATGAAAAATGAACATAAATTTGAAAAGGATCAAGGATTGGTGTATGGGAGGGTTTGTATAGAGGATAATGAAGAAGAAAATGATGTTATTATAATATATTCTCAAAAAAATTAAAAGAATAAAGGCAATTACCTGTGTTCACACAGAATTGCATGAGACCAAATTCTGAATCACTAAAAAGTAACCATAGGCCACAATTCAATTCAGTATGGAGAAACAAGGTTGCAGTTTCCCTATCCCTAAGTCTGGGAACTGTGAAAAACATAACAATTCAACAATGTATGTTACAAGTCAAATCTTGCCAGAATCCAGATGTCCTTTCTGTACACAACTGGAAAAGATGAGATAAAATTCATGAGCCATGAAGAGATAACTTGTGCCTGGGGGTGGGGGTTGGTGTAATATGAATTAGAAATGCAAGAGAGTCAGCAATTTAATAAAAATCTTTGGAAATCAAGAATGTTGACCTGGTAATGGTTTGGAACATAAACATGCATAGTTAATAGGAAAATGTGGATAACCCTAATGAGCACATTTTGAGCTGTATTTTTTGGGATATTCTGCATATAAGTTCACATGATTTGGCACAATGTTTGGACTCAAACAACAACCCAACTACATGTTGCTCTGCATGGCAAAAACGACAAACCTAAGTTGAAGCCTATGTCTACACACAACAACTTTAACGGGAAGAGGAATAATTATTAAAGAAGGAAAATTGTGTTATAAATCAATTTATGGCTACAATTAGATTAAAAAGTTGTCTATATTTTAGCTTTATCTCTCCACTAGGCAAAAACCCTTAATGAGAATACTTATTCTGTCATGAGAGAAACATTATTAAAAAGATAGAGCCCAAGTTCATGTATATTGTGTTAGTTTTACCTTAATCTGATAAGCATCATTTGTAATAAAGCAATAGCAAATGATATGGCCTGTGTGTTGGTGTTTCAATAGTGAAAACCATTGAAATGAAAAAATACAAATAAAATAAGACCCTCATTCTCATTATATCATCATGGTATTATAATCTCAATACATTTCATTTATTGAACAGTGCAACATAGTAACATCTTAACTTGTGAAGGAAAAGCATCCATAATTTTAAGAAAATGATTGAGAAACATTATTTCATTTGCTATTGCAAAAAAAAAAAAAAAAAAAAAAAAAAAAAAAAAAAAAAAAAGCTTAGACCCACTATTTCTGAGACTTGATGACTCATAGAACTAGCGAAAAACGCCATGTTGGTAAGCTTAAATGGGCGGAGCCAGCAGCCACAGCGCCGTTTCAGTCTTAAAATACTGCAGTTTAAAGCAATAGATTCACAATATGTAGGCTTAAAAAAGACAAAAAAATATAAATTAATATAAAAAAGCCATGTAAAGATGAATATTACACAGACAATCTGGATTGTGTTGTCTTTGGGTTTTTTTTTTTGTTTTTTTTTTTTTTTTGGTTTTTCGAGACAGGGTTTCTCTGTGTAGCTTTGTGCCTTTCCTGAAACTCACTTGGTAGCCCAGGCTGGCCTCGAACTCACAGAGATCCGCCTGGCTCTGCCTCCCGAGTGCTGGGATTAAAGGCGTGCGCCACCACCGCCCGGCTGTCTTTGGGATTTTTAACTGCAAATAAACATTTGATCGAAAAAGATGTTCAATTAAACCAATATGTATATTTTAAAGGTACCTTAACTTCAAAATTTGGATTTAAGGATATGTTGCTTTGGAAAAGAGGTTCTGCTTTTGTTTCCACAGAAAGCCAGAGGCTGTGCATTTGTTCCAGATTAAGATACATCAGGTTTCACCAGCCAAGACCCCCTGAAAGGTCTCCAATGACACCATGGCCCAGATGATCCAACATCCAGAACAATTTCAAGGCAACTGGCTCCCACAATACAGCCTCAAGGACTACCCCATAGGCCTAAAATTTTCTTTCTGTCCCCATAAGATACAGCGCCCCCCCCCTCCAGCAGGAAGTAGTAAGAGATGCTACGCCCAAATTCCCAAATATACCAAGCTGGCTTTAGAGGTGGAATTGGCTCACTCCCCCTCTAAACCCAGACATATTGCCTTAAAAAAAATGGTTAAGGGATTCTTGTGTCCCAAATCAGAAGAGCCCTCTGGTGTGGGACAGAGAAAAACCAATATTTTTATTTAAAACAGGTTGATTATAAATGTGATCTCTTTCTAAAAAAGAAAAGGGGATAAGATATAGATATATAGGAGGATATAGAGATGATAAGATAAAAGGGTAGACTCATGAACTACTTTTAAAGAACAACTTGTTTAAAATGTTTTACATTGGTATAGATTTTAGTTTATGTTTAAAATGTTTTTCATTGGTATAAATTTTAGTTTATTGATACAAACTTGAAGTTAATTTTGTTATACTGTATATATATATATTTCTATTCTTGTTTGAGGTATTGTTTATGTAACTCATTTAAAATTGTAATGGATAATTAAAAATAGATTAATAATTAGTCATCTATGATAATCATATTTGTAGTCATGTTAGTTAAGTCTTCTAGGTATACATAGATATATTTCAGATAGATAGGTAATCTTCAAACACTTCATAGACCTAGAGAATATGGCGTTAGAATAACTTAGGATTCTGTTGACGTGAGACACAATTGCTCCTGGCTGCACCAATTGATCCTGAGAGAAAGTTGGGCTTCTAAGACATTTCCATTTGGAAGTTTGTCTTTTTGGCACAAAATGGCCTACTGGGCAAAGAACTGCCCTTGCCTTGACAGCTAACAGTACGAATGCAATGCTGTCCTTCCTGGACAAGCGGGACACAAGGAAAGCAACCACTGTACTCTGCCAAGACAGGGTAAGATGGTCTTTCAAAATTCCTGCTTCTGAAAATGGTCTGTCAGATACTCTAGGCCTGTAGCCAATTTGAATGCACCAACAATGCTGAGAAACATTAGGTGACTGTCCAGGCTGCCAGCTATCTTGGTCTACTCTTGCAAAATTCCCGAAAGTTGCTTGCATCCATCTACCATTTCTCAGGTACCATTATGTTCCTTCTCAGGTCTTTGATGTGGTTGAAGACTAGATAGTTGTAATTTCCTCAATTATGATAAAAGATAAATTAGATATAAAACCTTAAACTCACAAATATTAGATAGGACATCTTTAATATTGTAACTGTAATTCTTGCTCGATAATTGTTTTGTTATATGTAATTTTACCATGGTAAAGTTAAAACCTTCCTTTTAAAAAAAAAGAAGAAAAGGGGAAGTGCTGTGGATATCATTCTATATAAATAAAACACTGATGGCCAGTGACCAGACAGGAAGTGTAGGCGGGACAAAGAGAGAGGAGAATTGGGGAAACAGGAAGAAGGAGGGGGAGACACTGCAGCCACCGCCAGGACAAGCAGCATGTAAAGACTCTGGTAAGCCACCAGTCACGTGGCAAGGTATAGATTTATAAAAATGGGTTAATTTAAGATATAAGAACAGTTAGCAAGAAGCCTGCCATGGCCATACAGTTTATAAGTATTATAAGCGTCTGAGTGATTATTTTATACGTGCATTGTGGGACTGCGGGGCTTGGTGGAAGCTGGAGAGAAGCCCTCCAGCAACAGAACACTGACTCCAAATTTTTGAAGGTTGTGAGTCCAAAAAACACTGAAAACTATAAAATCAGACAAAACCTACATACTGCTAATTATTATTTAGAAATGGCAATGATGAGTGCAACTTCATATTTTTAAAACCTCTTTTCACATTTATTTCAAATCACTATGTGTTTCCATCGTTAGGGTGGATGAAGTGACTGTAAATTAAGCAGGGTTGATTCTTAGGCTGCATCCAAACATTAATACACACATCTTCCTTCTTTTCCTCAAATTAGGATCAAGATAGGTGGGAAACAATGAACTTTCAAGATATATAAATCAAAATATTACAAACATTAAAATTAAATAGATACACTCGAAAACACCCCGAAGCGCTGCTTATTCATAGTTGATATGTCTAAATTTGGCATATGTATACACATATAATGTATAAATATAAATGGACATATACAGGATATAATGTCAATATTTGATTTATAATAGTACATTTTGTATTTCTTTTACTTGACAATCTTATTATCTACCATCAGCTTGTCACAGGCCTTAAATTGTGTTTAACTTAATACAACCCCAGTGAAGTTTATTGGAGATTAGACACATAACCAGGGACCACCCTCCTTCTATACATACAACCCTTTGTGTCACCTGTTATGCTATGACATCTTTCTGAAGCCCATAACCTCCTAAACACAAAACATACAATTCTTTAGCCTCAAATTAAAGCAAATAGAATGCCATTTAAACAGCAAAATGTTTCCGATGGTCTTTCCTCCCCAACATCTTTTAAAAAAAAAACGTTGAAATTGTTACAGTAATGACATCTTTTGGTTCCGGATGCTTTACAGAGATGAGAACACAAATAGTTCTGAATGGCACACATCATTTTTCAGGGCAGATCCAAACAGTAACCCTGTTGAGTGAGGGGTTTTAGAGGAACTATGAATTCACTCAACTAATATCCAGAGTTGTAGAGCCCTGTACCGATTGATCCTCCTACAAAACACTCCCACACTGAAGGCACTGGGGGCATTTTGGAATAGAAGTGGAAAGATTGTAAGAGCCAGAAGATCAGGCATTTTGATGGGAGACTGTGTCTGCTCGTAATATCAGAAGCTACACCCATGAGGTCTCACAAAAGGACTGTCCAAATTTGAGCTAAACATAGATGACACCAATGGATGGATATGCCAAACTAGACAGGGAAAAGGCCATAAAGCCTCAACCCCATGCTAAGAACTATTGACAGCCAAGGAAGGCTGGGAACAGGAGAGCTGGTCCTCCCCAGGGAAAAGTACACTGTTGTTCACTGCCAAATAGTAAGTCTGAAAACATATATACAAATAACATTATAGGGACTGAACAGGTTATGCTTAGAAATGAAGATAAACTTCAGTTAACTGTACCACAGTAAAGTTAAACCTTGAAACCTTCAGAACACCAGGCATGAGCTCTGAGTGCAGCAACCTCCGTAGATGGCTGAGCACTGGCCGCCTTGGTTGGTACCACTTCCAATTCTTAGCCAGAGGGAGTATGTGTTTGGTTTTATTTCTTCATTCATTCCAGAAATATGAAATTAGGTCACTACAAAATGCTGAGTCATGATCTATGAATATATAGCTTTGAGCTATAGCTGCAGCATACTTTTTTAAAAGCAAAGATTATTGCTTACAATAGACCTTGTGTTCAATATTCCTTTAATAATGGGACAGGGTGTTTTCTGTACTCAGCACCCTCACTGTTCAGCCCATTCATTCATTCTTTGCTTTAAAAACTTTTCAGTACTAAAACATCTCATGCTTTTCTGCATAAAGTTTACAGGGAAATTAAACATAGTATTTTTATAATATTTATCTTCTTCTTGAGTTTAATGTAGATTTTTGTGTGATATGACCCATGACATTGGTTCTAATTAGATAGAGACTTGGACTAAATAAACAGAGATCTTGATATTGACATGAATTTTGATGATAGGCATGTTTAGCATTTTATATTGCTTTAATTATCAATATTTTTTACCAATTAAAAGTCTTGTGTTATAAATGCTCCATCAGGGCTCAGGGAACACCCAATCCCCTGGAAGAGTATGTAGAAAAAGTGTGAGAGCCAGAGGGTATAGAGGACACCGAGAAAACAAGACTCTTTAAATGAACAAGAACCAGTGGGTATATGAATTCACAGAGACTGAGACAAAATGTACAAGGACCTGCACGGGGTCCTGAAAAAAGAGGACAAATGCCTCCACCCCCAATCTGGACTCTGTCTGTAATTGATAACCACTTGCAAATGAAAATTTACTTTTCTCCAAGGGAGCCAACCCTGGGGAAATAAACTACTCTTAAATGCAGGCTGCATGCCCAGCATTAGATGGCCAAGAGAAAAGAAATTCAAAGAAATCTTTGGAGGTTCCTTGTATCGTATTATAGTATCAGGGCTTTTCCTTTTTATTTTTTATACCTTTAATTTTCATTTTATAATTTATAGTTTTTCTTCTCTCTTTTAACCTACAGGTCCTCTGGATATATATTGTGGCTTCCAGATTAGTGTTTTTATGAGATTCCCAAATGTGTGAATGATTGGCTCTCTGTTTCTTACTCCTTCTCTTAAGCTCTTCTCCTCTCCTCTGTTTGGTCCTATTCCAGTGTTACTTTCTGTTTTATCTTATTACATTTTATTTTATTTTATCATTGTCCCTTAGAAGCCTGTTTGTTTTCTATGAGAAACAGAAAGAGGGTGGATCCAGATGGGAGGGAAGGTTGGGAGGAACTGGAAGAAGTAGAGGGATTATATCCATATCAGAATATATTATGTGAGAAAAAAATCTATTTTCAATAAAAGGGAAAAAGTCTTGTGTTACATTGTTTAGATATTCATTAAATATGATCTATTGACAACTATAAATTTATTATCTAGACTGGTAATTATTATAGTCATTAAATTTAGAATTTCACATAATAAAATCATTCCTTTATATTTCGATGTATCCATTTGAGACTGTCTCTACGGAGTTCTCACAATGAGGTGAGAAGTGGTATGAAACACTTGACCACCCATTCAAATTCAGCCCCTACATTGTTTCTCATTTTCCTTTCATCTTGTTTTTTCTTTTCCTTTTAATATTTAATATTATGTATTTTAAGAATAAATGACTAAATTTATGAAAATATATTCTGATTCATTTAAATAACTTTTTGCATTTAATATTATGCATTTAAAGGATAAATATAATTAAATTTATGAAAATATATTCATTTCATTTTAGCAAACTTTTAGATACATTTTAACTTTGCAAAAACAATGGCACAGAAATTATAGTGTTCTTTTCCTCATTAGGACTACCTTCATTAGAGCAAAGCATAGGTTAAAGCCTATTATTGACATTAACATTTGCTGCATGTTGAAAGTTTTACATACATTTTAACAAATGCAGAGCCACCATTACAGTATCACAAGGACTAGGTTCACTATCCTAAAAATCCTCTCTGCCCCACATCATCTCTCCTTTCTCATAATACTTCTTAGTGACCACTGATCTTCTCCTGGGTCTCCTGGATCTACTTTTGACTCTTCCAGAATGCCATATTGGAACCATAGAACATACAACATTTACACACTGACCTCTTCAAACACATAGGCCATAAGCATTCCTGCATCTTCTTGGGCCTTATAGATCCTTTCTTCTAACTTTATGGACATGAGCTAAATGACTTTTCTCCACTATGTTCTTCCAATAGGATATATGGCAACACTGCAGTTTAACATCGAGAGAGCCAGCCAATCATTTACTGAAAGCTCTAAAACTATGAGCAGTCAGCTGTTTTAAAAATGAAATTTGCAGATCCATGGATGGAACTAAAAAAACTTCATCCTGTGTGAGGCAACCCAGACCCAGAAATACAAACATGGTATGTACTCACTCATAAGTGGATATTAGCTGTTAAGTAAATAATAATCATGCCACAATCCACAGACCCAGATATGCTAAGTAACAAGGAGGGCTCAAGCAGGGGCACATGGATCTCCCTGGGAAGGGAAAATAGAATAGATTTTGTGGGTGGACTAGGGATAGGTTGGGATGGGAACATGAAGTATTAGATGAGGGGATGTAGCATGAATCTTTAAAGGTCTTAATAAAATCAAACCCAGGGCCAGGTATTAGAGTGAATGCTGGAAGAACAGAGAAGCAGAACAAGCCACAGACACTTCACCTCACCAGTTCCTCAGCTGATCCTGTTTCCTCAGACTGGAAGCCTCTGTGTCCTCATCCAAATGGATCTCAGCTGAACTGCTGCTAGAAGCCTAACAGCTTAACCAGCTCTAGTTCCTGGTTTTCACGCCTTATATACCTTTCTGCTTTCTGCCATCACTTCCTGGGATTAAAGGCATGAGTCACCATGCCTGGCTGTTTCCAGTGTGGCTTTGGAATGCTAGGATTAATGGTGTGTGTGCCACCATTTTCTGGCCTCTGTATCTAGTGGCTGTTCTGTTCTCTGATCCCAGATAAGTTTATTATGGTGCACAATATTTTAGGGAACACAATATCACCACAGGGGAGGGAGAGACAGAGGCAGAGAGTAATAGGAGAGATGATTAGAAGTGGGGAGAATTTGGGAGGTGGTGTAGAAACCTAGTGCAGTGGAAACTTACTGGAACCTACAAGGATAATACTAACAAGGACTCCTAGTAATGAAGGATACAAACCCTGAATCATCTATCTTCTGTAACTAGGCAAGGCTTCAAGCAATGGGAATGGCCAGTCAATGACTGGTCTAACTTAAGGCCCATGTCACAAGAAGGAGCCCATGCCTGATATTGCCTTGATAACAAGGAACTAGAAGAAAGATGGCCTAGAGACCTAGATTAGAACCAAACATTAGAACCAAACACAAATTGAAAACAAAAGAAATCAATGAAACAATTCCTAGTGATATTCTGCTATACTCATTGATCAATGCCACAGCCAAACATTAGGAAGTCCTCAAGGAACTCCACAGAAGAAGGAGAGGAAGAATTATAGTAGCCATAGGGATAGAGAATACCAGGAGAACACAGCCCACAGAATCATCTAAGCAGGGTTCATAGGGGCTCATAGAGACTGAAGCAGCATTGAAGGAGCCTGCATGGGTCTGTGATAGGTCCTCTGCATACATGCTGAGGTTGCTTTGCTTCGGATTTTGTGGGGTGCCTAACAGTGGTAATGAGGGGTCTCTGACTCTTTAGCCTGCTCTTGGGACCCTTTCCCTCCTCCTGAGTTGTCTTGTTCAGCCTTGATATGAGGGTTTGTGCCTGGTCTTATTGTATCGTGCTCTGCTGTGTTGGGTTGATATCTCTGGGAGGCTTGCTGTTTTCTGAAGGGAAACAGAGGAACAGTTGATTTAGGAGAGAGATATTATAGAATATTATTTTAACTATGTAAAGATGTGTTACCTTTGTTTAGGCTGCATTTAATTATGTAAAGATGTGTTGCATTTATTTCACCTTGCCTGCCTAAGGTACTTGAATGGTCTAATAAAAAGCTTAATGGCCAATAGCTAGGCTGAAGAGGAATAGGCAGGGCTGGCAGGCAGAGAGTAATTAAGAGAAGAAATCTAAGCAAAATAGAAAAGAACAAGAGAAGAGAATGAGGGATAAAAAAGGAAGATGCCAAATGCCAGCCAACCTCCAGCTGGCTAGACAAGAGTAGGGCATACAGAAGGAAAGAAACATAAAAAGCCCCAAGGCAAAATGTAGACGAAAAGAAACAGGTTAAGTTATAAGAGCTAGCAAGCAATGAACATAAGATAAGGCCAAGCATTCATAACAAATAATAAATCTCTGTGTCATGATTTGAGAGCTGCTTGGTGGCCCAAAAGAAACACCCTGCACCATAGTGGGAAGGTAGGGGTGGAACTGAAAGAGTAAATGAAGGAGAGGCTGTGGTTGGGGTGTATTGTATGAGAGAAAAATTTAAAAAAGAACTTTGAACAGTGAAAATACTTCCCTCTTTTCAATTTAGGGTGTTTGTTATATTAGCAGAAATACAATGCAAAAAAAAAATGCCACCCAGAAATGGGACAATTGTTGAGTTATCTAAGATGATATGGAGAAGTCTTTGCTGTTGGCTCATAGGAAGAATTTGGAAAGTGTGATGCCTGTGGCAGGCTCCTACCAGAATGGTGATAGGAATGAGGTTATGATGATGAGGCTTCCAATGGAAATGGAAATTAGACTAAAAGCAACCTTTGTTTACTGCGGCAAATATTGCAGACACAGTTCATCCTAGGAGACTATGAAAGGTTGACCTTAAAAAGATGGCTTATCTCAGAAAAGAAATTTCAAGGCAGCAAAACTTTTGATCAATGGGGCAGATTTCACTGGCTTCTTTGAGCCAGATCTACCCTGAATCAGAAGAATCCAAAGAAAAAGGGAGCTAAACAGGGACATTTTGAGGACCTTGGCCAGAAAAAGAGGAGTCTAAACATGAAGGCAACTAGGATGTAACCGCCAAAGAGATTACTGAAGTTATAAAGAAGCCAAGTTCTTTGCATCAAGACAAATGGGAACAATGACTTGAGGACATTGCCCAAATTAGCAAATCCACAGCCAACATGGATTCAGAGATGCCAAACTAACATTTTTATTTCAGAGAATTTTGAGGTCAGAATCTTTTAGAAAAGAAAGTAATGAGCTACAGTAGCACCCCAGGCATCTTCCAATGGGCATCTAGGAAGGCCCTTGAAGGCATTGAAACTGTGGATTAAGGAGGCAGTGATATAGCTTATGAGGGCAATGAATTTTGGCATTGTCCATGTGTTATTGGTTTGGAAAGGCATAAAGAATCTAAAAATGATGGTGCCATGGAGGCTTCAAAAGTAAGTTGAGGAGGTTGGAAAGCATGTTCTAATGGGAGGGCCACCAAGCGGACCCTGAAAGGCATAGAATGAATGCTCAAAGAAGCCATAGACAGTGTGCAAAGCTAGCCTTGGAGACTGGCTACGTCAGCCGCTATCATCAAAACTATATGGGAAGGACCACCCAATCCTCTGAGATTTAATGATTTTCCCATTTGCATTTTAGACATCGTTTGATGGTAGCCTTTCCTCCTATTTCTCTTACTCTTCCCTTTTGGAATAATTAGGTTTATACCATTCAATCATGCTTTACAAGTATTTGGCATTTTTTTTTTTTATTTTTATGGAGGCACACTGCAATTTCCCTCTACTTTCAGAGGAGGCTTCAGAAATAGGACTTTTGAGAACTATGGGAACAATCAAGAGTTTGAGAACATTAAGATGAACTGAATCTATTTTGCATCATGGAGTAGACATGAACTTTCTTTCGGGGCTAGGGTAGAACTATGTAGTTTGACTGTAAAATATGCTCCCCTCCCCAGAGAAGGAACATCTGAAGTAAACAATTCAGGTACAAGCTTTTATTTCCTCACCCCTTTAACTTCAAAGTCTTTGTAGAGCAAAGTGACAAATGTACCAATATAAGGTTCAAAAATCCAACGAATGTGTGGCTATTTCTCCCTTTCCATTGATGAAGCCTAGGGCAACAGAAGGCCCACAAAGAGGAAATGTTCAGAAGGACTTGGTACCCAACATGCTATAAGACTCAGAAAATAAAGGATTAAGAATTTCTAGGCAAGTTAGTTTTCACACAGCCTTGCAGAAACTGATTCTGAAAGTACAGGAGTTCAATAGTCTTCTTCAAGGGGCTCAGTGTGCTGAGATGATAGATGGACATAGAGAAGCATGACATCAGCAGAAAAGGAGCACCCATATATGAATGGAGCCAGGACCACAGTCTCTTGTGGAAAAAAATTAAAGCAGTTTTTTTAAAGGTCAGGACAGGGCATTTATACCCAACCAGTGCGGCAAGAACAAAGGCCAGTTCCACAAAAGGAAGCCACAAAAATGTTGAGAATGCTGCATGAGGCTTCAGGTAATTTCATCACTTCAGGGGTGAAGAATTGAAGATTTCATAAAAATAAGATTTATACAAAAAAAAAAAAACTACAGTAAACTAAGGAATGCTAAGATCAGGAGAAATAGACTTCTCTAGCTAGGTAAAAGTGCACCAATTGGTTATCCAATACAAATGGTCATCATTGAAAATGTATATATACAACTAACTACAGACTGAGCAGTTTTTAATTTAAGAATTAAAGAAAAAGAGGCCATGGATTTGAAAGACTGTAGAGGGGGCTCACAGGGGGCTTGAAGGGAGTAAAGGGAAGGAAGAATGATGTAATTATATTATAATCTCAAAAAGTAGTGTGTGTGTGTGTGTGTGTGTGTGTGTGTGTGTGTGTAAAGATTTACCTAAAGCTACTGGGTTCTCTAATTGCTCCCCTTAGCATGCTGTGGGATGTTATGCAGTCTTGATTGATAAGAGGGCAGCAGCTATATGTAAAGGGAAGGGAAGAGAGCTTCAGTGCTTTGTGATGCCTATTGAGTTTTTGAAAGAAACATGATAGCATATTTGGAGAAGGAAATTAAAGACATTGTCACAGTTTATAATTTTGCAGCCTCGAGTTTATAAAATGACTGACACAAACTCACAAAGATAATAGGCTACAGAGCTGCACAAGAAAGATAAAATAAAAAATAGAAAATTGCAAGATTAGATGGGACCTTACCACAATTATTTTACACAGCAGGAAAAGCAGCCATGATTCTAACTTGCCAAGTAACTGTAGATGTGGAGGAAGTTATATTGACATCTATGTTCAGTGTTTCTCTACCATAATGCAATTCATAAAACACAGCCTCTGAAAGGAAGCTCAGGCCCACTCATAGAGAAAGCCATCAATTTGCTACTAGATGTTTAAGATTTGATGTATTCATCAGATTAGTTCTACTTTCAAAATCTTTCTGTATCAAAATAATTGGAGTTTTGAACACTTACCATTTATTACCCAGGAAGATCCAAACTGACCAAATGATTTATTAAAACATACATTAGCTTATTCACAAACCCATTTACTACATAGCTTTTACCTACCTCATGCATATGTCCATGACATACAAAGAACTAGAAATACAAGGGAAAATAGAATAGTTAACATAACAGAGTTTATATCCAGTAGGAAAAAAAATGAGGCAATATAAGATCAAAAATAAAATGTATAATGGGCATTATGGTGATAAATACCATGAAATGAAGTATCAAAGAAATAACAAGTACTATGTAATAGAGGCAGTCAAGCAAGCTGCTTTGGTAATGTAACAATGTGAGCAAGGATATAAATTAAATGAACATCTGTGGGAAGAGTGTTCCAGGAAGATGGGACAGAATTGTGAATGCCCCAGGGACGAGAAAGCTTGATATTTTGGAAGAATAGAAAAGATGTCAGCATACAGGGATAGGGTTATAGGGTAATAAGATTGGACAGATGGAGGTGACAACTGACACATAAGATTATAACTCTGACTTGTTTGTATGGCCAAATCTCAGCTTCATGAGAAATTCAGCTCTATGCTAAATTCTCCTTTTGAGTGTCTTCATTTTTCATAAGCTTAGGAAAACAAAGACATAAGATTGATATTTAAATACCACTGTCCATGTTGAGAGGGGAAGGTGACTGGAGACAAGGATATTGTGTTGGGGGAAACAAATTGAGTTGGTACAGTTCTTATAATTTGAACCAAAGTGTGGCTATTAAGTGTGTGTTAAAACACCTGTTACATGACTTCAAAGTGTGACAAACCTAAAGTAAACAATGGATTTGACTTTGAATGTACGTGTTTTCTGTCTATTCATCTTTGTCTGAAACTACACAATCCTTTAATTCTCTTATATGTCCACCAAATTTCTCTTAGTGCTTAATCTTCACCAGATATTTCCTGACAAAGAGTACTTGGCTGATTTTTTAATTATAAATGTTTGGCCAATAGCTCAGGCTTGTTACTACCTAACTCTTACATTTAAAGTAACCCATATTTATTTATGCTTTGCCACATGGCTCATGGATTGTTAGCTAATTTTTGACATATCCTGCTTCCTTGGTGGCTGGCTGGCATCTCCTCTGACTCCACCCTTCTTTCCCTCAGTATTCTCAGTTTGGTCGACCCACATATACTTTTTCCCTGGCTACCATATTAATCAGCATTTTATTAAACCAATTCTAGTAACAAATCTTTACAGAGTACAAAGGGAATATTCCACAGCATTTCCCCCTTTTTGTCTAATTAAAAGGGAAAGTTTTAACTTTAACACAGATAATTATAAACAACAAAAACCGTTATTAAGTAAGAATTACAGTTACAGTATCTAGTCTATTTGTATTTGGCAAAAATAAAAAAGCATGTTGTATTATCCATCTCATCTTTGTGAGTCCAACATTTTGTACCTAATTTACCTTTTATCATAACTAAGGACAGCTATAACTATCTAGTCTTCAACTCCATCAAAGACCCTAGAAGGGTGAAATGTTACTTAATGATAGGGACATCAGGCTGACTAGACAGCCACCCAAAGTTCCTATGCAACATTGGGGCATCCAACTCTGGCCTACAGGCCTAGCATATCTGCCAGACTTTCCTGTGAAGTAGGGACTTTTGAAGGACTGTCCTACCTTGTCTTGGCAAAGCTTGGCAGTCACCTTTCTTGCATCCTTGTGTCCAGTTTGGAGTTTCTTCAATATCCATCATCCTCTTTAGAAGTAGATTGGTGCTACCAGGAGCAGATGCATCTCACATCAAGAAAACCCTAAGTTATCAAAACATTTTAAGTGCCATATTCTGTGGACCTTTTAAGTGTTTGAAGATTACCTATCTATCTGAAATATACCTCTGTATAGTAAAAAAAAAAACTAACATGATTATAAGTTTACGAGTTATGGGTAACTATTAGCCAGTATTACTTTACTATCCTAAATAGCTTTTAAGGACTAAAACTTCATATTATATATTAAACAAGCTATATAGGTATGAGCTGTATAAATGACACCCACCGTGGACTGCCAGATGTTCCTGATTTCTTTTATTTTTATTTATTATAAAGCTAAAGAAAAAATATAAGATAGAAACCTGAGGTGGGTCTCAAGCTACCTTGGAAAAGCCCTGCTGCCACTTTCTGGCTCAAAAAGATGGCACACTCCTTTGCTCTACCTCTTCTCTTGGCCCTGTCCATCCCCAACAAAAACAACACCTCTGGGACCAAAACACTGCTCTCAGTTGGCTAGCAGACCAGTGAGAGAATTCCTGTAACATAAGCCCTACACTTTCCCATTACTTAGAGACTGGCAACAAATGATACAGCTAACTCTCCCAGGACTTGACCATTGTTTGGGTTTTTTTTCAGGATCCCCTAGAAATGCCATCGCCTCCCCCCACACACACATACACAATAGGAAGTAATTTTAAGAACAGGATGTCCACATTCTCAAGAAGTGGGGTGGGTGGTTTTTGGTATTTCACTGGGCTATGGATATTTGTCATCATGTAGTAGGGGTTAGTTACAATCATTATTGGGTATGGTTAAAAAAGGGGGAGAGGAGGAGAATAGATATGATAAGAGAAAAGGTAGATTGTTGAAACTATTTTCAAATTAAAAAAAGCAACTACTAGTCTTAAATAATTTGCACTGGTATGGATTTTTGTATATTGATACAAGTTTAAGATTATATTTGTAACAGTGCATATGTGTTTCTACTTGTTTAATATTTTTGTATATTGATACAAATCTAAGGTTATTTTTGCAACACTGTATGCATGTTTCTACTTCTGTTTAAGAAATTTTTGTATACTGATATTTTATGTTAACATATTTCTTTTTTTAAATTTTTGAATCTTGTTAAAATAGCATGTTTGTCTTTAATCATTCATTTTTTTTCTTTCTGTGTTTTTGAGTCAGGATCTCAGGCCGTCCACACTGGTATTAAACTCAAATCGTAGCAGAAGATGACACTGAACTCCTGATCCTCATGTCTCCAGCTCTCAGAATTGGGATTCCAGACACATGCCAGACATGCTCAGCCTCAACCTCAACCCCAAATTTGTAAAGAAAACTCCTCTTTTTATCGCTACCATAAAAATTTTAACTATAGTCTTTATTTCTAATTTCCCTTTCAATTCTCACTTTAAGTGCTATTTCCTTCAACAATTCCACAAAAATATTTTCTTTCATCATGAATATTGAGTTCTAGAGTGTGAAATATAATTGTCAGTTCTCAGCCCTCCTCTTCTGAAACACTAGTAGTTCCCAGGACACAGTTGATCACTTTGCCCTTCAAAGAACACTCCTGAGGCTTTTATGAAATATTGACTAAACATAACCGGCTGCTCATTTTCAATATCATTACATGATTTGTCCACCTTTATTCTTCATAATTTCTACCTATAGTAATTCTATGGCCTTTGTGAACTCTATCTAATGCATGACATTTAATGACAACCACATGGTAATGGCGCTAAAAAAAATTCTACCTATGACCCAGACTATACATCTCCATTTCAGACTTGTCTGTCATCATCATGTGGAACCTAAAAGCCGATTTAAATTTTGCTCATCTAGAAACAAACTCTACTTTTATGATCTCAAACTTCCCATCCAGTGTTTCCTATATCAGTTCATAGCAACTTCATAATGATGGTTGTAAAAACAAAATGGGCTACATTTTCCTCTTATAGCCACATCTAATCCATTAGCTGACTCCATCTGTGAAATTTCAATACATCTAGAGCCTGATAGTTTCAATCCTATCCTCACTTTCCTCACCACTACCCAGACTACCCTGACATCATTTTATCCGGGATTGATTGATTCATTCTTGTCTTGCTATATTAGCTTTGACATCCTGTGTAATAATCATGATGACTACTTTAAGTGATAAAAAAAAAAAAGATGTATATAATTTCCATGCTCAGAATCTCACTAATGGATTTGCAGAGAAAGTGCCTGTCCTCATTACAGGAGCAGGCCCTTTGTGATTGCACTATGTGCCATACTCTTAGTTTTAGTTCTATGTTCTTTCATTTTGGTCTGTCCTCTTCCTCACTCTAGCCACAATAATTTCCTTATAGGGCCTACTCCAGGATTTTTTAGCAATGTTCTTTGACAAGATATCGACTTGATATGTCTACTTATTTGCTTCACACTCAATATTGCTTCATCAGAGACTTTTCTGACTATTTTAAAATAGGTACTGTAAACATCCAAGCCTACAGATCACTCAATAACTCCCTACCTTAGTTTCCACAACACATTTAAGATCATCTAATGCACTCTTATATTTGCTTTTTGTTTATTTTCTGACTTTCACACTGACAAATTAGTGTCATGAGGATCAATGCTATGCTTAATTCTTTTGTACTGTAAAACTTAGTCCAACACCTGATACATAATGACTGCTTACTGAGCAGAAAGTCTGTCTGGATGAAAAAAACATCATGCCACATATTGATAGCAACAAGTAGTCAATTTAGATAAAAATCAATTTTCTTAAATGTTAGTGTCCATTTCCAGACTTGGAGGAACCAGGTAACAAGCCACATTTGAGAGATATAAATTATCCTTCTCGTTCTTTTAGGCTTTAAAATAGCCATGGTATTTTCAAAATTCACTATTCATACTGAAAATCAATTGGGGAAAATATGCTATTAATGTTTTCTAAGGTGTATGCTTGTATCAAAATAAAGGTTAGAGTACAAGTGTAATTCCTGTCTTCTGACAACTGCCATCCCTGAAATGGGCCAGAGTATGCATTCTAGATATAACAGCAAGATATCATTAAAGTAATTTTGCATTAAATTACTCTTAAAACACTTTATTTTGATTTTTGCAGTACATTCTAATATCTTATTGCAGGCAAATACTTGTTAAATTAACTATTATTTCAATAGTCAATGAACAAAAGACTGAAAGTGATAAATGAAATAAGAATTTTTAAATTGTTACAAGTGAAAGTTTGGTTGACTTATACAATGGAAAACATAAAAAAGATGGTCGTCTCTAAAATGAAAACTATTAGTTCTTCAATCTTGATTTTCAGGGCTCCAGACCATATGCCTGGTTGCTGATAATAAAACTTTTAGTGCACTTTAAAATTAGAAATGTCTCTCTAGGAGATTTTGTGACTTTGAAATGGATTTATTATAAAATATTTCCATAGTGAGAAGAACTCTTGAATTTTTTGATTGCCTTTAAATGAAATGGAAAGCATTTATACAGGAATTTATATGCTTCCTTAAAAGGCTTTGAAAATAGTTTAACTTGATAGGGTTTCTCCCTCAGAAAAGGAGCAACTAAGTTAACCAGTAATCACTTTCTTCTTGAACTGTGGCTGGAAGACCAGTCCCACACAAGGAGCATGGTGTGTTAGAAAGGTCAATAAGAAGGTGAGACCAGGTTCACAGGCAAAAGTTAGAAGCAGAAGAAAATGTCTACGTTGTCATGGATACTATGTGTGGTGAACATGTTTCTTTCCCAAAGAACCCTTAAGAACTTTGAGGAAAAAGACATGATTCTTGATTGCATTTATAGACAGAACTTGAGAGAGGAGGTTTTGTACCCAGGACAGCCTTATAATACAAGCAGATCATCATTGTGGTTATAACACCAAATAGAAATTGATACAATAAAATAAGATGCAAAATCGTAGGTTCAAATTGGGAATCATGTCCTTATGTTTAAATGTTTAAAAGAGTCATCAAATTCAGGGTTCATTATAGGTAGGATCTTAAATCTACACCTTCAGTAGAGCCTTGCATTGAATTCCATCTTGACATTTAGTGAAATGTGCAATTTTCCTATGCCTAAAAACATACTCAATATAGTGTATTGAGAATGGTAATATTGTGGCCTTTTAAAAAAAGGACTCTCCTTAAAATCTTGTAGAATATACCCAGGCCTGTTATCCCAGGAATTTAGGAGGCTGAGGCAGGAGGACTAAAGTTCTTGTTCTGCCTGGGCTACCAAGTGAATTCAAGGCCAACGTGGCAAGTTAATAAGCCTATGGCTCAGAAATAAAAAGCAAAATGTGTTGTGAACATAGCTCACTGATGGAATGCTTTCCCAGTTTGTGTGAGGCCCTATATTCAGTCTTTATCACTATTGAAGCTAAACTAAACTACACACACACACACACACACACACACACAGAGAGAGAGAGAGAGAGAGAGAGAGAGCTAGAACAAGTGTATTTTGTTAGCTTCATGATTTAACCAACTAAACAAATGGGCCCATAAAACTGATGTTTTATATAAGAATACATTACCCAAATAATAGGGATTTCTATAATAATTAAATCTTTGAAATAAATAAACAAGAGATAGTTCCAGATGTTAGTTTCTAATGTTACCTCAACTAATAAAATCTGGCATTATGTACAGAAAGAGAAGCAAGACCTATATGACCTGACTGTATACTTGCTGGCTGATTATTGTTGAGAACAGATTCAGTTCATTTGCTATTGAGCTACTGAATCAAACACAGAGCAACTGATGAAACCAAACTATAGCTGATCCAGATGCAGCCTCTCAGAAGCCAACAGTCTCATCAACAATAACAGCTGAATAACATTTCAAGCAGTTTGTGAGACAAAATATAACTACAAACATTAAAAGCTATCATTTGAGTGGTACTATAAATACCATTTCTGTATCATGCACAAATCTTCCTGTCCTAAAAATCCTCTGGGTTCTGCCTATTCATCTTGCCCTCTACCATGACCATAGCAAACACTGATCTTTTTAGTATCTTCACAATTTTACTTTTCCCAGAATGCCATAGAGTTTATTATTAGATCACATTTCTAATATTTGCTAGACCCTAAATTTAATCTCTGATACCACAATAAATAAATAAATAATGTAAATTTAATTTTCAGATTGGATTAAAGGCTCACTCTCTGAAATGGAAGCCATACCAGGCACTGTTAAAGGAGCCAAGAACCTGTGGCTCGATAATTCTTAGGCCTTAAGGGAGAACCAATACTACTATTCTACTAAAAGGACTGAAAATTAAAGCAATTCCTTATGACTTATTGTTATACCCATAGATCACAGCATCTCTAAGCCCTCAGGAGAGAAGCTTCTCATTCCAGTAGATGGCAATTAACACAAAGAACCCCCAATGTGCAGAGAATTTAAAACTGTGCAGTGTTCATCCCTATATGGAATATTCGTATCAGATACACGCACGTGCACACACACACACACACACACACACACACACACACACACACACACACCAAGGCTTGGGGATCTTTGTAGAACAGGGGAGGGGAGATTGTAAAAGCTAGGAGTGGTTAAAAAAACAAACAAAGTAGTATTCAAGGCACAACAGAGCAGGTGAACTCATAAACTCACAGTGCTTGTGACAGCATACACAAGACCATCTCAGGCTCCAGCCAGATGGAATGAAAGCACAGAAGCAGGAAAGTGGACAAAAGATCCCACTACTATCCGAGGAACTGCTGGCCTGCGATCAAAGCCACCAGGGTAGGGAGGGTCGGTTTTCTGTGGTGATGTCACCCCCTGCTGAGCTGAACACACATCAGTAAGACCCTACTCCCAGGGCAGCTATACAAAGCAAACTGGACTTACTGTGGAAAGTCAGGGCTGGGGGAGAAGTAAACCTGAAGTTTGATGGAGAGAGATGGGGAGGTAGAGAGGGTAGTTAGGGTAGTTAAGAGAAAGAGCTTGGGAGTGAATATATACAAAATACATTGCATGAAATTCTCAAATAATGAAACCACTGCAAAAAATAATACACTTTAAAGTAAATTAATTGTAACTTCAAGTTGAGCACCAGGAAGGAATATCACAATAATTATATTCATTATGGAGGACAAAATTCTGGAAAACAAAGTGTTCTATGAATAAGCAAGGACAATGTACAATCACAAGTTTATAAATAATACATTAAAATCAAACCACAGCTATATTAAACAAATGTGAATCATTTAAAACTTGAAAAATCTTAAGTTTTTCTCATAGTGCTAGGAAAAAGTCAACAGAAAATTTAAATAAATTCTTTACCAGGTCACAACAACTTTGAGAAAAAAATTTCCCTTTCATGAAATTATGCATAAGAAAAGCTCACTTTCACTGGGGAAACATTTCTTTGAGATGTTTTCTGTGCCTTTTTCATTGTGTAAAGGAACCAACATTAGTTTAAAGACAACCTTAAATTATTTTTCTTAAAAGGTGGTTTTAATCAGTATAAATTCTCATTAGCATTAGTCAAATATCTTATACTGACAAGATTTACTAAAGTACATTTACAACCATTACTGACAATATCTGAAGGTTTTATGACTTTATTTTTTCCATGAAAATTAAAAGATATAGTTTATAAAGAAGAGAAGTTTAAGTCTCAGTATAAAGACTGATACCAGTAATCTTTCAGACATATAGGTGTCTACATGATTTACAAAACACTGTGATTTTAAAGTACATTTATCAAATATATCTGTATTTCTACATGAATTCATGCAAATAATATATAATTTGAATTATTGCAAGCTTGTATTGCTAATGAGAATTGGTAGCCATTAATATTTTAACACATTTCCCTATCAGTAGTTTAATTACTATTACGATTTTCATCTTGAAAGAGCATATTTTTTGGTGACTTTGAAACATAACTCTTGGATATAATCTCTGTGTGAAAAGATTGAAATGAATAGTCTGTCAAACTTTCTTCTCATAATGAAAATCTCTTCCACAATATACTATCTTCTATTAACTGATGTGTCCTGGCAAATTGGCATATAAAAAGCCAAGCTTTATAACATAGTTAGATGTTATGTATATTGAACTTGTACCAAGTTCAGGTATTACAGAAACTGGGCAAAAGGCCACAGAGCGCGCGAGTGCAGGCACACACACACACACACACACACACACACACACACACACACACTCGTTTCATTGCACTTTTCCTTGCAAATGAATTTAATAAGGTGGATGTGTGTGTGTGTGTGTGTGTATAGAGAGAGTTAGAGATAGAGATAGATAGATGATAGATAGATAGATAGATAGATAGATAGATAGATAGATAGATGATAGATATAGCTACACACACACAGTGTGTGTGTGTGTGTGTGTGTGTGTGTGTGTGTGTGTGTGTATGTGTGTGTGTGGCTTCTTTACAGAAACTCATGGAGCCTATTGGAAAGCATAACTTGAATCTAATGAGGTTCCAATAAGAGATACCATAATTCAATATAATCATTATTTGTTGATGATTCAGTTATGAAGTAAGTCTGGAGACTCACAAGATAAAAATTCCAGTATAATTACCTGAAGAATATGCTGCTAGCCACTATAGAAAAATAAAATGTCATCAATTTTTAAATATATCCAAATAGCTATATCTTTTGTTTCCTCAACTGAAACCCTTATAAGATTATTGCATATATTGATTTGAATATGCTTATGACATAAATAAATAAGTAAATAGATACCTTTAGTGAATTTATAATTTACTTTACTTGTGCTATAAATTTGTTCTCTGAATCAGGCTGCACTTTCAGATTTTATTATTGTACTAATGACTTTATGCCAGCATGGCACCTTCTGACGTTATAGATTTTTCTAGAATTTGGTAGAACAATTGATTTTGTTCCAACATTATGAAGCTACCTGTGGTGTGTGAAAATTTCACTCACGATTTGTATTTGTATGTAAGAAAGATATGAACAATTTAAACTATTTTTAACCACATTAGCTTGGAGTTTTGTTTCTTGTAATTCCCTTTGAGCTATTTTATAATCTAGCTTTGAGGCTATAAAGTTGTACTTATCCTGATTTTTAGAGGTTTATAGTTACATCACATAGTCCCAGTCTTAATCCTCCAGCTTCCTCATTCACTTCTCTAACCTAATATATATATATATAAAATGTATAAACTGCAGTGCAGAAGGACCAGCCAATGTAAGTCCAGAACACAAATTATATGATAACATAAGAAGTTTTAAACTAACTCTGAGAGTACCTAAACATATGAGTTTGTGACAAATATGCGTAGTTAAAATAATTTACAGTAACATGTTTTACATATTGGGAGAAAATTTTAAGTGTGTAAAAACAAATCAACTTTTATTCAGCACAAATACATAGTTAATGTCAAGAATGTAATTTTTCTGTGGATGTGAAATGAAGATGATTTATGACTATGGACAGTGGTTATAATGAAAAAGAACAATTATGAGAAGAGGATGAAATTCTACTGTTTGGATAATTGATGGTCTTACATGAGCATGAAATTAGGTATTGTTTGGCTCCTTGAACTCACTGGCTAACCTTCAGTCCCTGCACAATGAGCTAGCATTCCTCAGTTCTTGTCAGAAGAGAGACTAAAAACTCCATTCAGTGCCCATTGTGTGTGAAGTGCCATCAGGTTTGTGTCGACGAGCTACTTCATTTGTATCTTTCATATCCAATACAATGCCCAGAGTACACCTGATATTATCAATGGGTATTCTCATCTAATATAAACGTCTCAATCAGCAATGAGTGGAAGCCCTAAACTTTATTAAAATGGTGAGTGACTCGGTGTCCTTATCATCACTACAGTCTTAGCATTGTGGCCTAAAAAAGTGTATCTATAACTCCAATGTTCCAACTTATCCATGCTGGCAAAAGCATGTCTATGAGTTTGTGTTTGATCAGATGCCCTTGTGATTCATGTGCACACTGAAGTTGGAGAAGCATTAACTTTTTCTGAGAGTATGGCAGGTTCCCGACTAGTCAATACAACAGAAGATGGTAATGAAGGAAGGTTGTGTTTACGGAAGTGAAACACATGGGCTCTGAAAACAGATGACTTGGGTTTGGTTTGACTTCCATTCCTTTTACATGCATATGTTTCAGGTTGCATGTGACTCATGCACGCACATGCTTATGGAGGCCAGAGATGTGCTTGAGTTTCTTTACCAATCACTCTCCTTTAATCTTTGAGAAAGGGTCTCTTTCATTGAACCAGAACTGAACAGCATGCTAGGCTAGCAGGCCATTTAAATCAGGCCCCACCCCCTCAGTTTCAGATGTATAAAATGCTTTTCATCTGGGCCCTGGGGTTCTGAACTCAGGGTCTCATATTTGCCTGGCAGACTCTTTACTGACTGAATCAGCTCTCTTGTATACTTACGCTCTTTATAAATGAGCATTAAACTCTAGAGCAAGTTACTTAACCTTGTTAGCCTTCAGTTTATCACATCTAAACTCGAGACAAGCAGAAATTACAGCAATCTCTATACTTTGTTAAGTATAAAGTGAGATAGCACATGAGAAGCTGGTGCTTTATATCAAGTACACACTATTTATTAATTAGTACTAACTCAGCTAAGTTGAAAAGTTAATTACATATATATTTTCTGTGGTTACATAATATCTTAAAGTTAATGTATATTTAAAATCAAGAGACTCCCTCACCTTCAACTTTTAATCAATGTAATGTGCACTAAAAACGTGTAAATATATGTCTCTTCTCTTGGAGAAGATAGGCCACTTTTGCAAACCAAGAAAATTGTGCCTGAGGTAGTGATTGACAACTTATGGAGGAATAAAACAGAACATTGATTTTTTTTAAATAAAAATTTGGCACAATCTTTTGCAGCCACCTTAAAATAAATCTCATTTTCATTATTTGCACCACCTTAAAAAATCAACCACAGACAACAATGATCCCGAAATTAAGTACAAAGAGAACACTACTAGCATAGAATAAAGTCATCTCATCACTGTGGGCATTTAAACAATTTCCCACCCCATGACTATTCTCTAGACAAAGGGTGTATTAAACATCTGTAGCTAGCAAGGAGAATACAGTAGGCTTAGGATCTAATTTTTAAAAAATTCCATTCATCACATAAGAAAGCAGGAAGGGAAAAGGAGACGTGATCCTTTGTTTTCTCAGTCTCTTCTATGCCCCACTGGGTCTTGTGAACAGTTTAACACATAACATCTGATACTGAACAGAAGAAATTGACAGTAGATTATTAGTCACACATACTCACAACCCAGGGGAGGATGACACAGAACACTACCCAGGCCAGGGAGGGAGTTTCACTCGGGAACAGAATGAACATGCAGAGGATGTGGGAGTCAGATTTTGTAGCAACCAGAAAGTACAGCAATCCCTGACTCTACTGGGAGGATGTCCCCAAGTAATTTGAAAAAAAAAAATTGCAGTCTGACATGGAGTGAAAGCTGTGGGGGATGAGACAGGTAGATGTAGCTGGTCATATGACACTTGCAATTTCAGGACTCAGAATACAGTGAAGCTCCAACCTTACTTGCTGACTGATGTCTTAAGAGGCTCAGAGAGAAGGGGTTGGAGACTACAAAATAAGTGTTTGAAACATTAGAGAAAATCGGGAGAGCCAGAATTAAGAGAAAAAAGATCTGGAAACTCATGCAAAAGGCAGCAAAGAAACATGAGGCCCTCAGTTTACCAGATCCCAAGTTATAGGGGCCGCTGGGTATGGAGGATCTTAGACTCAGAGTTTGTTAAACCCTCTGCTTTTAGATCCTATCAGTATGTGGCCAGGAACGGGCAGTCTGCTGGTATATAGCACAGGGCTAAGGAGGGGCTATTTCTTATCAAGGAAGGCCACAGAAAACTTGTTGACAAAATAGGAAGTTAAAAAATTTGTAGAGATAGAAGAACACACACAAAAAAAATGCTATCTCCTTTCATCACAACTGATTTTTTTTTTTTTTTGGATTTTAAGAAAAGCCAAATTTCCTTTGATCTCTATGACAGGTATGCTTCAAAAGCAAGGGACAATACCATGTCCTTGTAGTGCAGAGTGTATTTCCTAACAGCAACAGAAGCCATAGCTTTGTAGAAGGCCAAGGATGTCATCAACACTGGATAATTACACTTCTGCTTTGATTAATAAAAAATGAGATAACACAGAAAATTATTATTTTATGTAAATCACTAAACACTAGGCTCATTTTGTGGCTGATACAAGGCAAGATGAATATGAATAAGCATGAGAAGAAGAATGAATGGAAAACAATAGTGAAACACCTTAAAATTGTCCATATGAAACACTTTCTTTCAAAATCTGTCACTTTTTCTCTTTAATCAAAGACTATGACAAATATATTTTATGCACAAAGAAATTAAGGTTCTCATGTTGTATTATACATTACATTTTTCCAAATAAAAGAAATAATGAGGTTGTTTGGGAGGAAGGCTCACAGAGGAACTCCAGAGGACATTTAATGGTATTTCAGCCAAGTTTGAAGATGGCTTGCTAGTTTTTTGATACTGGATGAATTCCAACCCAATATTTAGCCTGAAGATTCCACAGTATGTCTCAGTGAGCAGAGCATTATTCGGAATTTGCTTTCAATTATTATTGCAGACAGAGGAGTCTCTCAGACACTGTATGTTGTAGTAGAGGCATCAAGAATTCATTATAATTCTACCACAATTCTTCAGTGTGCTTTAAAACAAGCTGGAGAGGGAAATAACTATTGTGGTTTTAAAACACTCTCCTTTAAGACTAAAGAAGAAAAACAGGAGGAACACTTGATGTCCACAGTGATTTTTAAATAAGACACCAATAGCACAGGCAGCAAAAGCAGAACCTTGACGGAGATTATAACAAAGCAACTTCTCTGTCACAAAAGAAAGCAATCAGCAAAGCAGGAGAAAAAATAGAAAAAAAAAAAAAAAAAAAACAAAAAAACACCCACCTGTGACTGGATTAGTCCTCTAGAAAGGGATTAAATAAAATACATAAGGAACTCAAAATACCCAATTGCAAAAAAAACAATGACTTTAAAATGAACAAATTATGTGAACAAATTATTTCTCAAAAGGAAATGTACAAGTTTAGGATTGGTACTATAGATTGTGATCCTTGTACCTGGGCAGGTGAGACAGGTGAATTGCTGTAAGTTCTTAGCAATCCCAGGCTATGCATCAAGTACCAAAGACCATGAAACCCTGACTTTAAAAATCAGAACAAAAATACACAAATTTTCAACAAATCCAGAACAGAATGAGAGCAACTGCACTAATCATTAGGGTAATGCACATCAATGCCATAATAATCCATCATCCTCTGCCCCTTTTGGTAGAATGGCTATGATCAAGGACAAAAAAGTCTTGGTAAGCATGTGGGAAACAGAACTCTTGGCGGGAATGTAAGTTAGTTTAGATGTTATGGGAAACAGTATGAAGATTTCTCAGTAAACTAAAAATAGAACTCTATTGTATGATCTAATTATCCCACTACTAAGCATATAAACAAGGAAAACAAAATCTATATATCGAAGATATACCTACACTCCTCTGTTTACTGCAGAACCTCTCACAATATCCAAGATAAGAATCAGCTGACACGCCTTCAATCGGCAAAGAGATTTGATGTGTGTCCTCAATCGGATGAGGTTCATCCATAAAGAAATAAATCCAGTCAACAGGTGTTAATGTGGACAAAACTGGCAGACATTAAATTTGTTAAAATAAACCAAGGACAGAGGGAAAAATACCACATGTTCTCACTTGTTTGAGGAAACTAAAATGGCTGATGTAGAAATAGAGAAGAGTAAACTCTGGAGACTAGACAAGGTGGGAAAGAAAATAAATTGGTCGGGTAATGGGTACCAAAATAGAATTAGCTATGGGGAATGTGCTTAGTTGGTTCTACAGGGCAGTGAGCTGACTGGAGTAGAAAAGTTCAAGACCACAAACACTAAGAAATGAACTATAAAGAGATGGAAACACTAATTACCCTAATCAGAATATCATGGCTACAAACACTGAGAAATGATAGCAGTAAAGATGGAAACACTAATTACCCTGATCTGAACATTAGGCTACAAACCCTAAAAAATAGATAACTATACAGGAGATAGAAACACTAATTAGATTGATCTGCTAACCACCACTCTGCACATGCATCAAACTCTCACCCATCACTCCATAAACATATGCAATTTTAAATAATTACTTTTTTGTGAGAAACAAATCAAATTACCATATGACTCAGCAATCCTAGCCCTTGGTGCATACTCAGACTAACTGAAAGCAGACAAATAAGTACTACACAAAATTTCTTATTGTTTTTATTAGCGGCAACCAAAAGTTAGAAATAAATCCATATGTCTATCAACAGATGAATGGGCAAAGAAACATAGGCTCTCTGCACAATGGGCTATTATTCCACCATAAAATGAAATAAATCATTGACCTAAAATATGATTTTGTTGAACTTCCAAAATATGCAAATGAAAGAAGTCAGACACAAAAGGCTACTTATTATATGATTCATTTTATGTGAAATATCTAGGACAGTGAACTTAATAGAGACAGAAACAAAATCAGTGGTTTGTGAAACATGAGAGAAAAAAGAACAAGAGTACAGTTGTATAATGCTTTCCTTGGGCAACTTCAGCAGTGCACTGTGGGCTTAGAAGAGGGATATGTGGGAAAGCATTTGTTGCTATAGTGTGAAGAAGACTTGAGTTCAGATCTCCAGCACCCATGTGAAAAGCCAGGAAGGGCCTTTCACACTTTTTATCTCAATGTTGAGAAGAAAGAGCAGGAAATAAAATAAATAAAATAGAAACTTTAAAAGTAAGTAAATAAAAAAAGAACTCTTGCCAAGGCTTACTGACCCAGCAAAAAGCACAAAACTACAGATTCAGAGAGAAACCCTGTCTCAAAAGAATAAGGTGGAATGTGATAGATAAAGACACTGGAAAACCATTTCTGGCCTCACCTCTACATGGGACCTTATGGGCATGTTCACATCCATGTAAGGGCTACCCATACAGATGCAAACACACACACACACACACACACACACACACACACACACACACACACATGCAAGCACACACACCACATAAAAAATGTTGAAACAAAAGATAGGACTAGTTTACAGCACATGCTCCATGCAGTAAGTGCCACAGATTTGTCAATTACAATTCATTTTATGTGATGCAAACTTCATATATATATATATATATATATATATATATATATATATAGAGAGAGAGAGAGAGAGAGAGAGAGAGATTAAAGAGATACCTACATTACTCTGTTCATTGCAGAACCATTCACAATATCCAAGATAAGAATCAAGTGAGTCTCAAAAAAATAAACAACAACAACAACAAAAAGAATCAAGTGAGATGTCCTCAATGGGTAAGGAAATGTGATGTATGTGTTTGATGGGATGTTATTCGTCTATCAAGAAACAAATATCCAGAAAGAAAGAAAGAGAAAGGGAGGGAGGGAGGGAGGGAGAGAGAGAGAGAGAGAGAGAGAGAGAGAGAGAGAGAGAGAGAGAGAGAGAGAGAGAAAGAAAGAAAGAAAGAAAGAAAGAAAGAAAGAAAGAAAGAAAGAAAGAAAGAAAGAGAAAGAGAGAGAGAGAGAAAGAAAACACTGCTTTTAGCTCTATTTTATCCATTTGGAGGATTTAGTTAATTCACATTCTTCTGAAAGTCTAGCAGGTCATAGTAAATATGGTTTGTAGAGCTGTTATAAACCCACATTTCCCCCAGCTTTACACATTTCAGTAATGAATATAAAAATTGTTTATTTTGAATGAGCTTCTGCCTTAATCCAGAAACTTACAAACTAAAAGAAATTCTTAGAGCTGAAGCAATAGCTCAGTGGTTAAGAGTATTTGATGCTCATGCAGAAGACTAGAATTTGGTTCCCAGCTCCCATGTCAGAAGACTCAGACCTGCCTGTAACTCTAACCCCAGGGTATCCTAAAAGTATTTTTGGCCTATGAAAGTACACACACTCATATGTGCATGGGCACACATGCGCGTGCACATGTACGCACACGCACACACACACACTATGTGTGTGTGTATATATATGTATGTATATATAATTAAAAATAAAATATATCTTTAAAAAGAAAACCTGTCATTTAGTGAACATGATTGGTCACAAGTATAAGGAGAGATAGATTTCATCACTACTTGATACTGTTATTGCATAGCATCAAATAATATACACAACTAAAAGTATCTTAGAATAACTATAAATAATATTTGATGTGTATTAGAACATTCTCAGAATAGAAAGTTATACATCAAGACTCTGCAGCTCCTTATTTCCCTAAGATGAAATAAACTATAGAAGAAACAAACCACACAGTGTGCTAACATGTTCTTAAGAAATCAAGAGAATAGGTAAGTAAGTTTCAAACAGGATTGGCACCCAGACTTGGGGCAAGAATTTCCACCAAAAACCTGAGAAAGCTTTAAAAATGGTTCTAAAGTGGAACCAAGAGCAGCTTCCTAGTTGTGTCTTTCAGTAAAGCTTTGATACAGAGATGCTGTCATATACAGGCTTGAGGTTCCTGCCACTGTACACAGTGGTGTCTGCTAGCCATGCAGCACACTGTATGGTAGATTAAACTTTTGCTAGTTATACAAAAAAAGGTTTTTAGGCTACATGCTACTGGATGGAAGCATAGACCCACTGCATCCCAGTGAGCTTGGTTCCCAGAGCTGGCTGTAAATGTATCATCACCATGTTGGAAAATTGAGGTGGGTGGAGCCAGCAGCCAAAGCTGCCATTTCCATCCTAGTAATGCTGCATTTAAAGCAATAGATTCACAATAAGGCAGATTCAGATGGAATAAGACTTTAAATGGTTTACAGTGTGTGTAAAAATGTTAGGCTTGAAAGAGAAGAAAATGAATATAGACAGTTATATAAAGAAATAGATGATTTTAAAAAAATAAAGTCTTTAAAGAGACAGTAAAAGTAATATAAAAAATAAGCCATGTAAAGATGGAAATCACACAGAGAGTCTGGATTATATTGTCTTTGGGATTTTTAACTACAGAAAGACATTTAATTATAAAGGCTGCTCAGTTAAACCAAAATGTATATTTTAAAGGTATCTTGACTTCAAAGTTTGGATCTAAGAATATGTTGCTTTAGAAAGGAGGCTCTGCTTTTGTTTCCACAGGAAGCAAGAGGCTATAGATCTGTTTCAGGTTAAGATGGATCAAATTTGATCAAGCCAGACCTCCTGAACTTTAACAGATGATACCTGTCAACAAAGATTATAGCTGGCCTTCCCAGGAATTGACCATTATCTCAAATTTTCTTAGGACCCCTATAAGATTACCAGTGCCCTCTATCAGCAGGAAGTAGCCTAGAACACTATGCCCACATTCCCCAAAAATGGATTACTGATATTTGCCTTTGTTTAGGTTGTTGGTTAAAAATTGTTATCGGTCATAGCCAATCTCTTTTTAAAGAAGAAAGGGGTATATGATATAGAAATGTAGGATATAGATATGATAGGATAAAAGGGTAGATTATTGAATCTACTTTTAAAGATTAACAACTTGTTTGAAATGTTTTACATTGCTTTGGATTTTAGTTTATTGATACAAATTTAAAGTTAATTTTGTTATACTGTATGTATATTTCTACTCTTATTTAAAGTATTTTGTTTGTGCAACTCATTTGAAATTGTATAGTTGAGAAATACAGATTAATAATTAGTCATCTATGTAATCAAACTTGTAGTCATGTTAGTTATGTTTTCTAGGTATACATAGATATAATTCAATTAGGTAGGTAATCTTCAAACATTTCAAAGACATACAGAATATGGCATTTAAAATGTTTTAAGAACTTTGACTTTCTAGACATTGAGACTCGTCTGCTCCTGGCAACATCAATCTACTTCACAGAAGATAATGGGCATTGAAAAAACTCATTATGGAATTTGCTTTCTTTGTGGCAAAAATTAGCCACTGGGCAAAACATGCCCTTGCAACAACTGCTTGACAGTATGTTGTATAAAGTGGACATGCAGGATCCATAGGAAGGTGACCACCGAACTTTGCAAGATGAGGTGGTTCTTCAGGTTTCTGCGTCACGGAGGAAACTGCCAGACATTCTACAGGACACAGAGAGAAGTGAATGAGAGATTAGGCCTGTGGGCTGACGATGGATGCTCCAAAGTTGCAGGAGAACTTTGGGTAACTGTCCAGGTAGCCAGTATTCTCTGTCATTCTAGATTTTTGGAAGTTGCTTATAATGTACTTCCTATTTACTTAGGTAATATTATATCCTTTGATTTGGTTGAAGACTAGATAGTTACAATCATAATTTCCTTGGTTATGATAAAAGATAAATTAGATATGAAACCTTAGACTCACAAATATGGATAGATAAAAATTTTTTCTTTAACTTTACAAAATACAAATAGACTAGATATTGTAACTGTAATTCTTGCTTGATAACTGTTTTGTTATATGTAATTTTAATAGGTTAAAGTTAAAACCTTCATTTTGTTTAGACAGAAAAGGGGAGGTAGCTTAAAGTCATGAAGGAAATTCAAAGGGAGAGACAGGAAGAAACGGGGGGAGGCCACCAACCTGCCAACCAGGGAGCAGCATGTAATGGCACACAGATAAAGCCACAGAACACATGGCAACATATAGATTAACAGAAATGGACTGAGTTTAAATGTAAGAGTTTAAATGTCAGTGGAAAGCTTGAGCTAATGGCCAAGCAGTTTTAATTAATATAAGCTTCTGTATATTACTTGGGGGAGGCAAATAGGAGAGATTTGTCCAGGCCACTGGCCAGCTACACAGGATTTTGCTTAACATGGTCACATTGTATTGCTCCTTCATTTAGCTAAACTTTTGGGTGTTTCTTTTGATATTTTAAGAAGAGATAAAGTTTTTGGGTTATTTTCTTGTTTCCTCACACTCCCTCAGATGGTAGCACTATACAAATTAATGATAGTGTGCTTTGCAATAATTAATATATACTATATTATGAAGGATGATGATCCTTGCCCTCAAAACCAGATACTAAAATCCTAACACCCAAGATGATAATACTCAGAGAAGGGGGTCATCGTGGTTTTTTTTTTTTGTGGGGTGGCAAGTTCATGAGTCCACATTCATCAGGAGAATCAACTCTCACATAAAGGAAGACACAGGATGCCATTGCTCTTTCAACTGTGTGAAGACAGGTCAAGACAACATACATAAACCACAAGATACCAAATCTACCAAGGCTTTGATCTTGGATTCCAAGACTAGAACTTTGAGAAAGTAGGCTTATGATGTTTAGAAGACACAGAGTTGATAGCACTTGTTGTCATAACTCAAATGGACAAAGACAGTTTCCATTTTTATACTAATACCAGTTCATTTAAAAGACTGAATTTTTTTCTGTTATGAAAAATTCTGAGACAGTGTTGACATTTGGTAAATTACCAAGAGGCATCGTGCTTAATAACAGAATCTTTTAAAATTATTGACAGTGAATGAAAGCCTAAATTTCTAATGGTTCATGTTTTGTTTTTTATATTATTAATTTATCTATATATCTATTTATTTGTTTGTTTTTGGAGAGAGGGTTTCTCTCTGTAGCCCTAGCTGTCCTTGAACTCACTATGTAGATCATGCTGACCTCGAACTCAGAGATCCATCTGCCTCTGCCTCTCAAATACTGGGATTAAAGGCATGTGCCACCACTGCCAAGCTAATTAATTAGTTTTTTTCATACTTTGTTCATATTATTTTCCCTTTCCAACTCCTTCCAGGTCCTCCCCACCTTGCTACCTATGCAACTTCATGTTCTCTCTCTCTTTATCTCTCTTCCTCAAAAACAAACAAATGCCAAGGAACAAAAACAAAAATCAACTATCTGATTTTGGTATTTTTTGTTTGGTATATTTTGTACACACTTTTTTTTTAACTTGCTATCTCCAAACTTATAAATCTAATTTATTTTTAATTTTGTACATTAAATAGAAAGCTGGTGGTGTTTTCACAAGATTCTTTGTGCACATGTGTAACATGAATCTTTTTTTTTTTTTTTTTTTTTTTTTTTTTTTTTTTTGGTTTTTTCGAGACAGGGTTTCTCTGCATAGTTTTGCGCCTTTCCTGGAGCTCACTTGGTAGCCCAGGCTGGCCTCGAACTCACAGCGATCCGCCTGGCTCTGCCTCCCGAGTGCTGGGATTAAAGGCGTGCGCCACCACAGCCCGGCTTGTAACATGAATCTTAAAGGGTCTTATTAATAAAAAATCCAGAGCCAGATATTGGGGTGATAGCTGAGAGATCAGAGACACAGAACAAACCACAGCCAACCTCAACTTGCCAACTCCTCAGTCAATTCCGTTTCCACAAATCCTCAGACTGAAATCCTCTGAGTCCTCAACTGGAAGGAGAAAAGGTCTCCGCTGAACTGCTTAAAAGCTTCTAGTTCCTGGTCCTCATGCCTTATATAACTTTCTGCTTCTGCCATCACTTCCTGGGATTAAAAGCATGTGTCCTTCCCAAGCAAAGACATGAGATCTCAAGTGCTGGGATTAAAGGTGTGTTCCACCACTGCCTGGGTCTGTTTCCAGTATGGCCTTGAACTCACAGAAATACAGAGAGATCTCTGCCTCCCAAGTGATAGGATTAAGAGTATGTGAAACCACTATCTGGCCTCTATGTCTAATCTAATGGCTGGCTCTGTCCTCTGATCCCCAGATAAGTTTTATTTGTTAAAGCACAAATAAAATACCACCTTATTTCCCTTTTTTTATAAAAGGTTATAACTAATATAAGAAAAACTATATATAATAAATAAAATAAGTATATACACTATATACAGTCAAGAATTACATTAACAATGTCCAGTCCACTAACATCTGATAAATTCAAAAAAAATAATTATTTATCCTATTTTGGTGAGTCCAGTACAAAATTTGTATACAATATACAAAAAATTCAATCCAATGCAAAATGTATAAAACTAGTAGTTGCCTTTTTAAAGTAGTTTCAGTAATTTACCTTTTTTATCTCATCATATCTATAGCCTCTTTTTTTTTCTTTTTAGAGTAGGTTCAATAATCTACCCTTTATCCCATCATTTCTATATCCTTTTTTTTCAGAGTAGATTCAATAATCTATCTCTTATCTAATATACAAAAATTCAATCCAATGAAAAATATTTAAAATAAGTAGTTACTTTTTAAAAGTAGATTCAATAATTTACTTTTTTATCTTAACATATCTATATCTATATCCTCTCTGTTTTCTTTTCAGAGTAGATTCAATAATCTATCCTTTATCCATCATTTCTATTTCTTTTTTTTCTCATAGTGATTCAATAATCTATCCTTTATTCATCATTTCTATATCTTTTTTTCAGAGTAGATTCAATAATCTACCTTTTATCTTATCATATCTCACATGTAGTAACATGGTAAGATCATATGTAGTAACATGGTATGATCATGCTTGGCTGAGATTCTAGATCACAAAATCTGTAACCCCTAAAGCTACATGACTTATCTTCAATATGATAGTAGAAATTCCCTAACAGGCTAATTTATGATATTTGATCTCTCATTAGCTCACTGTGAGTGAAGCTAAAAATACTTTGTTACATAGGAATACAGATAGTTTTGTCTTTCCTGTTCAAATAAGCTTAGTGGGATAACATGTGAGATGAGTCTCAAGAATGTCTAAGGTAAGATTTTCTGGTAGCTACATTTGAAAGAAAACAAGAAAATAAATTTAGTATTGTTTTCTTCTTAAGCCAATATCAACAGAATTACCTTCTCCTATCATATCCTGTATACAAAATCATTTTGAAGAACCCTGTTAATACTGTTATATGTTAATATATGTTAATTAGTTGTGTTAATACATGCTAACATACTTGTTTCCCAGTGTCTTTGAAGCACATTGTGCATTTTGCATTGACAGAAATTATTGTTGTTGTTGTTTTGAAACAGGGCCTCTCTACACAGCCTTAGCTTTCTGGCAACTCATAAACCAGATTTGCCCTCAAACTCACAGAGAACTTGCTCACCTACCTCTGCCTCCTGAGTGCTAGGACTAATGTTGTCCACCACTACACAAGGGTCTGTATTTACAGAACACCTTAATTTGGAAGAATCACATCTCAATTGTTCACATATGGGTATTATTGTAACCTTATTAGACAGAGTAGCTTCAAGTCTTATAACTAAAAGGTGGATAACAGAGAAATCAAAGGTAAAATGTAAAAGGAGGAAGCTGTTAATTTGAAATATCCACTGTGTTTCTAATGTTCATGTTCCTAAAAATGTTTGAAGCATCTCCATACACATGACTGTGAATATATCCTAGCATGTTTGCTTAAGAAGTTTTGGAAATAGTGCTTGGAAACAAAGGCTGGAAAAAAGAGACATGAGTCACATTAAAAGATAACATATTATAGTAAATGTTTGGGGGGAAGCATATTATCAAATTTCCTCAAAGCATCCACTATTCCCTATTTTTCAATCTTTAAATTTTACTTTATTTTTCATTTCCATTATAAAAGGAGATTTTCCTGGACTCCTTTAAGTATTCAATCCTTTTATTGATTTTATTGGAAATTTTATTTTTAATTCCCAAAATCTTTCCCTAACCATTTGTTACATTAGCTATTAATATAGACAGACATAGAATCAAATTCAGCATTTTCGAGAATACCAATTAAACTGAAAAGCTTTCTGCTTCATTGATAACGGGTTCTGTGCACATCAGAAACCTGTGAATGAACACATGTTCTTTTATTTGTGGTCATATACACAGAAACCATGGTCTAAAATTCGTGTCTACAAAGGGTTTCAAGAGTGGCTAAATTCCCATTTCTCTATGCATGAATTATTGAGCCTCATCTTGATAGAGTTATACAAAGTCATTGGTGTTTAGTATAAAAGAACTCATTATCAAACACTGTGGTCGACTAATGAGATAATTTTTTGAAAGAATAACTGCTTGACGCTTTGTTACTGTTGACAACACCCAGAACTTAGATCAGCCTGTACTGTCACGTTGGGAATATATAAGCCAGATAAACAAGTTAGGAAGTAAAACTGTTGTGTAGGTTTAAAAAAAAAAAATAATGAATCATGGTTTTCTTTTCCTGAAAACCAAGAGGAAATACTAAGTTATTATTGTCCATTTCCATTATAAGTAAGCATTACAAGCAGACTTTTCTATTCCATAATGGTAAATTTAGAATCAGGCAAATATATGGAACTTGACTTTGTACAGATACAGTCAGGCACAGTCTCAGTTTGGGGTATTTGTCACATAAGTTCTTTCTTGCTGTTCCTTTTTTAACATTCTGCTGACATTTGAACCCATCAGCTAATTCCAGAAATTTAAAACTATGTCGTGTCCTGTACCTGAAATAGTTCAAGGTCATTTCTTACTCTTAGTGTTAGCCACTAAGAAATTATCTGTGGGGAAAAAAATTAATTCGTAGCCACTGAGACTTGGACAAGTGAGGAGACAAGTTTGGATGCAGCCAGCCAAAGAGAGATTAATGAATGTTACCCAGGAAGCAGCAGCCCCAGAAGCAGCCAAATACTGGAACCAAGACAGGAAAAGGATGGGTGCTAGCATTTTCTAGCAAAGCCCTTTGCAGTGTTGAGAGATGTTTCCAGATCTCCCAATGAGAAGCTTGTCTGCTGATGTAGTGAGTTTTCCAAAGACACTGGTGGAAGAATATGACTTGTATCTGCTTCCATCAGTTACTGGATAAAGACTCTCTGGTGGAAGTAGATGAAGAGATCCACAGTCAAGCACCGGGCTGAGCTATGGGAGTCCTCCTTAAGAAAGGGTGGAAGGATTGTAGGAGCCAGAGGAGTCTCATGGACTCTGGACCAACAGTTAGGGAGCCTCCAAAGGACCCATCCTGACCCTCTCTGCCTGTGTGTGACAAATGTGTAGCTTGGTCTGTTTGTAAGGCTCCAAGCAGTGAGATCAGGACCTGTCCCTGGAGCTTAGCTGGCTTTTTAGAACCTGTTCCCCATGCTGGAAATATCTTGCCCAGCCTTGTTGCAGGTGAAGGAGCTTGGTCCTACTCAACTTGATGTGCCAGGCTTTGTTCAAGCCCACGGGAGGCCTGCCCATTTCTGAACAGAGATGGAGGAGGAGTGGATTGGAGGGATGGGAGAAGGGAAGAAAGGAGGGAGAAGAAACTGTGGTCAGTATGTAAAATAAATGAAAAAATGTTAATTAAGTAAAATAAATTTTTTTTAAAAATTCACTTTGCTGCCAGGAAAAGAAGAAGAGGAAGAAGAAGGAGGAGGAGGAGGAGGAGGAGAAGAAGACGAAGAAGAAGAAGAAGAAGAAGAAGAAGAAGAAGAAGAAGAAGAAGAAGAAGAAGAAGAAGAAGAATATGGTTTGTTTATTTGTTTCAGCTTTCTGGCTTTTTGTTTTTGTTTTGTTGTTGGTTGCTTTTGTTTTTGTTTTTGTTGTTGTTGTTGTTTGTTTTGTTTTGGAGGGGGTAATGAATGGCCCTCCATCCAGGGAAGTAGGAAGGGTAACAGCAGATCTTCACTTCTTCCTCCTCTCCTCCAAATCTATTCCCCTATCTCACCCCCAGCTTCGTAGCAGACAACTTGCTGAAACTTTCCTCCATACCTCCACTGGATCACAAAGATCAGCCCCTCCAAACTCCCTGCCTCCACCCATAGCATTGTCCCAACCTCCAACTCCAGCAGACATTCCCTAGGAACCCACCAGCTGAGCTGCCAGAGAAGCAAGTAGGCCAGCAAAGCAGGCGGGAAGCTTTAGGTCTTCAGTCTCCCTCCTCTCCTCCATATCCAATCCTTTCTTATCCCCATCTCTGCAGCAGACTACCTCTTGTGGCCTCTCCTCACTCTCTGCCCCATTCCTGGGGACTAAGCAGATCTTAGTGACATACTCCACTACCCACCCCATATAGGCCCCCTCAACCCCTACTTCCTAGCCCATCCTCATTCCTAAGTGCCAGACCCCAATACCCAGAAACACATTTACCTGGAACACCCAGTCGCCATACCTAAGCAGGATCCCAGAATTCCCTACCTGGTAACACACAGACATTATATCCTTCAATGAACTAGAGAGGGCAACAGAAACCAAGGAACAAAGCACCCGTCCAACAAAGACAAGACCAGACAAGAACACCTAGAATACATCATCCCAAACCCAGATGCCTAGACACCAGTGTAAAAACACAATCAGTTACAGCCAGGACAATATATATCCTCTAGTGCCCAGCAACCCTACCACAGTAGGCCTGGAGAATTGCAACATAATTGTAACATAAGAAAAAGACCTTGAAATAGCCTTTATGGACATGGTAGAGGCTCTTAAGGAGGAAATAAATAAATCCCTAAGAGAACTTTATGAAAACACAAACAGTGGAAAGAAAGGGAAAAAGCAGTTCAAAATCTGAAAGTGGAAAAAGAATCAATAAAGAAAACCCAAAATTGAAGGAAATCTATAAATGAAAAGTTTAGGAACTCAAGCCAGGCAGTGGTGGCCATTAATCCTAGCACTTGGGAGACAGAGGCAGGCAGAGTTCTGTGAGTTTGAGGCCAGTCTAGTCTACAGGGCAAGTTCCAAGACAGGCTCGAAAGGTGTGGGAAAAAACAGGAACTTGAACAGGAGGCTCAGTGGCATGTAAACAAATGTTTCCTGTCCTGACCACCAAGTCCGAAATAATCACTCAGAAGCTTTTATTAATTATAAGTGCTCAGTCAATAGCTCAGGTTTGTTACCAGCTAACTCTTACATTTAAACTAAATCATTTCTATTAATCTATGTATTGTCATGTGGCTCATGGCTTTACCTGTCCTCTAGTGTATCTTGCTTCCCAGGCAGCTTTTTATTAACCAATGAGAGTATGTAGAAAAGGATTATTCTACAGAATACACGTAAAAGAAGAGAGAATCTCCTCCAGCACCAGACACAGGATAAAAGAAATGGATACCTCACTCAAAGAAAATGTTAAATCTAAAAAACTCCAGACCCAAAACATGCAGGAAATCTGGGACACTATGAAAATACTAAATCTACAAATAATAGAGGAAGAAGAAGAAACCCAGGTCAAAGCCACAGAAAATACTTGCAACAAAATCAGAGAGTAAAATTTCCCTAACCTAAATAAGGAGATCCCTATCAAGGTAAAAGAAGCAAACAGAATGTCAAGTAGGCTGGACCAGAAAAGAAAGTACTCTTGGTATATACAATCAAAATACTAAACACATAAAACAAAGAAAGCATATTAAACACTATAAAAGAGAAAATACCAAGTAACATACAAAGTTAGAAGTATTACAATAATACCTGATTTCTCAATGGAGACTCTAAAAGGCAGAAAGGCCTAGAAAGATGTTCTACAGACTCTAAGAGGCCACAGATGCCAGCCCAGACTACTATACATAGCAAAACTTTCAATAACAATAGATAGAGATAATAAGACATTCCATGATAAAAGCAAATTTAAATGATATCTATCTATAAATACAGCCATAGAAAGTGCTAGAAGAAAAATTCTCACCTTCCATGAAAACACAAAGTATAAGTAATTTAATTTCTGACGAGCAAATCAAAAGAGAGGAAACATACATATTACACAACAGCAAAATAACAAGAATCACTGCTCATCGATATCTGCCAACATCAGTGGTCTCAATTCCCCAATAAAAAGACAACTAACATCTAAAAAAATATCAATCAAACAAACAAAATCCACTCCCTTGACATCAAGGGTAGACACTATCTCAGGGTACAAGAACAGAAAAAATATTCCAAGCAAATAGACCTTAAAAAGGTGTAGCCATTTTTATACAGGACAAAATAGACTTCAAACAAAAACTAATCAGAAGAGATAGGGAAAGACACTATACACCCATTAAAGAAAAAAAAAATCCACCAAGAGGACCCTCAAACACCAATAGTAGGAGACTTCAATGCTCATCTGTCTCCAACAGGCAAATCATCCAAACAAAAACTAATCAGAGAAATGCTATAGGTAACTGAAGTTATAAATCAAGTGAAACCCTTGCCTGATTCCATGGCTGTGGTGGCCAGCAGGTTTTCAGAGAGAGAATACCTCAGGTGATGGCAGGTTAGATAGAGGGATGTGTTGAGGAAGGAAGACTGTTGAAGATCTATTTAGCCCCTTTGGAATGAGTGCAGAGAGGAAGAAGAAGCAACAGCTGGTGGTCTGCTACCAAACAAAGATATATGTCTAGGGAATTCTGTTTGGTTGTTTGTTTGTCTTGTATTTTGCCTGTTTGTTTTCTAAACAACGAAAGAAGGCATGGAGTTGGATGGATAGGGACCTGGAAAGGATCTGGGAGGAGATTCAGTAGCAGAAACTGGGATCACAATATGCTATATGGGAAAAGTTATTTTCAATAAAAAGAGATTTAAACAGAAAAAGAATATGACTTCTAAAGCCAAGTCTCAGCCTCCATATGGAATATATATTTCTACATTCAAATTACAACAATGCTTCTAACATTTGTGATACTTCCACTCCTATCAATACCTCTTGTTCCAAATAGCCATTACCTCATTTGGCTCCTCTTAGCTCTTTTCAATTTTCCTACTTTTATTCCAACTCCCCTAGGATCTACTTTTAACACACAAACCAGAGGGACTCCTTTGAAAGTTAACGCCTATCATTTCTGCAGTCACTCCTCCCCACTTCACAGAGCATAATGGCAAAATGACTAGCCATTTCTTTTTCCTCTCAGAACCCCTTCCTCCTCCTATCTCACCCTCTATGCCTTGTCAAGTGTTCTCCCTATTATTGTTCTTTGTCTCCCAACACAGTCTCACATGGGCTTCTCTGTCAGAGGCTCTGGGAGAGCTGCTGCAGAGCATGGCATTCCCTTTATTATGTGTCTGGCTCATTTCCTCATCAACTTTAGAGCTTACCTAAAGCACTGAGACATAAGGCCAACTCTGAGCACTACCAATATTGTACTTGCCCCCCTCAGCACTGCTCATCATCTAGCTTTTCCACAGCACCCCCAAATTACTTAACAAACTTATTTTTATTTTTACATATTCTTGCTCTTCCTCCACAAACAAGAAGTTGCACTAGACAAAAGGGGTTTATTAGAATAAATTTGAGCAAATCTTATTTTTACTTGTAATATTATAGGAACATAAATTCTTTTTAGAAGAACAAATTTGTTTATTCCTAAATGGTCTGGTAAATTTTAACCAGTGCATTTTATAACTCCAAGTGTTCAGTTTATATTCACTTATATATAAAAATAAAACAAGTTTAATAGGATAATATCAAGGTAGTAAGTTTTAATTTCAATATATGCTATCATTTGGGCAAGTACCCTTAGAAGTCTATGTCTTAAAAGCTTGGACCCTGTCCAGGCACTATTAGGAGCAGATCACACCTTTCAGAGGTAGAGTATATTTGGAAGTCGTCCAGGTATATGAGGAAGCCCAATGAAGGGGATATTGTAACCCTGATTATGCCTTTTCTTCTTCCTCACTTCCTGCTGCCATGAGGTGATCAGCTTTTCCTTGTACTTTGGTGCAATGCTTTGCCACAGACCAAGAGGCAATGAGATCAAGAAACCATAGCCTGAAATTTCTGAAACCATGGGCCAAAATAGCCACCCTTCCTTATAGGTCAGTCATCTCAGACAGTCTACTTCCATGACGAAAAGCTAGCACATGTGCTTTTCTCTGTTCTTACTGGGTTTGACTTTGATTGTGTTGTCAATGTTACGTGTATTTGAATGGTTTGTGCTTTAGTGATAGGACTGTAGGATTCATCTTTGGTGTTGTAAATTTGGCACACTGACAACTATAGGAGGCTGCAGTGGTAGCTGTGCCTGCAGCTTACCTCATCACCCACCACTGCCAGCAACATGAACCCACTTTAAAGGTCCCGGCCACCCCATATCATTCCTTCTGTCTTGTTTAGTCTCTCTCTCTCTCTCTCTCTCTCTCTCTCTCTCTCTCTCTCTCTCTCTCTCTCTCTCTGTCCTCTCTCATGTTCCCACTCCTAGATGACCTTTTGCCCTCCCCCCACACACCACCAATAAACCTCTTGCATTAGATCTGCTATTGTATGGCATGGTATGACCTCTTAGCAGCTCACCTTGGCTCAGGGCCAAGGGTACCTTTTCTGACACTTTATCCTAACATTTGGAAGATGAATTTCTGATCTAAATTATATGGATAAGTAGATTCTTCCTCACTCAAGCACATTTTAAGAACTCCAAAAGTGTTTCCTATTTATTCTTTGAAAAATATGTGCTGACCCCAAATTAGGTCTAAAAAGAAATATTCCTCACTGCTTCCATAAACAAAAGAATGAAACTGTCATAAAATCAAAGCAATCATTCTTCACATGTCCAGCTTTAGTAGAATGTGATATGTAGAATTTGGGATACTAGAGTTAACAATGAGCATATCTTTCTTGTCTTTTGATCCTAAAAAAGCATTAAGCTTCTTATATCTGTCTAGGCAATCCCACAACAGTATCACATTAATTTGTGAAATCATGGCCCCTCAATCCAGCCTCACCATAAGGTTTTTGCTCTTGTCACTTCTTTGATGTGAATCCTTTGGAAAAAAATGATTGCTGCTGTGACATATTATCACTATGGTGATGTGTTGGTCTTATCTAATATGTAATATCCATTTTCTTATGCTAACATGCAATGTTTCTCTGCATACTGTTAGGCTATAGTCATTATATGTCTTCCTGAAAAGTGCTAGTACTACCATGCTAATTGTTCTCCTTTCCACAAGGCTGACAGAAATCACTGCAAACTGAATTTTGCAAGAGAATGCATCTCTTTGTTCTCACCACAAACCTATAATTTTATTAAAAGGTTAAATCATATCCAGGAGGCCAAATTCGTGTCTTGTATGTTGACAGTTGCTTAATTCTGGCCTCTTCTTGAACGTATCACTAGTATCAGTCTGGAATTGAAAAGAAGTCTATGAATATGTTCAAAAGTGAAAGAAGCAAATATATCTTTTTAGTAATTACTCAAGAATTGCTATACTATTATGAAACATAAATATAGTTCTGTGCTAATGGGATTATTTATCTTTTAAGACTATTTTAGAGATCCATGTATTATTTAAACTAACAGCATGCTATTAAACACAGGGAAAGCTAAATCTAGGATATGTGGCTTAATCCCAGTATTTAAAGTTTCACATCTGAGACCTTGAAGAAAAGTTTGTCACTCACAAAAAAAAGAAAAATTTAAAGCCAGTTTCTTGTTAAAACTATGTGATCAAATGCCAGGTATTTTTATTTCTATTTGCCTATCTTACTTCCTATGATCACCAAATTTTCAAATCTGTTATCTTTTGCTTATTAATACTATAAAGCATTCAACAAGTTATTACTGTATTAAAATATTTTGTTCTGCTTCATTGAATTGAATAGAATGGTTTAATTAGTTTGCTAACAAATTGTACAGATACACAATTCTACAAAGAATTGAAAACCTGTTTCTTCTTACCAAAATATGCTTTCCTAAATACATGCTACATCTTGGCAGTTACATATGTTGGGCATAAGACTCTTGGGTGACCTTGAAGGACTACTCAAAAATAGCTTACACTAATTTCTTAGTAAGTCAGAGAGCTGTGTTTGTTGAGGGCCCCTCTTTTTGTTGACAGATGGGTCTCTCTTTGCCTGCTATGTGTGGTGAGCTTGAAAGTATCCAGGGACCGGAATCCGTTAGCTATCAAGCACATTGGAAACCCACAGATGTGATTAGACTTGGTGGTCTTGTGTGTTTTATCAGCCAGTGATATCATGACAGATGAGAATGTTCTGCCAAGGAAAGTCAGAATTTCCCAACATTAACGTATCCACAGACAAGTCACATGTACTAGATGTCATTTAACCTATACAATGATGTGAACATAATCCAGACTCAAAGCAGGGAAAGCAACTTTACTACTGCCAAGCTTATTAGAATGAGACATTTGATTCAGTGCAAAACACTGTCAGGATCTACACATTCTTGTGAGTTAAATTAAATAGTTGGATATCTATCATGAGGGATATGTTCCTTTGTTGTTTTTATTTTCACCACCATCTCATTTGATAAAGTACCAAATATCCTACTGAGAAAAACACATGGAAGCTAGCAAACAGCACCTTGCTTTTAATGTCTTCTTTCATCTGTGAATCACAAAAGAAATGCATTAATAAGTAAATGAATCGAATGATGTTTGCAGAGAACAGAGCATTCTACCAAGACATCTTTTAGAGATAAAATCTCTGGGATCAGTGTGTCCAAGGGGAGATTAGAGCAAATCAGCAGAGTTTCCTCTGAGACAAATAGGCATTACAATTCACTAAGAAGTGCCTTTTATCACACACAGCCCTTCAGCTAAAGTATAATCAAACAATTATAAACTAGACAGACACTTCACAATTCTTCTATTAGCACTTTAAGTCTTTAAAGGGATCATATCCGGTAACAAGTTCCTTCAAAGCCATACTCTGTGGACAACTGCATAATAGAACAATGACCCAATCCTCATTAAATTGGATTTAATAAAGCGGAATGAAGCCATAATTTGCCCTTTTATTTATGAGACATGGAGAAGCAGCTGCACGGTGTGTGCCACTTACTAAATGGGTTCCGCCTCCAGCAGTTGTCTAGACCAGATGGAAAAGTGACAAGCCCCACTTAATATGTCATAGCATCAGCACGGTCATAAAAGAGTCCCCAGCAATTCTCTTTTGAACAGAAGCCACCTGTTTACTATAAACACTCTGTTTATTTCTCAAACTGAAATTTCCATTTGCCACTTGCACCTGAAAGGTAGCACACCTTTGGGTTCAAAGCTGCCAGGTTGCAAATCAATGGTGGGTGTTTGAAGAGTTCAAGTCCCTGTGGTAGAATTTGGACAGGTTTATTTTTTCCCCTCTAATGTGTCCAAAGCTAGCTTGTAAATGATCCAGTCCATCTCCCCTTAAAAGAGTTTCCATCATAACTATAATTTCTGCTGGCACTGAATTTGGCTCTTGCTCTGTTCTAAAACTGCATCTATTAGAAACAGACACAGCACCCTTTTGTTTATTAGAAACAAACTCATTATTGCCTTCCTTCTACTTAATCTCAGTAGTGAGATGGAGGCTGGAAAAACTAAAGATTTGGCTCTAGGCTGTAGCTGTATAATGTCTATATAGGAAGAAGGAGTATTTCATCTGGCATCTGGGGTCCCTTGCTGTTCATTATGGGAGATCATTGCTGTCTGTAGATGTCTACAGTGGCTTAGCAATGATCATAACTCTGCTGGGGGAGGCAAAATTACTTCTAAAATTTTGGAACGAATGCATAAATCTAAAATCAAAGATAACGGACATCACTGGAACATTTATTCATTTTACTGTGCTGTAAATCTATTACAGCAGGCACAATTTCTCTCTGAACCAAGATGTTCTGCAATGGAATGAAGCAAAGTCAGAAGAAAAAAAGACATATTTGGATGATGACCTCTATAAGAAATTTATGATTCAGCTAAGTTTTTCTGTTATAGATTTTGTTAGGAGTCTGGGATTAAATTTGAATCCCTTCAGGGTCTAATGTAGAGAAATTTTTCTTATCCCCTTTCATTTTAGCCACAAATTTATCCATGGAGATGACAATCTAAACCCAGAGCCTGTGAAGGATTCTTGAAAGTGGACAAGGGTAGGGAAAATCATCAGTAAGGTGTGAAACCAACACAGTTTAATTGGCTCTTTCTCCACTTGTATATCATTCATGAGAAAAACATGAACTCAGAAGGCAATTGTGTTGCATCCCTGTGTGGTGTTGATCTGCCTGCCTGTACTCGAGGGGCTTAATGAGTTCATTAATCACAAGCACAAAGCTATTGTGTTTGGGCTTTATTTTAAATTTTATATCTGTATAACCTACACCACACAGTCACACATCCCAGTCTATTCATTTATACAATACCTCATGTTGTGGGAAGCAGCTGTGGACAACGTATCTTAGGAGGTGGAAATTAGTCAAGTTAGTGTAAATTATTGCAATAATCAGATATATAGCACAAAAAAACTGGAAACCATGCTCTTGTAGATTCCCTCCTGTGAATTTCCAATACAAATATTCCCAAGATGCAGAAGAAAAAGGCAAATTATCAGCTGCTTTAAAGTAGGTGTGCAAGTTATGCATTAGGCTGTAGTTTGCTCTTCAGGACCCAGCAGCTTCCGGTCTGATCATATTTTCATCTTCTACTCTGAGGAACTCTGTAGGAAAAGAGCCATCATTTTGCACAAATAGGCTGATGGTAAGTCACTCGTCATCATTTCACAGCAGTCCCTGTCACGCTATTTCCCAGCTCATAGAAAACAGAAGGCTCTCATCACATATACATTCAGGATAAGTGGTGAAAAATAAAATGTTTCTGACTTTATGCATGCTACCAAGTACACTAAAGTATTTCCGAATCATGCATCGCGTGGATTCAAAGAATGAAATTAAAAGAACATTTCCTTGGTGGGAAATAGGCACTCTCACACTTAAGGGAAAATAGAAGAACTATATTTCTTATGAAAATTTTCATCTTATCACTGGGTATAGTAACAGGAATGTGTTCTCTAATACATGCAGCAGGAGCTCATCCTTTGCTGAAACACATCTGAGAAATCTTCCACCAAAGGGACTTGCTCTCACAATCAAGCCAGCATTTGCTTGCTAATGCATTTATTTTCTCAGTTCCAAAGGATGGGGGTGTGATAACTTGTGCTTTTTCAAACAAAAGAGGCTGATGGTCTTGTTTTCATAATGTTTTATGGTTTGATATTAGCAAGGTGGCTTGTAAGTCATTATCACAGTCTTCTAGGATCTGTCACCGTGAACATTCCAATTTTACAGCTGAAAAAGCAGAAAACAGGAAAGAGATACAAGGCTACTGAGCGACTCTGTCTCACTATAAAAGAAAGTCACATAGTGTATGTGTATCACATAGTCTTCCCTGGGAATGAACCACTGATTGGTTATCTAATACCAAGGGGTCAGTTCTGAAATCATATAACGTAACTAACATTTAACTGACTGGAACAGTTGTATTTCTATGTTGAACCGTGTGTCTCCATATATAAAGCATTAAAGAAAAAGAGACCATGGTTTTGAGAGGAATCAGGAATGCTGGGGACTTAAAAGAAATTGGAGGGAGGTAAAAGGAGGGGCTGATATTTTAATACTTCTATTTTAATTTTTTTTTAAATTTAAAAATAGAAAAAAGTCACATTTCCTTCAAAAACTTATGGTTATAGAAAAGGTGATTCACAGCATATTTAGACAGATATGTTTCCCCCTTCATGATGTTATTACAAGTTTTGTTGGAAAAATTTTAACTTAAAAGCTTAGGAGAAAAAAATTATTTTTAACTTTATTTTTATTTATCCTTTGTGTGTTTCATATCATGCATCTCCATCCCATTCACTTCCCCGTCCCTTTGTATCTACCCTCTGCCCTTGCAAACTTCCCCCAAAAATAAAATAAAATTTAAGAGGGAAAAAAAATAAGAAAAAAAGAGAGAGAATAACAAATCAGTCTCATCATGGAGGCTGTAGTGCGATGCAGTGATTCACGCAGTAAACCCTTTTATCCATGTATCTTTGTTGCAAGTGTTCGTTGCAGAGAGTCATTGGTCTGGTTCGAGGCCTCTGGTTTCTACTGCACTATCAATGCTGGGCCCTCACTAGGACTCCTCCTGGTTATCCTGCTGTTGCCCTGTGTTGTGGAGATCCTGCAGCTTTAGGTCTGCAGGACTGGTCCCTTCACATGTTCCAGCAGATGGATGTTGGGGTGGGCCAACACATAACCCTGGCTCTGGGCCTGGGTCATTGCAGGGTTGTTCATCCCACCAGCTCTCCCTTGTTTCTCTTCACCACCAGGGCGACTTCTCCTCCACTGCCCTGGCTAGTTCACCCCTTGCAGCTATGAGCAAGGGGCGGGGCCAGTTCTCCTGCTTTCATGTCCTTGGGGTCAGTTCTCCCACACTTACACCTTCAGAGCATGCGCTACTGTGTTGCCCAGGCATGGTGTAGGGGCAACTTCCCTGAGTGCTATAGTTGATGAGGGGCAGGGACAGCTCTCCCACTTTTGTGGCCTAAGGGCCAGCTTTCCTACCTTCCTTAGGCACTGATGGGTTGGGGAAAACATCTCTCCCCCACCCATGCCACCACATGACAGATGAGTAATGGACACAGCTCTCCCATGCTCACAACAACTTCAGGGCTGGCTTTACCCACACCTCCGCCAATGGGGTCAGCTCCATTGGGCTGCCCAAGCAAGGTGCAGGGCCTGCTCTTCTGAATGTTGCAGCTGGTGGCAGACAGGCGCAGCTCTCTTGCTCTTATGGTCTCAGGGGCAGCTCTCCTACCTGTCACAGGTGTTATTGGGTAAGGGGATGTATCTCTCCTTCACCCATGCCACCACAGGACAGATGAGTAATGGGAGCAGCTCTCCCATGCTCACAACATAGGGGCTGGATCACCCACAGCTCTGCCAACAGGGTTGACTCTGTTGTGCTGCCCAGGTGAGGTGCAGGGCCTGCTCTCCCAAGTGTTGCATCTGGTGGCAGGCAGGGCCAGCTCTCCAGTCTGCCTCAGGCCTTGATGGGCAGGGTGGATGGGAGGCATCTCTCCCCAACCCAGATAAAAATCATCTTTACATATGAGTCATTTGCAGAAAGTCATTACTATGCTACATGCCTTCACATAGTTAGAAATAAATCTCATAGAGCTAGACTTATGGCTCAGTGGCAGAGTGCTTGCCTAGCATGTATGAGGTTCTGGGTTAAATGCCCAGCATTTTGAAAAAGACAAAAGGAAAGCTGAGGAGATCATTCAGTGATTAGAGCACTTGACCTACAAATGTGAGCACCAAAAATTGGATTCTGAGAGCCCAGGTAAAACGCTAGTGGCCTTGGTGGCATGTCTGTAGACAGGCACAGTAACAGAGCTTCACAGAGTTAAACAAATGCAACATAAACAAAAGTAGCACACCTTAAAATAATATTCTACAACAAATATCATCATGTTTCCCATAAATATGCACCCACATTCCCATCCCCCATTCATGTCCCTACACATTTGCAAGCATGAATACACATATACATACACATAATACACACACACACACACACACACACACACACACACACACACATTCACAAATAGAAAAAGCAATGGAAATAAAGAAGTATTGTTTATTTAGTTATTCTGACCTTTTTGGTTTAGAAGCTATTAAAGAAATTCTAAGATAGTCATTTCTATACTTTTAGTAACACCAGTGTCACAGTATTCAATGAAACACAATTATGTTTAGTCTTTTTATATTACTATTAAGGTCAGCTAAAACATAGAAAGACAAAAAATGATTAAAATTGTTAAATATTCAGTTCCATTACTATAATCAAATAATAAATAACTAATCTTCATGCCTTATTATTTTATAGCAGCATCCTATAATCAATAAAAGTTTGTTTCTGTCTTTGTATTATAGGGTGAGAGTGAGTAGGGAATGTATACTGCTGACTTCTATAATGGAACTCATGACTCACAGATCAAGAATATTGTATACCTTTTTTCTACCATAAAACTACATATTAATTTATGCTTGAATGCTTTTTGTTCAGATTATAAATAGAAGATTGGACAAATAGCTCTACAGTTGAGAACACTTGCTGATCTTTCAGAGGACCAAGTCAGTTCACAACACAAATCTTTAACTCCAGTTCCATGGTCTCTTACCCTCCTTTGGTCTCTGTAGGCATCAAGCACACATTTGGTAGATGTGTATACATGTAAGCAACATGACCATAAACATAAAATAAAAAATAACAAGTGTTTTTCAAATAATAAAAATAAAGTTTAAATTTAAATAAAAATAAACTAGAGGCTTTTTAAACATACTTTTTTCTTTAATTATTTTTAGATATGCTGTATATTATTACTTTTTATTTATTTTATCATTTAATTTAATTTTACATATCAGCCATGGATTCCTCTGTCCTCCCTCCTCCCACCACCACCCCCTGCCTTTCCCCCAGCCCACCCCTCATTCCTATCTCCTCCAGGGCAAAGACTCCCCTGGGGTTTCAGCTCAGCATGGTAGATTCAGTTGAGGCAGGTCAAGTTCCCCTCCTCCTTAGTGCATGAACTGGTTATTTGGAACCTGGGGCCTATGCAGGAACTAGAGGCTCTTTTAATTGGAATTTCTCCTGAAAACTCAAAAGACTTACAAGGTACATGTTAGTCACTGTTTTCACATTATAAATGAAGAGACTAAGGCACTCATGACTATCCCTGAGTAGACAGCAAACTCAAACTCTAAACTAAAGTTAAATGGCCTTAAAATTTACATAAGTCTGGCTCTCAAACTTTAATATACAAAAGAAGGATTTTCTTCCATCTAACATAGATTAAAATTTTTCAGTTTATCCCCCATTCTGAAACAGTTAAACAGGAGGACAGGATACATGAAACAACAGGCTGATAATCCCTAAAAGATGAGAAATAGATGAGATGTGCCTTGCACTTGCCTAGCTCTTGTCTGGAGAGTGTTCCTAGGGGAGATGAAAGGAAGGGGAATGTTAGCAATAATCAACATTCCCTTGGAGCTGAGGAGACAAGGGTGGGAGGCTAGCAATGATGTGACAACCACAGTTTTCAAGACAGTAAGCTACAAAGGCAAGATGTGCAAAGACGGAGCTCCAGAAAGTACACTCAGTCCATTTAGCTATTCACAGGTTAATGCACGACATGCACGGTAAGACCACACAATGCCAGGGAAAGATGCACCAGAAATCAAAACTGGTGTACAGAGAGAGGACTAAAAACTACTCCTGTGCAAGTCAAATACCTATGCTGGAAACTTCCACTAGGCATTGAGTAAAGTTCTCAGGAGGGCTCTCTACCTTGGCAATGGAGTGAAAATGACTGAGACTGGGTATCATTTTCATCTCAGCTAAGACAACTTAAAATAAAGACCCTTATATCAGAACAAAGCTAAGAAATAGTTTACAAAAACATCTAGCATTTCAAAATTGTAATGACATTGACTTAATGATGTCCAAACAAATGAGACATTAAATGAAAGAAAAATATGTCAACTATTATAATGAGAAATAAGTCATTCAAAACTAACATAATGGATACATTCAATAGAATTGATATTCAAACCCCAATCCACAGTTTACACTACACTTTGTCATGAAAGGCTTCATGCTTTCCCCTAAGATTAGAAACAAGACAAGGATATTCAAGGCTACCTCTTCTATTCTTTATAACCTGGGAGGATCTAGGTAGGACAATTAGGCACTAAAAATAAATAAAAGTGAACCAGATAGGAAATGAAGATGTAAAACATAAATGACAGGATCTCCTATATAGAAAATCTTAGTTTGCCTACTACCATATCACTAAGACACACAAATAAGTACATGAATGATATAGGATATGAGATTATGTTTCCATGCTATAGTGAGTAATCCAAAATAAGATATAAGAAATGGTTACATTCACGGCCACAGATTGATTGTAATTTTAAAACTTGGAAATGACTTTGGCAAAGCAAATACAAATATTCTACCCTGAAAAACTTCAGAGTATTGTATAAAAGAAACAAAAGATCCAGATAAATGGAAACTACCCAAAATTCATGTATTGAAAAAATTAATATTAAAATGAAAATGTTCACAGGGATCTACATATCTAGTGGGCTTTGAAACAGGGTTAGTGATGACTCCCTTTTTAACTGACAAGCTGATTTTAAATTTCAAATAGGACTGAAAGGGACTTAAACAGCCAAAGCCATCCTAACACAAAGGATAAATAAAGTACAAAAATAGTATTGTTGGAACACAAAAATATATGCACTGACCAATGTAATAGAAACAAAAATTCAAGCATGTATATAACCCACTGGTTCTCAAAAACAGTGGCCAGATCACTCAATGTGAAAGGTCTTTATTTTCTACTAATAGTACTAAAACTGGATAGCCACACACCCAAAATTAATATTAAACCCTTCCTTCAAATTGCATTCAAAAATTAAACTCACAATAAATACACACACACACACACACACACACACACACACATATATATATATATATATATACACACAAATACATATATATGGAATAGAATTTTAGTATAAAATAATGGAATGAATTTTCATATTCTTACATTTGGCAAATACTTCTTTTTTATTTTATTTTTTAATAATGTACATGGAATGAGTTGGAGGTATATGCATATAAGTGCAGATGCCTTTGAGGCCAGCAGAGGGCATCAGATCTCCTGGGGCTGGAGTTACAGGCAGTATTGGGCTGCTTTCGTGGGTTCTGGGAACCATCTTCATTCCTCTAAAGAGAACAAGGTACCCTTAACCATTGAACCATGTCTCCAGCCCTTGGTCAAGAATTCTTAAGTGAAAAATCAAATCAAGCAAAGAAAAAGAGGTGAACCACACTTGTAGTTTTGAAGATTATACTTCAAAGCAAACCATCAGGACATCGAAGCTATAACCCATAGAATGAAAGAAAATATTTACAAATAATATTTGTAAGGGACTGACCTCCATAATAGACAAGGAATCATTAAAAATCCACTAACGGAAAGACAAGGAATCATACACGAATTGAGTCAAATATCTGGATAAATGAATAAATGTTTCTCCTTACAAGTTATAAAAATGGCTAAACAGCACAGTAAAATATTTGCTCAACATCATTAGCAGGGAGATGTAGAACAAAGCCAAAATGAGATACTACTCCATAACCACTAGAAGATTGGAATAAAATACAGAGGGGAAATAAATCCGGGAGAGAGGAGAGGGGAGGAAAGCCAGGAGGAGTGGAGGGAGGGGAAACTGTGGTCTGGATGTAGTGTGTGAGAAAAGAATCTGTTTTCAACAAAAATATTGATAGTGTAGAAGAAGCCAGAGGCCTCAAACCAGAGCAATGCAATGAACACTTACAAGTAAAGATGTATGGATAAAGGGGTGTACTGTATGACTCACTGAGCCACACTACCACACTACAGCTTCCATGCCAAGATTTTTTTCTTTTTTTTTTTCCTTGTTTTCATTATTTGTTTTTGGGTTTTGGTTTTATTTTTTTCTTTTTTTTTTATTTATTTATTTATTTATTTATTTATTTATTTATTTATTTTTTGGAGAGGGGAGATTGCAAGGGCAGAGGGCAGAAGCAAGGGGATGGGAAGATGAGTGGAATCAGGATGGATGATGTGAAATCCACAAAGAATCAATCAAAAAAGTTTAAAATTTTAAAATAAAAAATAAGACAAATAAGCACACAAAACACTGTATCATCATCACACTAGGTATATCATCCTCACACTAGATATTTCAGAAATATCAAGCTAAAAAGCAGTCATTCATCAAAATTGAAGAGCCTCTACTAACACACCCCACCCCCATACTTTTAGGATTCCTCTAGGTGTTACAAGTTAGCTGTCTTTGGACCGGACAGATGGCACAGTCCTCTTCCAGAGGACCAGAGTTCAGTTCCCAGCATGTAGGTTCATCTTCTCACAACCATTTGCAACTCCAGTGCCAGGGGATCCAACACCCTCTTCTAGCCTCTAAAGGCTCCTGCAACTCATGAGTCCATGCCCCAAAACATACATAAAATTTAAAATAAAATACTTTTTTAAAAAAGGCAAATGATGGAGGTGATCTCAGCACATATTGAGTCTGCCAGTTACATTTTTTTTTTGTACTCTTGAAAACAAAAATCTAACTAGCAACTGTCCATAGGCAACAATCCCTTCATAAATATCCTAGAACTCAAGAAAGAGGCTGAGATACCCACTTGTATCCAAAAACAGAGAAAAGCTAAGTTCAAAATGTTCAGAGAAAAGACCCTCTTTGACGGTGAGACCCTCTCCCTAATCAATAGAGTGCTTCACACAGAGGGTTCTCCAAACCACAGTTTTTACCATGGCAAAGGTGAGCTGCAAAGAGCCAGTTTGCCCACTATTTGAGAACCTTTCTCAAGAGACTAGCTTTGGCCTCCTCCCATATGGAACTTCAGGAGTGCCTGCAGAAGTTCACTACCTGGGAGCTGCTTGGAAACAAAGAACACAGAAAAACACGCGTAAGTGGATCGTTTTTCATTAGTTGGCTTCAACGTTTTGTGTTTCTGCACAAATTTCTTCCCTGTAACAAGTAAAGGAATAAACAGCATCTCAACATCATTTGATATAAACCTCCATTAGGTCTTGGGGGCAGCCACAAACTGAGCAAGCAAAGGCACTCTCAGCTCTCTGAACAACTAAGCAGAGTGAGTATAGAATCCCTGGTGATGGCACTTGGTCTGATGAGCTCAGCCCACCTGAAAATGATGCTTCTTTTTCCTTGGTCTAGGAAGGGTGGAACAACTTTTAAAAGTCTCTCTATGTGTTTTCAAGATTTTTGATAATACAGACTGGTTTTAAAAACTCTTTGCAAAATCTTGTCTTTCTGCTGTCGTATCAGCCATTTCCCAGACTCTGTAATTGATTCCTCAGGGCATGCTAGAATCTGGAAGCAATGAAGTGTGGTTGTATAGCACATTAGGAGAAATTGCTTCTTCTTGCAAAGTTGCTTTCTCCTGCCAGGTTGTCACAGGATTCTCAGTGAAGTGGAGAACAGTTTCATCAGACAGGGTAGGAGAGGATCCTTCAGCTTGCAGGGGAAGTCTAGCTGAGTTCAGGATGTCTGCTTATTCTTTTTCATTTGTACCCTCCCAGTGCACAGTGCACTGTGATCATCAAATGGGCACTCTGTTCCCAGCCAGTAATCAGCAGCTGACATACCCATCCTCCTCTGCAATAGAAAGGGCTATTATGGATGGTTACAGAAACTCCCTGTCATTATATTGTAAATAATACATTTGTATCAAGAATCTGAAGTTTAAACCTGGATTATTTATTTCTAATAGAGTACATTACCTGTATACCTTATGCCCTTCATATGAGGCCATTATTCCTATTACTGTAATTTGCCATTTTTGTTTACATGCTGCCAGGTTGTATTCAGTGAAAGTTCGTCAAGAACAGGAGACCCAGTTTCTTCAAGGTCTGTTAGTCTACCACATAGAGTTCACAGATAGAACAATAAAAAATATAAGTTTGCTCTAATCAGAAGTTGAAAGTGCTTAAAAGATATTTCAAAGTAGTGCAAGCATCATTTCAAAAGTCAGGCCCGAGAATCAACTGAGAGATGGAGGTAGGAACAATTTTCAAAATGATGTGCAGCCTGGTTACTGGTTAATCCCTACCTGACTAATGATGAAACATCTGTACCTGATGCTTTTAATCTGTCTGATCTCTCCATTGACCTCCACTAAGCAGTTTTTCCCTGCATTTCTTTCCTCGGAATCTATGTCTCATGTTATTTAGCACTTGGGAGAAATTAGGTCACATTTTAGCATCCTCATTACCAGGAAGGCCAAGAATTTAGCTCAAACACATATTGGGATAATTGTGAAGATTTTTGAAGTGAAAAAGTTCTTGATTAAAGTAATTCAAAGGTACAGACTACCTTATATATATTTCTCTCTGATTTATGTCCTGCTTATACTTCTATTGCTTGATATTTAGATGTCTGTACACTATCTTAAAACGTATTAATATGAGATGGTAGCAAAGGTTGATAGCAGTTTATGCCCTACTCAAATTTATTCCATATTATATTTTCACACTGTGAAATGTCCTTGTAGATTCCATTTTAAGCATCTTTTGACTCCTTTTTGAGGGAGGATGGCTATGGTCACTTAGTAGACTAAGGATCATCTATCAGGCATCAGACATCCAGCAGCATGAACTGATAAATGACTTATTTCTGGGAGTATAAATTGAGTTACCCTATAAGTTGGTAGTGGTAAATTGAGACAGTAGAGACACATAGGCATATAAAATCATAACAGAGAAAGAAGAAACTCATCGGAAATACCAGACCAAGAAAAGGGCGAACATCCTCCCCTGTACTTCATAAATTAATGGACAACAAATACTATGATCAAGAACTAACAGGCAAAGGACTCTCAGACTGTCCCTGTAGCTTCAGCTATACTGAATCCCTTACTGTTGACTGGATCAACTCGACTGCCAGTCCATGCACTCCTTTGCCCATCTGGGTCTGGAACTAACATGCTGTGTACCGCTCCTGATCTATTTCCTGCTCATGGACACCGTTCAAGTTTTCACCTGGCAGCTGAACTCTCAGCTTCACTCTCAAACCTAACTTCAGCAGTCCCAGAATCAGCTCCCTCCAGGAACTTGTCTGGTTTGTTAACTTAGCAACACCAACTCCTTCCAGCTCACTTCTGAAACCTTCTGAACTTTTCTGCAGTTTCTTTAACTTGCAGGAATTTTATAATCCATACGCATGCAGAAATACAGATTATGATGCTGTTGCTGATTATGATTATGAAGATGACGAGGATGATGAATAAGATAGATGTTAGATAGATAGATAGATGATAAATACATAGATAGATAGATAGATAGATAGATAGATAGATAGATAGATAGATAGAGAGATAGATAGATAGATAGATTGTATCTATATTTACTGTGTACTGCATGCTGTATGGTGTGTGATAAGAGTTAATATTAGTAATTCAGATTGGAATAATAGAACCTGCATTCACTCAGACCAGGCTACCATGGTAGGTGGGTTATAAGACAAATTTCTGTCATTGAAATAGCCAAACCTTGTGACACTATTGTAGTCAATAAATTCTGACATAGCAGAAAGACACAATGTGTTCGTCTGTTTCTGACATAATGTACTAATGTATCAATGTCTGACCAGGATTTCTATGGACAGAGTCAAAGATGCACTTACTCTGTATCAGAAATACCTTTCTCTTATTGTGCTATTCTTCCCACCTACCTCTTTTATTTTTAGTTTACTCACTCTGCTCTGCTTTTCTCTTTATCCTTCAAATACACTTTTGAACTCTTCCTAGGTAAGCAATTCCCTTGTATACTGTAGCTGACCAAGAATAAATTCTGACTTATTGAAAGAGCTAAATATGTCAGTTTCTGCTTCTGGCATAGAATGCTCAAGATAACATGGTACAAAAACTACTCTACCATTTCATGCTAAGAAGGAGATCCTTAACTATATGTATCCTATATATGTATCCTATATTGGTCTAATTTTGATGTGGGTTAATGCTCTTCTGTGAAGCCCCAAACTCAGTATTCATGTAGGAAGAAATGTTAAAACATATTTACTGTTATTCATCTACTTTGGATTTTGGTCATCTATGAGCTGTCTAAGCTGTCTTGTGCTGGCTTAATTTTAAATACCAGTAACTACTAGTCTAAGGACTGCATGGTGGAATGCTTATGTTCCAATGGTATAGGCTGCCTCGTGATACTGTCTTCCTTACCATGGAACAATGCTTCCTAAATGTCAGTATTGTTCTACTTCTCAAATAACCAAAAAAATTTTCAACTTCCTTCTTATTGAGGGGATCAAAATATGTCACTTTGGCTTATTGGTTATTTTGAGTCAAAGGTACTTGAAAAGCAGCAAATGCAAAAAGGAAGCTCTGACCCCCCCTACACTTTATGGAAGAAAGAAAACTCCTATATACAAGGTGCTGCCCCTGTGTCAAGAGGAGGAAAAACATTTCTAGCACCAGAAAAAGAGGAGCCAAGATCAACAGAAATCTGTGAAGGCAAATATCAGCCAATTGACCTTTCCTTCCTCATCACATTTCCACAATTAACATCTCTAGCCCAAGTTACTTTTTCTTAACATTTTCACAATTTATTGCTCATTATCCAACCTAGTTTAACAACATTCAGTTCTAAATACTTATATATACCTTTTTTGCATTGATGTCTCCATGTACATATTAAATTTATCAAGTGAGATTCCCTTGCTTTCTATTATGTATTAGCAAATCTAATCTGTATATCCTGAGCATACAGGAGATGGTGTATCTGTTACAATTTTTTAGTTGACATATGAACATGATGAATACAAAATAAAAGACTACATTAACTCGTGACTATTAGAAGAAAAATGTGTCAGTCTTCCTCATGGAGGAAAGGATTCTGATAAAAATGTTCAGATTGAATACTCTCACTGAAAAGTGAAGGTGCCCTCCAATTTTCACCAGCTGGAAGCTCCACTTGCCCCTTTGAAGGGTTGCTGAATGCCAATGAAGTAAAAATAAATATAATTTTAAAAAAAAAAAAGAACAAGAAACTGTTTTTAAATCCAAATAAATTAGACAAAAATTGAGTTGGCTTGGTGTGCAATGAGTTTTTGGACCTTAACATACTAATTAAGGCAGAACATCTTGTCACAGAAGGTGTCAAGTTGTGTTTTCATTATTGCATTTTACAGATGGCTTAAAACACAACAGTTTGCATATAATCTATCATAGAGTCCTGGTGATAAAAAAGGACTTCAACATTGCCCTTCTGAAGGAGGTCTTGAAAGTCAACTGAACTGAAAAAAAAAAGCAAACTCTCTATCCAGCCATATTTAATATGAAAATAAATACATCACTTAAAATTGCTTGCAGTACATATTTCTAATAAACCAGCTATCAAGCTTATTTGCATAAAAGTCAAAAGTCAAAGAGGCATTACTCCCTATGACAGAGAGAAAGAGAGAGAGAGAGAGAGAGAGAGAGAGAGAAAGAGAGAGAGAGAGAGAGATTATGTCCCTGGTACAGAATCATGAAACTATATTAATCTTGAAAACTTTTAATATAGAAGGCAGTTTGTTGCAAGTGATTCTTAATAATCAGGTAAATTCAGTAAGAGGTTTTCAACCTTTAAAATTTTCAGTAAACATCATTACAGTTTTGCAGAAACTGAAATAATCAAAGGATTATGTACCCTAATAAAATTTGCCTGAAGATCAGAGGACAGAACAAGCCACTAGATTAAACCTAGAAGCCAGGCAGTGGTGGCACACACCTTTAATCCTAGCACTCGGGAGGCAGAGATCTGTCTGGATCTCTAAGTTCACAGCCACCCTGGACTACATGAGATTGACTCAGCCTAGGAGATGAACCGAGCGAAGCAATGGTGGCACACACCTTTAATTCTGGTACTTGGGAGTCATATGCCTTTCCCAGCACTAGAGAGGTTGAGACAGGAAGTAATATGGCTGGGTGAAGAAAGGTATATAAGGTGTGAGGAGACAAGAACTAGAGGTCTTTTCAGGTGAAAAGTCCTAGAGGTAAGATGTGGCAGTAGCTTGTTCCTTTGTCTTTCTGATCTTTCAGCATTTACCCCAATATTAGGTTCCAGGGTTTTTTTTATTAAAAGACCATTTTAAAATTCGTGTTACAGTGAGCAAAACTCAAAAATCACAAAAGTGAAAACTCAAAAGTAATAATGTACCATAAGATAGAGTCAAAAGAAAAATATTGATTTGGAAACTGTGTTGTTAGCTTCCTTTTGTCTCTTAAAGTGTCTGAAATGGGGAACTTATAGGAAGATTTCAAACTATGTTTGGCTGGCTCAATACTTTGGGGCCTTCAGCCACTCAACACAGTGGGACAAATCACAAGTGAGGTGATTTAATTCATGCAATGCAGAAAGCAAAAAGAGACAGGAAGATGGGGTCTGGATATCTCCCTCCAGGGCACAACACAATGACCTCGGTTCCTTACACTATGCCTCATCTCAGAAATGTTCACCTCCCACCAGTTCCATAGGCTATTGATCCCCATAGGGGATCAAGAATTTAACAGATGTGCCTTCGGGGACATTCAAGACCCAAACTGGAGCAGATGCAGAGATAAAGGCACACTTATCATTTAATACATCCTAAATCTTATCCACCACCAGGACTTTTAAAGTTAAGATTTATAGATTTAGTAAAGCAAAGGTAGGAGGCACTATAAAAGCACATATCAGAAATGGCACACTAGAACTTAAATGCACACGGCACAGTCAAAAATACTCTCCAGAAGTAGCTTAGGCATAATATAAAGAAACATATTCCTTTATGCCAAAGACAAGTAGATTATAGGCCAGTGAGATTGCTCATTAGGTAACGGTATTGGTTACCAAACCTGACTGTCAAAGTTTCATCCCTGCAAATTTCATGGTAGAAGACAGACTCTAGCATGGTGTCCAGCTGGTCTTAAATCCACCATTCTTCTGCCTCTGCCTCCTGGTGTGAGTTACCACACTAGATTTAAAAAAAACATGGATGTTTATATTTAAGGTATATATGCTATTTTGGAATAGATGTAGATAGTAACAGGGTTACTATAATAAAGCAAAATTAATATATCTGTAATCTTACATAGTTAATCTTGTATGTGCCTGTATGTGTGTATATATGTGATTGCCTGAGAGAGAGAGTGAGAGAGAGAGAGAGAGAGAGAGAGAGAGAGAGAGAGAGAGAGAGAGAGAGAGAGAGAGAGAGAATGTTAGCTATGGTCCTCACATAGAACATTAAATATCTAAATTTTTGTATCTTACATATCTGATGATTCATAGCCTCTAAACATTTTTATACTCCACCAATGCCACCTTTAAATCCTGTAATTTCTACTTTGTTCTTTATCTCTGTACATTTGAAAGCAATTCATAAACTCTGAAAATAAGAGATCATGTAATATTTCACTTCCTAAATCTGATTTGTGTGTGTGTGTGTTTTTTTTTTAGTTTGCTGCCCAGCATTTTGGAGGCTCTTCTATGTGGCAAATGGACCTCAGTCACCTTAGAGCCTTGTAACAACCCACTGTAAACATAAACACCAATATCTTTATCTGTTTGCCCTTTGGTGGACACTGGTTGTTCTCATCTGTTGGCTTCTGTGACCAATGCTGCAATGAATATGGAAATTGAGAGATCTTTACAAACTGAAGACTCCATTTCCTTTGAGAACATGGCAAAAAAGGAGTTGTTGGTTTGTACAGTAATTCATACTTATATTCTTCAAAACATTTCCATAATATTTTCTGCAAAAACTCTACCAATCTCTATTGCTACAACAGTGTAGATAACAGTACATGAAGAGTGATCCCTTTTCTTTGATCTTCACCAAGATGTTATGCATTTTGATAACAGACAGCCTAAGAGGTATGGAGTGTTGATTCCTATAGCAGTTTTTACTTATATTTCTCCACTGAGTAACAATGCAGGAGAACTTTTTATATATATGATTAAATGTCTATTCTGGTTCTTTGTTCAAGAATCAGGTTTTTTTCACTGCTTTGTTGTATACAGTCTTTATAAATTTGGATATTAATTCTCATAAGTTGTCTTGTCATTCTGTTGACCACTTCCTTTATTGTGGAGTTTTGTTTTGTTTTGTTTTGTATTTTCATGACTCATTTTTAAATTTTTGCTTTAGTAACTTGGGTCATGGCTATGATCTCTTACATAATATTTACGAACAATGTTAGAGAATTGTTTTTCCTGTGTTTCTTGTGAAACTTTTATAATTTCAGGTTTTTCACTTTAAGTCTTTTATTCATTTTGAGTTGTTTTTGTATATGGTATAAAGTATTTAATATCATTCTTTTACATGAAGGTATCCAGTTTTCCCATCACCACTTATTAAACAGCCCATACTTTCTCCATGTATCATCTCAGTGTCTTGGTTAAAAATTTGTTAAGTATATGTACCTGGGTTTACTTGTGCATGTTTTTTCTGTTTGTCTATGTTTCTGTTTTATGCCAGTAGCATATTGTTTAATTATAAAAGCTTAGTGATATAAGTTTAACTAAGGAAGAATGATACCTTAAATTTTATTTTTTCCTCAGAATTTGTTTGACTATTCAGGATCATTTATGGTTTCATGTAAGTTGTAGAATTGCTTTTCTATCAGGTATGATTTGGAATTTTGACAATGATTACATTGATTTGTATGTTTTTTTGAGTAGTTTGACAATAGCAATTTATTCACTCTCAATGAATATAGTTTATATTTTTCTATTAATTTGCTTCTATTTCTTTTATAAATATGTTTTTTATATAAATCATTTACCACCTTGGATAAATTTATTCCTAAGGTTTTTTGTTTGTTTGTTTGTTTGTTTGTTTGCTATCAAAAATGACAGTTTTCTTTACATTGTTTCTAGGTTGATTTCTTTGTGTTTAAAAGACATCACTATTATTTCATGTTGGTTTTATATTCTAGAACTTTATTAAGTTAACATTGTTACTTGTACTCCTTCTTTGAGGAAACTGAGAATCTTTATAAGCAGAATCAAATCCTCTGCTTAAATAAAATGTAAAGTTAATATGGATCTTACACAATATCCAGCAATTCAATTATAACACAAATAATTTTCAAAAAGAATTATAGTTTTTGTTTGAAAGTAGATATAGGAAATTATTACTTTAAAACATATCATTGAACAAAATTATATTACCATATAATTAATACTGAATACTTAGAATCTTGATGTCTAATTTGTGTAGTGTGTATTTATTGTACATATGATACCTGAATGTATCACTTAGAAGCTTTGTGATACCTCTGACTTAAATAATTTATATAAGCAAATATGTATTTATATTTAAGGTATATCGGAGTAAAATCTAAAATTAAATTGTTAAAAGGTGGTCACCAAGTATAAAATGCTTGGTGTAATGACTGTCCTGGGGCAAAATTACATTGTTCCTTATTTTGTCTTTCTTTGTCAAATACAGACAATCTCTAACAACAACACCTGTATTACTTTTCAGTTTTCAGTAGGGATTTACAAAACTGAGTTTGCAGAGTTGAAACTAATAGCCTGATTAAATGAATTAGAAAGTAAAAGGGAACAATGCGGAGAGACCGAAATGACTCCAAGTTACAGATAATGGAAAGGGAAGAGAATAATGTCACTACAGAAACAGACTAAAAAGTAGACATGTTCAAGACATGTACAGAAGATTGGCAGTGTTAAACAAAATGAGTTTGAGATAATGGTGACTTTTTGTAAAAAGCCTCCACACCAATATCTGAAAATATTATCCTTCTTTTAATTCTATTATTTCATGGTCAGCATTCTTTCATAAATGAATGAACCAATGTAAAGAACTGAAATTTTTACTTGGAATTTTCTAACTCAATTAATGTTAACTATTACTCAGTTTCTGTTACTTATTATTTTTTTTATTTTCTTTCCCATTGACTAGTTTAAAATTGTAAAATCATTTCTTTCTCCTTTTCTGTTTCCTAAGGTCATGTACATATCCACTATTTCCTATTCCAAATTTATAACCACAAAGCAAGTCATTTTCTCAAAGTTATTCCAATTAAATTAAAACATACAAAACTGCCTTCTGTTCTCCCATTCCTGTCAAAATCTCTCCATTTTCTAAATTTCGTATGGCAGAATCACAATGTGTGTGACTTTAAAGAAAAACAAGCTTACTATTCAAATATGATACATAAATATGCATGAGAACTATTCATATTTTAAGAAATTTACACTTACCATTAAATATCAAACATAGAACAGTAGAAAGAAACTGAAAATTACTCACATTACTAAACTACAGTATTATCAATAGATGTTTTTGGTATTCTTGACATGAGTTTTTTAGAAGACGTCTATGATTTTATAACCACATTATACATCCTAGATTTTAAATTACCTCCCTCAATATTCATGAGTAAAATAAATACATCATTAATCCTCCCAATTTCAGTGACCTTAAGGCATATCTATTGAACCCCAGGAAGAGCCATGATAATCCCATATTTATGAAATTACAAATCTACGCAGCCATCTTCTCACAAGTACAACTCACTTCCCAAACCCTCCCAGTTATTCTCTCTAGACCTGTTCTTCATCACATCACAATTACCAACCAGTCACTGACCCTCCCATGTTCTCCCAGTCTGCATCTTCCACATTACCTCTGCCACATCTGGATTAGATTTCAATGGGCAGAACTCCCTCTAGACTCTTGACAGCATCTTTATGTGTCTTCCTATATTTTCATTTCATTGAGTACACATGGCAAAATCAAAGTCTTAATGAGTTAAACTGTTAGCTTCTCTAAATCAAGATCAAGGATAATGTTACTATAAAATGTAGCCCATATGCACAGACAGTTCCTAACATAAATCAGTGGTCGCTAGCCTCATCTGCACTTTTAATGTGTCTCACAATTATTATAATGATTTCAAGCCAAAGCTCCTCCATTTTCTGCCACAGGTACAATGAGTCTCTGTTCTCCTTACTGATTGCTCTATGCCTCCTCCTTCTTCTTCACTCTCTGTTATTCATTCTCTACCCACCACACAGAGAAAACACAAGACATTAGTGCCAAAACATGTAAAAAAAAATCCCTAAATTCATCCCTTTATTTATCCATCAAAGTTACTGTTTTTCCAAAGATTTCACTCTACTTACAGCAGAAAGCAACCACTTCATCTTCTCTGAAAATTATTATAAATTTTCAATCCCTCTTTTTAAAGCTATACCTTAGTATCTGATTAAAATTTTTTAAAAAAATCCTCTCTTATTTTTTGAAAGAACTCTATCTCCTCTAACCAATAACACAGTTTTGTATGCAAACCTATTCCTACCCCATTAGTGACTAACATCATTATTGGTTGTCCTTGGCTTTCAGGAGATGGGTGAATCCTTTAGCTGAAGTGCAGTCATTCATGACTTGGACTCTCATTAGTAATTAGTTTTTTAATCTACCTATTAGCATACCTTTTTATATGCACTTTAGTCCAAACAATTCAATTTAATAATTTACTTAACATGCTTACATCTGAATATTTACATAAATGCCCTATCTTCCATGAGAGCTTAGGTGTACTACTCAACGAAGGATATCTGTGTTTACTTCCTTCACTGATAAATAACTTATTAATATTTAAGTCCTTTTTCAAACCTCTACTTATCTACTGATGTTTATATAATCACTGAGATTTTATCTGGTATTCCATTTGAACTTGCCTTTTTCACCCTACAGTGTGTAATAGGTTTTCATTTCTCAGGCCAACTCACATAGTATATTCAGAGTTCACTGAGCATTAAAAAATGTATACAGAAGGAAGGAGGAGAGTAAAGTAACAGTAAGAATGTCTGATAAGTCACCTACCTATCTAAAAATATATAATATATTTATGTCTGGATAAAATATAAATCTATAGTTCAAATGAAAATTTCCATCTGTGTTAACAATGCTCCCCTAAGAGCCATAAAACATCTAACAAAAACCACAACAGTCGTGAGAAACCTTCTTTTCAGCTGTTTGTCAGAGCTGTCCAAGAGACTCTCAGAAGATTCTAGGCTACTGCTGTTATACTCCTGCTTGCCTCCCAGAGGTAGAAGGTAAGTGCCTATTGCTGAAAAATCACATTGCACATCCAACAAAGGACCAAGAAGACCCAAGCTAGATCTGACATGAAAGCCTCCTCCCTGAAAACTAGCCTTCTTGGTACTGAAGGTACCATACAAGCTTTCAAAAGAGGGAAGCAACCAGTAGTCTCACCCACCTATGACTCCTAGGAACTACAAGAGCAATCAGCATGTCATGATAACCCCAAGAGTACAATAGTGGGACTCATAACCTGGAGGTGAATAACAGCTTCATAACTGGACATAGGGCCTACTCAACAGGAAGGAAATCATGCCCGGTACTGGAAACCTAGCCAACTACCCAAAGTTAGTAAAGCCATAGATCTTGGAGAAGAACCTATAAAAGCTACCTTACTAAGCTAGCATAATCTATAGCTATGTTCTGAGTATTTATCCTTATAGCCAGGGATAAGTGTAGTTCTCATTCCTCATCAAGGAAATTTCCTTTTTTCACAGACACAGACCATTAAAGAAAACTACAACCAATTAAAACACAGCATTTCAAAGACCAGTCCAGAATGATACATCTACAATATGACACCTACACCTAAGGCTCAGAGATCATTGTTATATAGGAGACAGAAAGATTGCAGGAGACAGAGGAAGAGGAGCTTTGCTGTAAGATTATGTCTCCTAAAATCTTCAAAGAAACTGTACCAGGAAGTCTCAGCATTATGGCTGACAAAAACATGACCTACACAAGAAGGCACCAATGGACATTATAATGCAGAAGGGGAAAGTTTGAGAGTCCTCAACCCTAGACAAAGAACTGCAGGCAACTAAAAAATGATGAGAATAGGAGAAAGAGTCTTCCCCAGAGAAAAACACACCAATTGATTATACAACATTAAAAGGTTCAGCCACCACTAACAAAAAAATACATATAAGTAACATTATACAAACTGAGCAGGTTATACTTGTGTATTTAAGAATACATACTCACATTTGCATATGTGTATACATACATAATATAACAACAATCAAAGAAAAAGAGGCCATGACTTTGAGAGAGAGCAAGAGGAGGGTATGAGGAAGGGCTTGGGGGAGGGAAAGGGGGGATGAGGTAATTGTATTATAATCTCAAAAAATTATTTTAAAATGTATATTATTCATCTTTGTGTTTTCAGTATTGATGTAGCACCTTTGTTACAAGGAACCTGCCCAGTAAATGGATATGTGCATAATCAATGAGCAAACTCCTCCACTGAAGGTGAGGCAGTTACTACACATCATAGATTACTTATTGATCCTATTTCCATTAGCTGTCCTTTCAAGTTCAGAGATGATGCCAAGACATGAGGTAGGCAATATTATTTACAGGTGGGAAAACATGCAAAGAATAAAAAGAAGAAAGAGAAACAGAAGAGTTTTCTGACTATGGTGCAGGTCTCCGACCTGTGGAGAGAGAGAGAGAATAGAGTGAAGAGAAGATCTCTGACATCAGTGCCCTTCCTAAAGAGGTTGGGCCAGGTAGACAGAAAGTTCTAAAGTGGCAATCACCCTTTTGGGAGTATTTCCTAATCTGGCAGGAATATCCTCAATGTCCCTGCATAATTATTAGCTGCCATCTGCTCAAAGAAAATGTGGTCTCATCTTTACTAGGCTCATGGACACAGAGGCAGTGGCTAACATGGTTATTTAGTTGTTCTCAGTGTATATTTATGACACCAAAGAAATTTTTTTCAAAAAATCTTGTTACTGATTTTAAAGGTGCCCTGGTTAATTTTTATTGTCAATTTGAGTAACCGGGAAAGAAAGACTGTCAACTAAAGAATCACTTCCATTAGACTGGCCTATGGCCAAGTTCTTGGGAGAGACTGTCTTGATCACTGATTGATGTTGAAGGACCCAACCCACTGTGGATGTCACCATCCCTAGGCAGTTAGGCCTGAACTATATAAGATCTAAACAAGCTTGCTGAGCACTTTCCAGCGAGGGAGCAGTAAGAAGAATTCCTCGATGGTCCTGTCCTTCCTAAGTAATAGATTGTGATCTGGAAGTAGAAACCTCCCCGCTACCAACAACAACAACTTGCTGTGGTCTAAATGTTTTATAAAAGCAACAAAAAAGAAACTAAGATGAAACCTTATGCAAAAATGAAATGAGTGTTGTTTACGGATATAGTCAAAGATGATGTCCTCTTCTTCACATTCATAGAGTACTTCTCAAAATACGAAAACGAACCAATTTTATCTATGAGCCCGTTGCAGGCTTCCCATGTCCCTAAAGCATTAGCAAGATAATGAAGAGATGTATCTTGTTACAAGTGTTATACAAGCTACAGCAGCCACTAAAATGAACTATGTAACACTTATGTCAAGTAAATGATGAGTGACAAGTCTGTGATTTGTACTATCAGGTACACTGAAGAGATTGTTCTTGGTGCATGATTCAAAAGTGCAGTAGAGTCCTGTAACACCAAAGTATGAAGTGATAGAGATAACTGTAGGGTGACATCGAGCTAAACATGGTCAAGATATTTGGATGATGCCTCCTTAAAACTATTTGATTAGCTGTCATAAACAGTTTGCTAAGACCAGACTCTGATACACACAAAAAGTCACACAGAGAAAGTTTCTTGGAACATGTTTGGTGGTGCACCTGGGAAAATGCAAGGAAAAGGGGTTGATCTAAGGAGAAAGTTGACAGCCAGTGCTGTTACAACCCCATGCTATTCAGCTGCTATGGGATCTGGGCATGACCTGGCCATCACCATCCTAATCCTATAGCAGCTGAGGTTGGCCTCAGGGAAATCTCATGGGTCCCTATCCCCTATGCTGAACTATTGGCTACTAGTGGATCCTTGGCAAGAGGGAATCTTTGTCTTTAGTATCAGTGAAAAAGCCCACCAGGGTCCAACGGACAGTTCCAAACCCATGGTCACACAAATGGTTCTGGTTTACTCAGTTGGTCACCTGACAAAAATGAAAAGACATGGAGGCAAGAAAAGGACTTTCACAGAAAGGGGAGAGGGGTTTGGCAGTGGAGAAAGTGGGGTAATAGAGTGTGTAAGGTGAGAATGACCAGAATATAAAATTGTTGAAGAATGCAATTTTTATTTTAATTTAAAAAGTTGTTCTATAATTTGGCTATGATGCTGAACCTGTGTCTATCATTCATTCATCACTGGCTATCAGACAAATAACTGCCAGTGTTTTTAGGAAAAGGAATGCCATGGAACACCTAAAATTTAAGAAGAGTGTTATGTCTGATGTGCTGAGAATAGATCACTGGGAGAGGAGACCAGTGTATAAAGAGAAACAGAAAATACATGATAGTCACCTGGTACCTAAGATTAGATGCATTAGCCTGTCATGGCAGGGATGGTGGGAAGCAGTTGAAATTTGTGTACATAATGAAGCTGGAAGGAAAAGAATTTGTTGATAGATTGGATACAAACAGTCACATAAAAAGAGAAGCGTGATCAATTTGGACCATAAGCAACTCAAAGAGGTTATTGGTTATAGTAATACTATGGTAATAGTAAAGGCAGTACAAGATATTTAGTTTTAGACACACTAAATTTAAAATACTGTAATGAGGCCAGTATACATTTTAAGTAGATAGTTAAATATAAAAATTTAGAATTCAAAGTGGAGACTCAGAAGGACAATGAAACAAAGATGCTCTCTAGCAACTAAATCTATCCTGAAAACAAGAAGAGATGCAAGAGTAGGAATCATGGATGCTCCAAGTATCTGAAAACAGAGAAAGAACAAGAAAATGTTTAAAAGATAAGTGAAGATATACTTCTAATAGAATAAAATGAAACTCTGGCCAAATATGTCTAAAGTATGAAAAATTAAGGCATTGATTTAGGAACATAGAAAGAATATGTACTCTTCAAAGATAACATTTGTTGACTCAAATAGGAGCTTGTACTACAGAAGAATTTAAAATACTGTGTAAACTCAACTTTTCCAAAGAGGTTTTGTCAACTTGACTCAAACTTTAGAGAGCCAAATTAAGTGTTCAGTTTACTTACTTGTGAGTTTTAGTTGGTACAATTTAAAATGCATTTGTACTGAAAGTGTGGTAGCATTAAAAGATAATTTCTGAGTGATTTATTATTCATCAATAATTTCCAGTTAAAAATGGCATGAAGTACCATTTCACACCAATCAAACTGGCAAGATGAAAACACTCTGTAGCACTGCATGTTTGCTAGAATATAGGAAACCACAGACTCAGAGACAATCCTATAAGCATTATATATGGTAACAGCCACTTAGGGGAAAAAAAAAACACTTGACAATTTTTAGCTTATTTTTAATGACACCTACCATATGCTGTTCTCTCTGAAACTTTCTAAACACAAAAATACATAAAATATAGTAGAGGGTTATAGGTGAAAATGCATGTAAATCGTCCTCTTATGAGAAAGAAAAAGGAGAAGGATGAACTTGATGATTATAACAAAGCACACAAGTAAAATACAACATGCATGGGTACAGTACACTGGATATTCATTACTCTATGAGGAAGGTCTAAAGTGGGAGGGTATATACCAAGCTCAGAGTTTCATCAGTGGAGAAGGAGTGCCAGAAATTCCTTGACATTAGGTATTTTTCTGGTCTCATTTTTATTTTAAATAATAATCATGCATCTTTTAATTTTAAATAGCTATTAAAAATACTTAACAACTAATTTTAAAATATAAAAATTGTCATGTAAATTAAAATGTGACAGCCCAACAAATGAATCATTTTTTTAAAAAAATTTTATCACTAGAAAGATTGCTTGACAGTTAAAAGTATATACAGATCTTGTGGAGAACCTGAGTTCAAGTCCACGAGCCTACATCAGGTGGCTTTACCTCTACATCCAGAGGATAGAGTACTGTAGGTACTGGAACCTACATATGCATATATTTACAGACTAGTACATGCATATACATGTATATTTTTCCAAATTTCCAAAACACATCCAGGAAACTGTTTTCAACTCCTGAGTACAACTTAGAAAGAATCCTATATTCTCTAATCTCTATTCACAATTATATAAGAGATTTCATTTTCACTTAAGAACATATTAATACTCATGCCACCAATATTTCAGCTCCTCCACTCCTGCTACCTCCTCACCTTTAATCTTTACTTGAGGGACTGCTGTGTCTCAATCTGCACCTCTTGCTGCCCCACAGCTCTGCACCTCTTGCCCTGATTAAGTCAAGAAGAGTGTGGGTTTTGCCATAATTCATTGAACTCAAATCAACATAGTATCTCATTGAAATTATCTTGCAAAATATCTGCCCTCAAAAGGAATAGTGAATATAAAGTACAGAAATCAATCTTGCTCTCTATTTGTCCCAGAATACCACCTAATTTGCAGTTGAAACTGAACGCAATAAAGCCAGCAATGAACAACTATCTGGGCTGCAAATGAAATGATGCAGATCACAAGCAGAATAAGATGATGAAAAGACACAAATGTAAAACAGATTTGTTCCCTTAGAACCCTGTTCCTCTCCTGCAGTTTCCCAGGCACTGCGCTAAACTTAGAAAAACAAATCCATCACCAAGTGGTCAGCTACATGGTCAGCAGCATGGTTTAGCTCTCAATAAGGAGCCGGCCCTTTTCCAGTGTGTGCCTACGTTAGACAAGCTCCTCAGAAACACTGTCTGTGTTAGGAAGTTTAAGGGAAAGATCAATTTTCTCTACAGACCCTGATTAAACAGAATGTGGTGCTAAAGGAATTGATGGTCCTATTTAAAGTGTTCTACCATTTCTTTAGTTCTTCCTTTTACAGTGTCTTCCACTCAAGTATCTATTTCACAAACTTTGGCATTGTTCAATTTAGAAGTTCCAAATGGAGTTCAGCACTAGTAGAGATTGAAAGTGGTTACATGGGTTGTTAAAGCGGGCTTTTGTTTTGAGATTCCGCCTTTATTATGGCCATATCACCAGAGTCCCTTGAAGCTGATATTATCTAAAAGTGGATAATAGCACAGAAAACTTGAGGGAGGGGAAATGAGAGAGCACTACAGTCAGCAAGTGTATAAAAAATGAAAGCTCTATTGGATGAGTACACATTTTCACAGCTATGTGTGTTCATCTTTCATCATTCAAAAATAGAATTGTTTTCTATATGCAGTGCTGACCTTTGTCCTTACATGATAGGATCTGCAGACATTGTCCTATTTTCCTTAATTTTAAGACATTGGAAACACTGTGATGTCGATTGGATGTAAACTTTGTCAAAAATAATAGTTGGCAGGGCTCTGTTCTGACACTCAGCCTCACTAACTCTGAACAAGGACTCTATTCTTTAAAAAAATTATTTTATGTGTATGAGTGTTTTATTTTATATTGTAGCACATGCATGCCTGGTGCCTTAAGCGGCCAGAAGTGAATAGCAAATGCCCTAGAATTTGAGTTATGAACAGTAGCTGCCATAATGTGGGTACTGAAAACTGAATTTGGATTCTGTGCCACAGCAACAAGTGTTCACGTTGGTGAGCCCTCTCTCCAGCTCACCATTAACCTATGAGCAAAGGGGCTCAAATACACTGCATCATAATTATGAATTATAAGTTATCAATTAAAAGAAATTTTTAAATAAAAAGCCTGTTCTTTATAGTACTAACTTCTCCACTTTTTCTTCCCTAACTAAATCTAAAATTAAAATAAAAGAACTTCAGCCTGGCTGTGGTGGCACACGCCTTTAGTCCCAGCACTCGGGAGGCAGAGGCAGGCAAATCTCTGTGAGTTCGAGGCCAGCCTGGTCTACCAAGTGAGTTCCAGGAAAGGCACAAAACTGCACAGAGAAACCCTGTCTCGAAAAACCAAAAAAATAAAAAATAAAAAAATAAAAGAACTTCAATATACAACCACAACTTTTTTAAGTCCTTAAATGGACAAAAATTATAGTGGTTGAAAAGTTGAGGACCCTCCATCAACGTACTTGTTGATTCAGAGAGGCTTTGGCTGACATTCCTCACCAGTTAGGCCCTCATGAAAGGCTATTTTGTTAATAAGCCTCCTGCCTCTACTAAAGCCTTCAGTCTACACCACTCAGGCTCTCCAACCCCATAGCTAGGACAGATATCCAAAGGTCTCTCCATCACCATTTTATATTAAACTCTCCAAAGGCTTGAGATTTTTTTAAACAGACTGTATGTTGAAGGAGCTAAATGTATAGAGAGAGACAGACATAGAAGGCTGCCCTGCACAAGAACATTTATCACCAGAAGCCAGCACAGGGTCAAATATGATCAAGGGCAGTGTGAAGGTCCAGACAAGTTCTTCTCAAAGAACTTATCTCTGAACCTTAGTTTTGAAGGATGAAGAAACATTGATTAGGTCAGGAAATAAATAATCTTTTAAAACACAATACATTTCAGATGCCCCTGGACATACAGAATGATTAAATTCCAACAAAAACATCATCACCTGAAAGTATCACATGTAAAACATGTGTTTAGGATGACTGACCTACCACAAACATCATGTCTCATCTGCGCCATCCTTAAATTTGCCCACAACACATTCACTAGTACATGCTAGTGACAAAATAGGACAAATCTTATCTTATGATTTAACTAAGCAGGTCTATAACTGACCAGGAGCTAGGACTCCTATCTTAAGATTTAACTAATCAGGTGTATAACTGACCGGGAGCTACGACTCACAGCCATTCCCAGTATTACAAATAATACAGCTTCGTAGCACCAGGCTGGAAAGAGAACAACCCACAAAATTCCAAGTGCAATTTCTATTGGATTCCTGTCACTTTTTATCTTCGTACAGTTGAAAAACAAAGCTGGAATAAATGGTCAGTTGAAGCATCCTAAGCTGAAGACCACTTATCCCTGGGGAAAATGCTAGTTCTTCAATCAAGACTGAGCCAAATTTAAGATTTTATATTTTTATACTATGCTAAGGAAAAATAACAAAAGTTTTAAAAATAAGTGCAAGACATATTCTGGTCTCAAAAACATAATGCATTGGCTAGTAAGATGGCTCAGAGGATAAAGGAATTTGCTGCCAAGACTCACAACCTAAGTTCTATCCCCTGGACTCACATGGTAGAGGAAATAAATCTACTTCTGCAAGTTGTCCTCTGAACACTACCAAATGGCACATTAAAACACACACACACACACACACACACACACACACAAAACTAGGTTTATAGAAATAATACTGTCCATATAAAACATAAGACCTCCAAATGGAAACTCAAAAGGTCAGAGGGGTACAAGTTTAAGAAGAATCAGGTGAATCATCTTATTTTGAGGCATTAATTAAATTTGACTATCACCCCCAAAATAGTAAATAAATACATAAATGAATTAGTTCAGAAACTTGATATCTCCATCCTCTAGGATGTAAAAAGCCATGGCAGGACACTGGAAAGACTTAATCAGTAATCTCAATGGACAAAAACAGTAGTCCTGGAAAAAAATCAGAATGAGAAAGTGACATTTTGAGAAGTGCGGAGATAGCTATAAATGTGCTTTATCATAACATCCTTAGGTCAAACATAAAAGAGACAAAGTTAGGTTTAACTAAGATGGAGGATGTGTCCAGAAAAAAAGTCAAAAGGATTCATATGAGTCTGGTCTTTATCATGTAACAATATACCTTTATTCTTAGTAACCATGATACTTCTTAAAACAATGAAGGGAAATTTGAAATTTCATATATTTAGTTCCAAAATAATCATATTGAATTTTTTTTAATTATATACCTCACAGGTTTTTTTCCAGTATCTTAAAATTTAAGGGACTAATTTAAAGACATGTTGGATTGTACAAGCCGAGTTTTAACTAAATTAATCAACTTAATGTTGTAACTTAAAATAAAATATATACTTAATCCTTTAAAGAATGTTTAGGTTATAGTATTAAATGAAAAACCAAATGCCACATCTCTGTGATAGTAATAAAAAATGTTTAGTACAAGTTTAGTCAAGGAAACCCTAGCCACAAAAAAATGGACATCGTGGTAAACTGCTACCTGAAGTTCACATCCCAATAGCTTAGCTATCCACACAGCAGAACCAACTTTCATGTGAAGTAACCTTTCTGGGAATTTACATTTTGGTATGTTCTGGAAAGCTCAACTAACTACATTTTATTACTATAATATAGTTAATTTAAGACATAGCTGGATGCTTCCTGTTACATCAAATTAACATCCAGAATGTGAGATAATATATATCATTCGTTTGTAATAGTATCCGGCATATAGTAAATGACCAATAAACATTAATTATAATTTTTACAGCCTCAGGAATGCTAGTTAAATAGAAAAAGGTTGAAAATAATGTTACACAAAGCCTATTCATCAACTTGAAATTAACCCAAGGCCTCTCCATCCAGGGCAAGCACACTTCTGCTACGTTCCACTTACAGACTTGAATAACTTCCACAGGTTAGCATGGAAAAAATTAAAACTTCAGTAGCTTTTATTTTTGAGAAATTTATATATGAGTACTGCATTGTGTCATTTTCTACCTTCCCTTTCTACACTCCAGCTCTTCCCATAAGCCCTCACTCTCTCTCAAATTCATAATTTCTTCTTTAATTAGTATTGCTACATATGCACATACATGTGGCAACTTAAAAAGTGAAAGAATTTAAATGTCCACTGATAAATCAGTTATTAAATAAGCCATATCAACAATATTAGTGTATAAGGTAAATGTAGTATTATTTGGGACTGGAGAGATCACCCAACAGATAAAGTACTTGTCCCACAAACATTAGGAGCAGACTTCAATCCCCAGAACACATGTAAAAACAAGACAGTCGTTATAACTACCTGTAATCTGAGCACTTGGGAATCAGAAACTGGATCCCCGGGACAAGACTTGCTTGATTAGCCAGAACTGCTTGGGTCCATGTTCAGTAAGGGATACTGCATCGATAAATAAAAAGTAAAGAGTGATAATGTAAGATACTAAATGTCAACTTCGGTTCTCCACATGTACATACACATCCCTAAACATGTGTGAACACAAACTGCACATACAAACATAAATGACATAATGATGATGATGATGATGATAATAATAATAATAATAATAGCTAGTGAAGCCCAAAGAGATTATTAATCCTCTAAGAAATGAAAGAGCTACAGGTTGAACATCTGTAATCTGAAAGTCCAAAATCTAAAGTGTTACAAAACCTGACCCTTTTGAACACCAAGGAGACACCGCATATGAAAAAATCTATAGTTGACCGTCTATGGCCAGTCTTAGCTTAAAAAAAAAAAAAACACTATAAAAAGTATTATATAAAATTAACCTTGGGCTGGATGTATATGTGAGACATAAATGCATTTGTTCTCAGACCTTGATATTATCCCAAAGATATCTAACTATGCAAATCTTCAAAAATCAAAAAATTCAGAATCCAGAATGCTCCTGTTTCCAAGCATTTCAGATAAAGGATACTCATCTTGTACTATCAAAATTCAAAGAATTACATTTATTGTAAGATATAAAGATAGTTAAAGTGAAAAATAAACAGCATAAAATACTAATATTAAAATATGGGTTACATATGTCATATGTTGAACACAAGAGAAGCAAAAGTTAAACATTAAAATTAAAATAATTGTAAGATATATTTGTTCAGATTCAATGAGATAGTTAAGAAAAATGTCAGGCAGGGAATGAAAATAGCATTTACATTAGCTATAAACACATTAGATTGGTTTATATCTCTGGTATCATTATCATCATTATCATCATCATCATCATCAACATTCACTGAATCACTTCTCATGAGACTTGAGATCTAAACTCATTTCTCCAAAACTGGGCACATCTGGAAGTAAAATTTATTATTTTAGGGTTCAAGAGGATGACATAGGAAATTCCAGCTTCAGAATATTACATACTATCTAGTCTCCTGAAAGAGTTAATGTAGTTTCCAGAAAGCCAGCATATTAAGTGTGTCAAACCAAAGCGGCTAGATTATAAAACATAATCCCAGAACAACTGCATGGGGAATAGCATGCCCCCAATGATCCATCACCATTAGAGAAAGCCACAGGCAAAAGCTGTAGCAGAAGATTCTTTGTCCCCAGTTACCACTACTCCAAAGCAGAGCACCTGGCCAGGGGCAGAGCAAAATTTAAGGCATGCCAGTTGAGGTCCAAAGTAAATAAGGGGCCAACATTTTAAAAAGAAAGATAAATTAAACCAAATGTAAGACAAGATTTCAACTTAAGAAAAGCTTCAGATTTTTAAAATATAGTTTCCCTCTGAAAATATACATTGGCATGTAAATTGACTTTGTGGCCTTTGGAAGCATGACTTCTTTCGATGTCATTTTTTTTAATAGCAATAAGTTTTAAGTTTAAATTACCTGGAATGTAAAGGTCCCCAATCAAATGAATAACATAGTTCTTTCTCAAAGAATAGTTGCTAGACTTTATTTCCTATTTGAAAATATAGTTTCTAGAATTTCTAACGTAAGTATGCCACCAGACACATTTGTTAAGGACCAGATCTAAAGCTAAATTGTTTGGACTCAAATCTCAACCAAATAAATTATTAGGGTTGTAACCCTTGTTAAATTGCTTAACATCTCCGTATTTTAGCTGCTTTACCTATAAATCAGGTAAAATTACCAACTGCACTAACTACTTACCAGGGTATTTTGAAGAGTAAACAGCTTCTTGCTAAAAAGCAAAATAGAAAAGTGTCCAGTGAATTATAGATGCCATATAAATGTGTTATTTGTGCTCTACAGCATTAGCCATAGCGATGTAACACATTCAGTTTTCGTTACCATTCCGGACAGTATTCTTTATTGAGAATTGATTTAGGCTCAGGTACGCTGTCTCCTATGTTCCTCTGCACTTTGATGGGTTTTGTTGTTGTTGTTTTGTTTTGTCAAGGGTTTTGTTTTTGTTTTTGTGTTTTGTTTAGTTTTTATTTCATTTTTGTTTTGTTTTGCTATATTTCAGCAAAATCAAAACCTGTCAGAAAACTCATTTAAGAAACCTGGGCATGAGAAAATAAAATTATGCAGAGGACTTTCCAAGCTACAGAGACATTATCTACACAGAGACCTATCTATACTTGAAAGCTACGTTTGAATGAATAATTTTGAAGTTGTTTTGACATTAAAACCTCTTCTTCCTTTGATTAATTAATTTTTGTTTGTTTCAGTCAGTAACAAAAGGAAGAATAGGAATGGGAGGAGAGAATCAAGAACGTATTTTAATCATGTTGTTTTTTAAAAAAAAAATGTGTTAGAGAAGGAAAGAAAAAACATTATCCCCAGTTATCCCAAATAGAAAGACAATATAGAAAATGGAATAAAGAATATGGAGTATAAATAGAGAATACATATCATAAAATATGGATATTGAAGGAAGATAGCTTTGTAATCCTGGTCCTACAACTTCTCCAATTGCCTTCAACAAGTTCCCACACCTCCTTGAAATATGAGTCATGGCAATACTTGTCCCATAGTGTAGCAGTAAAAATTAAGTGTGCTAATCCTAAAAAGAAAGATCTGAAAAAAATAGTATATCACAAGCAGTCAACTGTTACCATTATTATTATTACCCCTGTTTTAATTACTTAGATCTATGTCAAATTATTGAGCTTTTTAAATATAAGTTCAAAGATTTTTGTTATCTTGAATGACACATATTTTTCATATTGTATAAATTGTACATTCACACATGTTTGGTTATTACATTAATTCTATATGATATCTCAGGAATGTTTGAACTGCTGGGAGTCACCATAACTTCTATTTCCTATGAGCATTTTTCTATGAGGTATACTTCCATTTGTGACTTGAGTTCCCAGATGATATAATACTCTAGCTTCTTATTGAAAAACATAGTTTTTTTTAAACACATATATGTAACTTACTCTAGTGATTATGAATGGAGATGAGCCCCCTGGTTTGATAAAAAAAATCACTCTAGTATTTTGTTTCTATTTATAAAAAATACTTGAAAATTCAAGATCCTTCAAGTAAAATATATATAACATAAACTTCACCTTTTTTTTTTTTTTTTTTTTTTTTTTTTGGTTTTTTTTTTTTGGTTTTTTCGAGACAGGGTTTCTCTGCGTAGTTTTGCGCCTTTCCTGGAGCTCACTTGGTAGCCCAGGCTGGCCTCGAACTCACAGCGATCCACCTGGCTCTGCCTCCCGAGTGCTGGGATTAAAGGCGTGCGCCACCACCGCCCGGCTTAAACTTCACCTTTTTTAAAGTAATATATTATTCATGGCATAAAATTTATCAAAATTATTATAGCAGACTATTAACATCTGTTAGTTACCTATATAGACATAGAGATATTCAATGCTGTTCTATGAATGAAGGAATTAGTGAATGCAAGAATAAATGAACTGGGATAGAGTAGATTGTTGTACATATGCTCCTTAGCTTGGCAGGTTTCCTAAAAGTACACGGTTTTGCTTACAAAACTCCATCCAATATTCATAAACTATGGGACACTGAGCAAATAATTAAATTTCCGATGTCATGACAATAATTGTCTTGCTTCCTTTTCATTTTACAATAGATATTCAGATGCCTGCAACTCGAGTAAAGAGGATGCTCCATGAAATACGTCATTCTGGATTATATGATGATCTCCCTGTCAGTACTTCAAGAGTAAGTGGAAAGTTTAAGATGAGATTGGTCCACCAACAGTCAGTGCTCAAGGCAACAAAAGTGAAAGTCCTCTAGACATTTCATCTGTGAGATGTACGTAGCTACCCCTATTCTTCCAGAGGACTTGAGTTCAGTTCTTAGCATCCATGCCAGAAGGCTAAGAGATGCAAATAACTTCCATAGGATCTCACTTCCAGGGGATCCTGCATCTCCTCTGGATTCCACAGGCACCTACACACACACACACACACACACACACACACACACACACACACACACTAAATCTTTAAAAGTAAATAGCAAGGGAAGGCTAACCAAGAGCGATGGGCGTGATATGAATGGTGATGGAGAAAATGAAAGAACCGTTACAAAGTGGTAAGAAGCTTCAGAAGGTTTAAGTCCAAACTTCTGACTACTGCTTCCTCTCTTTCCTCTTTAAATACTCTGAGCAAGTAATTTATCAAAAAATCCAAAGGCTATTCATGAGAAAAGAGGAGGGCATTTGGTTGCTAGGTAGCTAGACACCTGATGTAATTCTTTAATTCCAACATAAACAAATAATCCCCAGTTCATTAAGAATCCATAATCTCCACATTTTTATGGATATTTCTCTAGTTATACATAAAATTAAGTCTGAAAAGTAAAGTGGAAATCTTGGTATTCAAGTGGAATTGAAAGAGTACAAAAAGGGCTTATGTGGTTTGTAATTATACATGGAAATATAATAAAAGCCAAATGAACTGATGGATGTGATAACATGTACTCAAATTTTTAAAGAGTTTTCTAGAATACATATAAACTACTAAAAGCAAAAATGATGGATAAAGTTTTGAAAAACTCAGAAAACTACATGTAAAATTGATTTAAAAAAAATAGCATACCAGGTATTAATCACTCTTGTTAAATTAATAGTATAGCAGTACTGCAGTATTATTCCATCTCACTGTAGTAATAGTATATGGGTATTTGTCACTTCTGTAAATAACAGCACAGCAGCATTAATCCCTCCTGTTATAATAACAGTATAGCTATAATATTAATCCTTCCTGCTATAATAAAAGCACAGCAGCATTAATCCCCCTGCTATAATAACAGTATAGCTATAATATTAATCCCCCCTGCTATAATAACAGCACAGCAGTATTAATCCCTCCTGCTATAATAACAGTATAGCTATATTATTAATCTCTCCTGCTATAATAACAGCGCAACAGTATTACTCCCTCCTGTTATTATAACAGCATAGCAGTATTAGTTACTCATATTATAATAACAGTACACAGGCATTAACCCTTTACTGCTACAGTTTCCACGTGTTGACTAATTTATTTCTTACAATATTCATGGCCATAAGCACCCACATTTCAAAACTGACAAAACTGAACTGCACAGGAATTGAGTTTTTAATGTAAAAAAGTATAGATATAAACTTGGATTTTTAACTATAATTTAAGCTAATAGTCAGTAGACGGTTTGCACATCACAAGAACATGCAGGCCATTTCTTTGCACACTTTATGCTATATGCAAGTTGGATGAGCGTTGTGAGAGGCGGGAAGAGCAGAGACACAGGCCCAAATTGATGAGAGTGACTCTTTACACGAAGCAGATCCAGGAAGCCATGTCTCCTATAAACAAAACCGGCAGGAAGATTCACACACAAGGCAACAAGACCATGTTGTGTAGAACCAATGCGTTTTCATGGTGGCAAGAAAGATGGGGCCATGTTTGATTTTTCTCTTATATTCAAACAGCTGTAAAAGATTTAATTCCCAGCATGTGCTAGCAGTGAAACTCTTAAGTAATTTGATAAATTACTCAATTAAACATTCAGTGAAATTTAAGCACCCAATACGCATCTGCTTAACATTCAGCCATTTTACATTGCTTTTTGTTCCCCTCTTTCCATGCATTTTTATTTTTGCTAGACATGGTAGCAGATGGCTACAGTCCCTGAACTCAGTAGCCTAAGATGGGAACACCATGAGCTGGAGGTCAGCCTGGTTTACATATTGAATTCCAGGACAGCCTGGGCTAAATAGGGAGATCCTGTCTCAGGAAAGAAAACAAAAATATAAAATTAAAAAAAAAAAAACAGTATATAAGTAAAAATTTAATTTTAATTCTCAATACTATTCTCACAGAATATTTTTATATATAAAATGCTTTTGATTAAAAAGTCAATTTATTGATTTATGACCCAATCATATATCCAAATAACATTCTAACAATAAATCGGTATTTTCTATTTTACATGAGCATAAATGTATAAATATAGAAAACTTTTAGGTTTGAGTTAAAACTGCAAAAAATATTTTAACCAGATTTTAAAAAAAAAAAAATCTTGAAATCAGCTTTTATTGGAAATGTATCCCACTAAGATGGGAGGAATTTTGTTTGCTTGTTTTCAGTTGCACCACATATGTGTTGAATTTTGTTTGCTTGTTTTCAGTTGTACCACATATGTGTTGTGTGGATAAATGACAAGGTCAATGGCATTTTCACCATTTACTGTTCATTTGTATAAAGTAATCACTGAAAACCTATTCTCATAATTAAACATAATGGAAGGAGTTTGGATATGCCAATATCATCCAATCATATGAAGGGTTTTTTTTTATTTTTTTAATCTAACAGTAATTTACCATTAAAAAAACAGTCGCTGTCAGACTAGAGAGATGGCTCAGTGCTTAAAAGCATTTGCTGCTTTTACACAGGATCTGGAAGATTCAATTCCCAGCACTATCTTGGCTGTTCATAACAGTCTGCAACTCCAGTTCCAAGGGATACTGGAACTTTCTGGCTTTCCCAGGCACCAGATATATATATATATATATATATATATATATATATATATATATATATATATATACCAAACACTCACACACAAAATTCTACATTTTCTTTTAAGAAAGCTTTCTAACTGAAAGTAGATTCGCCTTCACTTTTCGGAGCAATCTAGTTTGCAAATACCTCTTACCTAGCCAACTAAATCATGAGGTCCTACAAATTTCCCTCTATGTCAATCGTTTTTTTTTCCTTTTATTTTATTTTACAATACCATTCAGTTCTACATAATAGCCACAGATTCCCTTGTTCTCCCCCTTCCTGCCCACCTCCCCTTCCCCCCAGCCCACCCCTCATTCCCACCTCCTCCAGGGCAAAGCCTCCCCCGAGGACTGAGATCAACCTGGTAGACTCAGTCTAGGCAGGTCCAGTCCCCTCCTCCCAGATTGAGTCAAGCTTCCCTGCATAAGTCCCAGGTTTCAAACAGCTAACTCATGCAATGAGCACAGGACCTGGTACCACTGCCTGGATGCCTCCCAAACAGATCAAGCCAATCAACTGTCTCACCTATTCAGAGGGCCTGATCCAGTTGGGGGCCCCTCAGCCTTTGGTTCATAGTTCATGTGTTTCCATTCATTTGGCTATTTGTCCCTATGCTTTATCCAACCTTGGTTTCAACAATTCTCTCTCACATAATCCCTCCTCTTTCTCCCTAATTAGACTCCTGGCACTCCACCCGGGGCCTAGCCGTGGATGTCTGCATCCAGATTCCTCAGTCCTTGGATGGGGTTTCTGGCACAACTATTAGGGTGTTTGGCCATCCCATCACCAGAGTAGGTCAGTCCTGGCTGTCTCTTGACCATTGCCATCAGTCTTTTGCTGGGGTATCTTTGTGGATTTAGCACTTTGTTTCTCCCTTTTCTCATGTGGTCTTCATTTACCATGGTCTCCTATTCCTTGTTCTCCCTCTCTGTTCTTGATCCAGCTGGGATCTCTCGCTCTCTTTCTCTCGACCCTTGCCCTTCATTGCTCCCACTCTTGTCCAGGTTGTCCATGTAGATCTCAGCCATTTCTCCATCATTGGGCGATCCTCGTGTCTTTCTTGGGGTCCTGTTTTCCAGGTAGCCTCACTAGTGATGTGAGTAGCAATCCAGTCATCCTTGTTCACAGAGGAAACTCAAATGGCTGAAAGACTTTTAAGGAATTGCTCAACATCCCTAATCATCAGGGAAATGCAAATCAAAACAACTCTGAGATACCACCTTATGCCTGTCAGAATGGCTAAGATCAAAAACACTGAAGACACTTTATGCTGGAGAGGATGTGGAACTAGGGGAGCTCTCCTCCACTGCTGGTGGGAATGCAAGCTTGTACAACCACTTTGGAAATTAATATGGCGCTTTCTTAGAAAATTGGGAATCAATCTCCCCCAAGATCCAGCTATACCACTCTTGGGCATATACCCAAGAAATGCTCAATCATACCACAAGAGCACTTGCTCAGCTATGTTCATATCAGCATTGTTTGTAATAGCCAAAACCTGGAAACAACCTAGATGCCCTTCAACTGAAGAATGGATAAATAAATTGTGGCACATATACACAATGGAATACTACTCAGCAGAGAAAAACAATGACATCATGAGGTTTACAGGCAAATGGATGGATCTAGAAAAAATCATCCTGAGTGAGGTAACCCAGACTCAGAAAGACAAAGATGGTATGTACTCACTCATAGGAGGATATTAGATGTGGAACAAGTTTTTATATCCTTGGGTGGAGTGAAGTATGCTTTATTACTAGGGTGAAAGGGGGTGAGGCCAAAAGACTGGCTCTCATCTCCAGCATGTTGTCAGGAAGATCAACTTTAAGAAAAACTAAAAACGAAAAAAAAAATTTAGAATCTGAAACTTTTTTATAGAACAACCTACACCAGGTTTGTTTTTTTGGTTTTTGTTTTTGGTGGTTTTATTTGTGGGAGATTTTGTTTGTACCTGTGTGTTGATATTTGTCACACTCAGAAATGGCGTTCTCCAAGATAGAGACCAACAGTGGTACAAAACACAAAGGAAAAATGGTGGTTTGAATGAGAATGAGCCCCATAATTTTGTATGTTTGAATACTAGTGGGAAGGATTATGGGGTGTGGCCTTGATGGAGGAAGTGTGTCCCAAGGGGGCAGAAGTTGAGGTTTTAGAAAACTGTGAGTCCCAGTGTCTCTGTGTGTACTTCATGGTTGCAGATCAAAATGGGAGGTCTCATTTGTTCCTTTGCTCTGCCCTCATGGACGCTAAGCCTCTGAAACTGTAAGATGAATTGAACACTTTCTTTCATATGTTGCCTTGGTCATGGTGTTTTATTACACAGCAATAGAAAAGTCACTAAGAGAACACCAAGGCAGAAACCCACTGCTGTATGTTCTTTTGTGAGTGTGTGTGTGTGTGTGTCTGTTGATATGAGAGGATATGGGAAACAGTACTTCACCAGTTGGCCTGTTCCCTCATTTGAAAAAAAAAAAACAAAACAAAAACAAATAACTGGAATCAGCTATCTCTCCTGGTTCCAGAGAGACTATATAACAAGAGCTCTACACACAGACAAAATATAAGTTTTTCTGGGACTTGACACTTGTGAGTATGGCTGCCGGGAGTCTGTCTTTTCCCCTGGGGATAGCCCACTCCTTGCTATCACTCAGGGTTAAGCTCTTTAATGAGGCTTTTCCAATGCTGAAGCTAAAATAGTCCAGTGACATCTGTTATATTAGCTGGTCTTTGTCCCACAATATTTTTCAAGGTCTCCTGCTACTGTTTTGGTTTGGTTTTGTCCTGTTTTGGTTTCTTCTGATCATTTCTTTCACCTGTTCCACTGAAACCTCTGTGAAGAGAGGGCTATTATCTCTCTCGGTGTCTTAAACAATCTCTAACACAGGTTAGGGAGGCTGTCAAGAGTGTTTTAGTAAATAAGTCACTGCATTTTCCTGCTAGGACTTCTGTAACAAAGAACCAAAGTGTTGTGGTTCATAAACAAAGGGCCTTTATTTTCTCACAGTCTTGGATGCTAGTGGTCCAAGGTCATGGTTTCAGTAGGTTTGTCCTTGTTTTTAGATGCCTCCTGTCCATGTTTTTAGATGTTCATCCATTTGCCTACTTTGTGTCATAATTTCCTGTTTATCCAGGGGTACAAGTCATATCCAATTAAAATCTATTCGTAAGACCTTTATGTTACTTTTCTAAAATCTCTTTCCCCAAATACAGCCACATTCTAAAGTATTATCACATATGAATTTGGGCAGTACATGATTGATCCCATAACAGTGAGCGATTCCTCCAGTTCCAGATTCTGCCGTAGGGTACCCCAAACTTCAGTCCTTACAACCAATAAGAATAAGGGGCCTTATTCACCAGATGAATTCAGGGTAATGTCTCATGAAAGCCTAATAGGCAACATCAAGGTTATAGGCAAAATATAATCTATTCATAGAAATAGAAATTCTTAAAACAAATGTTAGCAACAGCTTTATTTTTAATGGCTGGAAAATGGACACAGTCCAATGTCTATATCCTGGTGATGGGATTGCTATATTGTGATACATCTCCACAATGAGTATCACTCATCAATATACAGGAACTACTGATACATGAAACAATGTGAGTAAGCCTGGAAGGCAAAAACATTAAGTGATGGAAGCCAGAAACCAAAGTGCCTACACCATCTGGATTCATATATATGACATTCTACAAAAGGGAGAAGTTTGGGACAGAATGCAGATCAATGATTGCCAAGGGCTGGAAATGGGGAAGGAGATTGACTTCAAAGGATCCCGGAGAACATGATGAGGTGACAGAAATGTTCAATCACTTAACTGTACTTATGGTTACTCGACCATATACATTTGTCAAAATCCATCAATTAGACAATTTAAATATGTGGATTTTGTTATAGGTAAACAGTACCTCAAAGTTGATTTCTCAAAAACAGAACATGCCTAAAGTTATTTAAGATCTATTCCCATAACAGCCTGTCATAAGAGTTTTGCAAATGTTATTCACATTTATTTAAAACACCATAAGTGCACACAAGAACACAAATATGTATGTGGGTAAAACTAGAAGAATAGTAATGTCGATTATTTTATTTTTTAATTTTCATGCAATAATTTTGATTGTATACTGTCCTCTCCCCCCATCCCTCTTGTGCTAAAGAAGGAGAGATCTGTCAGTTTGAACCTATAATGGATCTGGAAAGCCACTGAGAAAATGCCTCCTGCATTTCTTCTTGTTTGGTTCCCCAAGCCCCAAAGCCTTCCCGAGCAGTCAGTAAGGATGTGAGTGAAGGATCCCCCTGAACCCTCATTACACTTCTCCGTGGCCTGGAGCACACTGAAAGAGTTTCACACACTTTCCCGCTCGATCATTTAATAATTCTATAGTGAAGTGTTTCCTCAAACAATAAAACATGCTAATTCTCTAGACAAAGTAGCACTCAGTAGAAAGCAAAGCAATTCGAAGCGCTTAGAGAATCAAAGAGCTAAAGCAGAAAAAAGTAAAGATGGAGTGGATTTTATCCGGAAGAGCTTTTTCCACAGAGGACAGATGGGGAGGATATTTGTGCTTAATTTCAATGTTCTGCAAAAGTTAACACGTCCAGCAGCACAGCAACACCCCCAGGTTTCTGGCAACTGACAGGAACACTTTATCCTGAATCCTCAGCAGGATGAGAGACTGGGAATTTGGAACCCATCTGGAGGGCTGCTAATCTCTTTGCAATGAAGCAAACCAGGAACAGGCTCAGAGGAGACGTCCACACACCCACCCAAAACACACTCGAGGTCCTAATCCCCAGAAGTTTCACATTCTGATTAATTACAGGTACCAGGTTCCCATCGTCACCGGCTACTCTTCCCGTTGGGTGCTGATTTGCTTTAACGATTCCTGATGTTTCATCATGAGCTTTCTCACAGCTATTAAAAATAACAGCCTCTCTCCCTGACAGCAAAGGTTTGCTCAGTGCTGTCAAACAGATGTACAGTTAAGGCTGTCCTCGGTGCTAACTCGCTGCCCAATTGGTGGAGCATCAAGAATAATTGTATCAAATGAGCACGGAGACAGACTCAGGATGTGCAAATGAATGCCTCCCTTCAAACTTGCTCTCTGGTGTACTGGCCTGTTTCTAGTAACCAGGGTTTCTGGAAACTTCCTTCTGCTCCTCATTTCAGTATGAGAACCTGACCAGAAGGCTCCTTTTGTCCTCCATGAGACCAGCCTAACCCTGGAGATATTTCCTAGGAAGTGGTTCCTTCCATGCCTATAGAGAGAGAGGAGAAGCTATCAGTATAAGAATGTTAGAGTGGAAGGGACACCTGATGGCAATCCCACGTTTGAGGCCTGCATGAAGTTGTTGAGATCAGCAGTTAGAAATGTGGGTGATGGTATAGTGTGCTACCCAGGGGAGTCTGATGGAGAAAAAGGATTAATGACCTCTGAGCCTTATTCTCTTCCCACTTTTCCTGAAATGCCAAAGCAGGGAGCTAGTTATCAATCAAGAGAGTGAAATATATCAGTGGATGGATTTGCTTTGCCACGGTGACAGCCAGCTCCACTTTTGAATACTCTTTGAAAACAATTTTTACTGTGCAATGCTGGAGAAAGCCAACAAATAATAAACCTGTCACAGTACTCACCGAGCGCTCGTAAAAGCAAGAGTCGGCTTCGCAGCTGCAAGGGGATACCACTCCTCAGCTTGAAAGATTGCCAATGCTTAATCATTGCATCTGATACCAATTCTCACTGTGGACCGTGATTGGGGCAAATGCTTATCTTCAGCACTCTAAAAGGGGGCGAGGCAGGGTGCTCCTGTCCCCTAACTGCTACTTGGTTAGCAGTTCAGAATGGAGAAACAGGTATCAGAAGGAGACCCACCCATCCTTTGAGTACTGTTTGTTTTATTCCAACTGTCAAGAGTCTCTCACACACAACAATAAATTCATGTGTGTATGTCTAATTCAAAATATCTACTCTGAATTGTGCTTATCGTGGATTGTCGTTGATAATGGAAACAGAGAGCAATATAATGAAGACTATAGACCTCTGGGGCCTGTCTAGGACTCTGGGACACCACAGAAGGCCTGCCTGTACTTCCTCCATTATCCTTCCCAAATGGTCCTCATTATATCACGTCCCCAGAAGACTTTGCCCCAATCTATCTCCCTTCTCTGTGTCTTTGTAATGGGATGAGACAAGCCTTTGGGAGCAAGGGAAGGGTCACCCTCTAACACACCCTCACTTGACAGAAGCAAGAGTTACACCAGGGAGTGGTGTGCTGGGATGGTTTTCAACAGTATCCAGCAGCTTCCGTGAGAAGCAGAGGAGTGAACTCAGTGGCTAGACTCTTCTATAGTTGGGGAAGAAAACCGCCTGCTGGGAACTTTGCAAGGTTTACCATGAACAGGAACAAGTGGCTTCAACTACGAAAAGAAAAAAAAAAAATGCTGTTTCTAATTAAGGCGAAGTTTCTAGATTTTCAGAAGGTTCCCATTTCCTGAGAGGAGCCAGGTCACACATTTTAGTGTTGAAACTAGTAAATTACTCGGTTTGAGGGTAACAGCTGCACGACACATTTTTTTTCAACTGTCTTTTTCCACGTTAAGCATTCCCATACCTGCGATGTATGGGTGATACAGAGGTTCATGTACTTCCATAACATCTAGACAGATCATCTCACCCTCTCCCCAGAAGTATCTCTCTTTATTGAGGTGAGGTTTGCAATTGCCATGCAAAGAACTCTGTCTCCAGACTGTTTAAGGGGATTTGTGATGACTTGTTTGTGTGCGGAAACATACATGTCCAAAGTGACAACCCAGGGGTAAGACTAAGCAGGCGCCTCTCAAGAAGGACAAGGCATTTGTTCCCTGCCTCCTACCTGACCCCCTTTAGAGAAGTGCTTCCTGCAGAAACTGACTGCTGACAGCACCAACCACAGCCCTAATGGTGGCTCATCCTAAGGCGCTGTTGATCTGTTTTTACAATACTCAGCTCTGACACATGGATAACAGTATGTTTCTCTGATAAGAAAAAGTCCAATTATATTCAGAAATACATGTTTCTATACTAATTGATATCTATATCATATCATATCATCAGAAGAAAAATAAAACATCATTTGCAAATTATAGCAAATAAAGAAAGCTTTTCGACAATCCCTTCATTAAAAATGATTTGTTGAGCATGTGTTTATCGGGTGTTTTTTCAGTTGAAAAAAAAAAAACAAAAAACACTTAGACTCATCCTTGAACTTGCTTACAAGTTTTCAATCTAAAACCCAGTTAACGATACCTTCAAAAAGGTATCCATCATTTTCATAGTTTGCACACTCTCAACTGATCTACATTTTCTACCTCAATTTCAATAGACCTGTGTTGTCTCTTTACTTGCCTCACCTTTCCTCCAGTTCAGTCTGAACACAGCAGCCAGAGAGTTCATCAAAATGGGCCCTGCAGCTGTCCTCTGTTCACACACAGCAATGGGTCACCATAGTTTGTACAGGGGTCAATAGTTCGAAAGGAGCTGAGTAGTAAAGACTTTGGGGATTGTGAGCATATGTTTGTTGCAAGCACAAAATTTCCATTGTAGCATAAAAGCAGTTATGGATGGTTTGTAATAGAATGGGGATGGCCGTCTGCTAATTAAATTATTTTTTCTTTACAGAACTAGCATAAACTGCCTGTGGGCCAAATTGTTTTCCAACTCATAATATATAAGATGTCAGATGATCTGTCTTCTGGCTCCCTTTGCTAATTTCCCCCCACTTAATAACTCCACCTTTACAACAATGGTCATCTTACAAACAAAGCAATAGCTTAAGTAACAAAGATATTTGCCATATTTCATGACTCTGAGTAGAATCAGCTGGCTGAGCAGTTATTCTTTAACATGTGGTGCCACTCATGCATGCAGGCACTTGGATGCTCAACTAAGAAGAAAAACATAAGATGCCTTGGGCATTTCATGGTAGCTGGGACTGGCTAGGAGCTGGACCTCAACTGGTGCCAGGTTCTCCTCTACATGGTATATCACTTGACTTTCTTAAGACGCAACAGCTGGGTTATATAAGAAAGGGTTCCAGGAACACAAAAGTAGAAGTTTAAGAAACCTCGCACGTTGCAGAGCACCACATCTGTAGACAACTAATCAAAGCAATCCCACATAGCTGGAGGAGAAGCTGACTCCACCTTCAGTGAGCATATCAGTCTCTTTCCATTGCTGTGAAAAAACACCTGAGGGAAACAATTTAGAAGAGAAAGTGTTTATTTAGGCTCATGATTTTGGAATTTTCAGTCCAGTGGTCAGGGGCTCCATTGTTTGGGCCTAAGGACAGGTTACACACCCTGGCTTGAAAGGCATGGTGGAGAAGAGTCGCTCAATGGATAGCAGCCACAAAGCAGAGAGGAATAATAGGAAGAAGTAGGACCAAGACACACTTCTCAAAGGCATGTCTCCAGTGTCCTATTGCCTACAAGTAGGCCCTGCCCTCCATAGTTCCACTGTTTCTGAATGCTCTGTTCAAATTATAAATCCACCAATGGATCAAGGTGGTTCAAATAAGAATGGCCCCATAGGCTTATGTATTTGGAAGCTTTGTCATGAGGGAGTAGTACTGCTTGAGAGGGAGTAGGAGGTGAGGCCTTGTTGGGATAGGTGTGGCCTTGTTGAAGAAAGCCTATCACTGGGAGTGGGCTTTAAGGTTTCAGAAGCTCAAGCCAAGTCCAGTGGCTCTCTCTCCTTCCTGCTGCCTGTGGATCCAGATGTGGAACTCTCAGCTTCTACAGCACCATGTCTGCCTGTGTGCCATCATGCTTTCCTGCCATGCTGATAATAGACTACACCTCTGAAACTGTAAACCAACCCCAACTCAATGTTTTCCTTTATAAGAGTTGCCATATGCTTTATAAGATGTCTCTTCACACCAATAAAACATTGACTAAGACACTGATTAAAACAAAGCCTTCTATATCTAATCATCTGGGGCATCCTTTAACAATATCTTAGGCACCCCTCAGCCCAGTTCTGATGGTTTGAATGAGACATGACTCCTTAGCTCAGGTATTTAAACACTTGGTCCCCAATTAGTGGCTGTTGGCCATAGGAGTTGTCGGCTTGCTAGAGGAAATATGTTACTGAGAGAAGGCTTTGAGGTTTTAAAAGACTTATGTTTATTTTAAGTTGGCTCTGTTTCCCATTTGTGGCTCAAAATGTGAGTTCTCAGCTGTTTCTGCTGCTATGCTTCGCCGCGTGCTCTTATTCCTCCGTAACTGAGAGCCACCTCCCAAAAGCCCCTCTTGATATAAGTCACAGTGTTTATCATAGCAATAGAAAAGTAGTAACCAACCAAGTTAATAACCCAGATTAGCCGTTCCCTAACAGTTTAGGTGTTTCAGCTTTCCCAGTGAGGTCTTTGATCCATTTGGAGTTGACTTTTGTGCAAAGTGGTAGATAAGGTTTCATTTCATTCTGCATGTAGACATCTAGTTTCCCAGAACAATTTGTTGACGATGCTGTATTTTCTTCAGTGTGTGCTTTCTACATCTCTGTCAAGTATCTTACATGGCTGTAATTACATACAACTGTATTTGGATCTTCTGTTTTCCCCTGCTGATCCTCATATTCATGTTTGTGCCAATACCATGCTGTTTTAATTACCATAGCTCCATAACATACTTTGAAATATGATTTGGTCATCCCTCCAGCACTGTTTTTTTTTTTTTTAATCAGGATTGTTTTGACTATTTGGAGTCTTTTGTACCCCATATAAATTTCATATAAATTTTAATTTTTTTATTTATTGTGCATATTTTCATTGGAATTACATTGATCTTTGCATTATATTGGGTAGGGTGGTTAATGGTATTAATTATTAATTCCACCATTCAATCTATGAGCATGGTGTTTCTTTCTATATTCTAGTGTCTTCCTCAATCTCTTTCTTCAGAGATTTAAAGTTTTCATTGTGGAGTTCTTCCACCTCCTTTTTAGTGTTATTTCTAGATAACTTTTTTGTTTGTTTCCTATTTTCTTTTATTTGTTTCGAGACAGGGTTTCTCTGTGTAGCTTTGCACCTTTCCTGGAACTTGCTTTGTAGACCAGGCTGGCCTCGAACTCACAGAGATCCGCCTGCCTCTGCCTCCCGAGTGCTGAGATTAAAAACGTGCGCCACCACTGCCTGGCAGATATTAGAAGCATTTTGATGATATCTTTTCTCAGACTGATCCTTCCTGGGTTTTGTAAGTTGATCTTGTATCCTGCCACTTTGTTGAAACTATTGCTCACATCCAGAAGTTTTCTGGTGAAATTTTTGGGATCTCTTATAATGTATCATCTGTAAGTGTAGATAATTTGACTTTTTCTTTTCCTATTTGTGTCCATTTGATTTCTTCTCTTGCTTCAGTGTTCTTGCTAGCGCTTCAAGTATTATTGAAGAAGAATCGGTATAGTGTACAGCCCCATCTCATTCTTTATTTTAATGGGACTGCTTAGGGTGATAATGCTTCCTGCAAGAACTATAGGTAACAGAAACCTCAGAACCAAGCATGGAAACCTCATTCCAAATTGCTGGTCAAGGAAGTTCAAGGGACTCCCAAAACAACATAGAGCATTGTCATTGCCCTTATTGCTGAAGATATCACATACCTCAGACACAGAACTTGGACAAATTGAGCTCCAAATAACCTGAAAGCATTTTCCAAGGATTATAGTGTTCTCATATTATCAGAAGTTGGTTCAAACTTCCAATAAAGAAAAGCAATCAATAGCTCTACCTGGATATAAAGCATTCAAAACAAAATGATTCAACCAGCAAAATATCTACAATGATTCATCAGTGATACTTTTATCTTATGAATAACTAACTACTGACTAATTGGACTTAAGTGTGTAAGAAGAGGGAGTTCATGCTTGGAACTTTAAACCTAGTCAACTACCCATGGCTGGAGAGGTCCCAACTACAATAATATGAAGGAGAATTTTTAAATTGTATAATTTATAAGCAAGGTTTATAGTTCTCAAAGTAAATCTTAAAAACTCAACATTTAAATGAATGAGAACACATGGTGCTCTCTTCTCTGTAATGGTAGTAGCTTGCAGCAACCCATGCTGGGAAAATTTCTTAAGCTGTTTCCAAGATCAACAGTAAAGAATGACAACTGATTGTCTTTTTCTTCCATGAGTGTTAAGTAGACATCTACCAAGCACTTTTCATTTATGTTGAAATTCTTGGATTAAAGAACAAGAAGCAGAATCAGGCAATGGTGGCTCATGCCTTTAATTGCAGCACTCTGGAAGCAGAGGCAGGTAAATCTCTGAGTTCAAGGCCAGCCTGGTCTACAGAGCAAGTTCCAGGACACCCAGAGCTACACAGAGAATCTCTGTCTCAAAACTCCCCCTCAAAAAAAGAACAGGAAGAATATTGATGAAAATGTCTTATGTGTGTGAAACTACACTCATAAAGTTTCCCCAGTGTTACTGCCTAAACGTGAGCTGAACAAGGACAACAACAATAGACATGCTAAAATGGACAAACATGAGTCCTGAGCCCTATGCAAAGAACTACAGGCCACTAAGGAATGCTGAGAGTGGAAGAAATAGGCTTCCCTAGGGAAGAGCACACCAAATGGTTATCCAATCCCAAATGAAGCCCTGAAAACATACATAACAAGTTACATTATATGGACTGAGTAGGCTATATTTAGTAATATATGCATATACATATATGCATATAAAAAACATTTAATGAGCCGGGCAGTGGCGGCACATGCCTTTAATACCAGCACTTGGGAGGCAGAGCCAAGCAGATCTTTGTGAGTTCAAGTCCAGCCTGCTCTACAGAGCAAGATCCAGGACAGGCGCCAAAACTACACAGAGAAACCCTGTCTCAAAAAAATCAAACGAACAAAATAAACAAACAAAAAACATTTAATGAAATGGAACTATGAATTTGAAGGAGAGTAAGGAGGGGTATATAGAAGAGTTTGGTGAAGGGAAATGATGTAATCATATTGTAATGTCAAAAGAAAAAAATGATAAATTTTAAATTTGGCTTAAATACCTTTTCAAACTACCAAGTATAATCTACCTGTTCATCTATTTGTTAACATCAACTCTAATGATTATGCCCAGAAATGTGTCAGAGAGAGACTAAAAGAATAACTAAAAATATAACTGGTCATGATTGATATTTTTACTAATAATTGCAAAATTACATTTATTAAATAGTGAAGCCAACACAAAATATGAAATAACAGCAATGTGCAGTGGTATTTACTGAAACCAAGATATCCTTTCATCTAGAATTTCACTAACTCCCAGGCATTCACGAGTAAGAGAACCTCTTTTTTTGTGTGTGCAATGTTAAAATATAATAAAGAAATGTAAAATTTTAAATTATGTTCATATTCAAAATTCAGTATTATTTCAGTGTTATGAGTCACTTTTAGTTAGAGAGAAATTATACAAATAATGATATCCCTTACAACACTGCTGATACCTCTTAAATAAATCAAGTTATCTTAGTAAGCCTAATCTATATCATTCAAGAAAAGAAAAAGCTTGGGGGAAAGCAGGTGTGGCTATAAGAATAGGGGCAATAGAAAAGCTAAAAGACTAAAAATTCAAACAAGATGAAGATTTACTTCTTCCTGACATAACTGTCCAAAAGTTGGCAGGCAGTCCAAGACATCTGGGTGGACCTTCTCTACTGAGTTACTTGAGAACCAAGGTTGTTTGGTTTGTTGCTTTACACACTGTTCTTGTACACATTGCCCTCATGTGCACACTTGAATAACCACCATAGCTACACATTCTCATCCCTGGAAGAGCAACAAGGACTTATAGAAGAGAAGAGCTTGCTCTCCATGTGCTTGATCTAGAATTTGCACAGAGTGTTTTAACTTAGCATGTCTACCACACAGATCAAAATGTAATCTTTAATTGAGTGGTCCTAAAGCTTATTACCACTCAAAGTAGCAGATGGATAGATGGTTCCCCAGGTAAGAATGTTCACTGCTCTTCCAGAGGACCCAGGCTTGGTTGCCAGCGCTCAAATTGGCCAGATTATAATCACCTGTAACTCAAGCTCCAGGGTATCTCATACCCTCTTCTGGCCTCACCTGGCACCACACTCATATGCACAAATCCACACACAGATATACACATATATGCTTAATTGAAACTTATATGAAAAAAACTTAAATGAAGATGGTCATAATGGAATATACCTGTAATCACGAATCTTGGAAAGAAAAAGCAGGAAGTTCAAGGCCAGCCTTAGCCACATAATATATTCATGAGACCCTGACTCAAAGAGCAAAACAAAATGAAAATTTCTCTCAGTAGATTATGGTATTAAAAGGAAAAGATAAGATAAGATAAGAAAATGGGGCTGGCAAAATGATTCAGCAGATAAAAGTGCTTGCCACTCAAGCCTGACTTCCATACATGGAAACCATGGTGGAGAGAGTCAGCTTCCTAAGGTTGTCTTCTTACCTCCACATGCCTGATATGGCAAACATATACCATGACAGGCACAGGTGTGCATGTCCCATATGAATATATAAATTTAAAAATAGAGGCTATAGATAAATGAGCAGACTTTGGATTAGTTAACTAGTTTCTGCAACCCTGAAAATAATAAATTTGTTTATCTAGATAAAAATAGGCATTAGCACTTGAAAATATTAATAGTAGTTCAACTTGACTTCCTGTAAAAAAAAATCAGAGGAAAATTACATTGGAAAACTGCCTTCTTTTTCCCTTGTCAATATGTGGAAGGTAAAACACTAGTCATCCGTGTGTGTGTGTGTGTGTGTGTGTGTGTGTGTGTGTGTGTGTGTGTGTATACATACACACACACACACACACACACACACACACACACACACACACACACACTGAATACCAGAGGACACGCCATCAATGCTTGCTCTGATGCCCTATGGTAACCAAAACAGATCCCAAACAAAACAATGAAGCATTTTTAGATATGCATTGTGGACAGGGAAAAACAAACTAAGCTGAGACGATAATGCAGATGCCCAAACACTTTAAAGAATAATCTTACCCTGTACGACAGAGTCCATGCACAGTGTCAGTAAATCGAGCAAGTAGATGATGTGATGGCCACTTTCTAAGGTCCTTGAATTAAACACAAAAATCACAACTAAAACATGTTCCCTTTAGGGAGAGAATCACAAATGATTCTGGAATAGCAAGGCTAATACTGCATCTTTATGAAAGAATCCATTACACATACCCAGCATAGCTTTTGCTTGAAAAATGAAAACAAAGGTACCTAAGGGTTTGACAAATATAGTATGAACCAAATATAAAACAAAGTAGGGAACTCACCTCATAGATAAATCTGTGTTTTTACCAGTCTTACATTTTTCCCTGGTGTTACATAATTCCACACTTGAGAATGTGCATGCAGCCTCCCAAATACTATTTGATAAATAGTATTTATTAAGTCTTCTTGGATTTGTTCTAGAAAAAAAATCATCTGTTGTAGCTTGAGTTTTCCTGCCTTGCCCACAGTCAGGACAAATCTTTGTCACCCACCAGTCCCACAGCCACACAGACCCAACCAAGTAAACACAGAGACTTAAATTGCTTACAAACTATATGGCCGTGGCAGGCTTCTTGCTAACTGTTCTTACAGCTTAAATTAATCCATTTCCATAAATCTATACCTTGCCACGTGGCTCATGGCTTACCGGTGTCTTCACATGCTTCTTGTCATGGTGGCGGCTGGCAGTGACTCCTTCCGCCTTCCTGCTCTTTCTTTTCTCCTCTCTGTTAGTCCCACCTATACTTCCTGCCTAGCCACTGGCCAATCAGTGTTTTATTTATTGACTAATCAGAGTAATTTGACATACAGACCATCCCACAGCAACCTGTTAAAAAGAAAATAAGGCATCAAGTAATATTCTATTCCTATGACCTCTGAAATTGTTGAGAAAAAGAAAAAAAGGGAAAGTTAAAAAAATAAACATCAGTAATCAAATGAATTATATAATTAGTGAGATTAAATGTAGATCATCATGAGTCATTGAACAATTAGAATTCAGACCTAGAGATGTACTTTTTCTGCAATTATATAATTATAGTGTATGTAAAATGGCATTAACTAAGAAAAATTAACAATTCCTTGAAAATTAACTAGAAAATATGTTTAAAATACAGCAGGATTCCTTAAGATTTCCCATTTCTGTTGCAGTTTTACTCAGGAATATTGTGAACTGGCTTCTCTTATAATAAACTGCCCATAACTACTGAGAACACATGGGAGTCAGCTTGATGTGCAATTATGAGAGAAAGGGCAAAATTAACAATCTGAACTCAGAACAGGAAGGTGTGCAATTTTCCATGAAAGGTCAGATAATATTCTAGGTTTCTGGATCACATATACTTCTTCCTTTTGTTTCTCTATTTTCATTAAAATGGTTTTTGTAATGGTAGATTGGCACATGAATAAGCCAAAGGATTATTGGCATTTTCCTGCTCAAAAAACTCATGCCATGCCTCCAGGATAACTCTGCATTTTTCTGTCATCTAAGAATATATACTTACCCATGTTCAGAGTTATATACACAGTTTTTCTTAAAATTTCATGTGCATTGATTCGTGTTCTTGTATTATACTTCTTATTGAGGCCCTACTTTGCATCTTTAGTTTAGATATTAATAATTAGTTAGGAGTAGCCTTTGGTTTTATAATAAAATACCAGTAATTTAGAAAAGACAGCAGTGTTTATATATATTTGTAATTCTGTGTGTACTCAAAGAATAATCAATCTATTGTGTAATACTGACCCAAATACCAATGCCTACATGATGGAAGGAAGGTTATTATTGTCCACATTAATGTGAACTCAAAATTACTGCCATGAGACAGTATGGCTTTAGCAACTCCTTTTAGAAAGAGCCAGATAGTAGTAAATATCCATAAAAAGCAAGATAGTGGAGCCCTGAAAGCCTTATGCTGTCTGCCAAAACTAATCAGTTCTTTCTTCTACTGTAGACCTAAAACATCTATAGGAACACATGAATGATTCAATCTTGCTACTGCACTTTGCCAATGAAATTTTAATTATAGACATTAAATTTTGAATTTTATATAGTCTTTTCACACTATAGGATACTATTTCACTTTTTAAAATATTTTTTCTAGTCATTATAAAAATGTAAAAGTAATTCTTAACTCTACATCACAAAACAATGTGAGAACCAGATGTGGTCTTTCTCTCAGGTTATAAATAGTAATGTCAAGGGGCTGGCTGAAATAGGGATTTTCAAAGAAGAAGTGAAGGAGAATAGTCCTTAATTTAGGCATAGTATTCAAACTCTCATGTTGTCACTTAGTAGCCCTATGACTTTGGAAAAGTCAGCGTTACAATGAATAAAGTCTTGTGAACCGCAACATTGATCAGAATGTCAAGATATTCCTAGAAGTACAATAGTGGCACTTGTATCTTGAGTGTAACCTTTTGCCATCTACTTGAACTTAAGGCCTGATCAATAGGAGGAAATTAATTCCTGGTAACCTAGACAATTGTCTATGGATGGTGAGATCATGAACCCACTTTCCTAAACCAGTATAACATCTAAGGACATTCTAAACTCACATTCTCTTCTTTATACTGACAAAGCTTTTTTATTATTATTAAAAATAGGTTTTTCCATAAAATATATTTAGAGTATAGTTGGGGGTGGTTGGAAAGATGGGGAGGATCTGTGAGAAGATGGGAAGGGGAAACCACTAATTTTTATTACTCATATACAAGTTGTTCCCATTAAAAAACAAACAAGAAAAAAAAGGAACTTCTCTCTCTTCTTTCTTCCCTTCCATCTTTTTCCACACAAACTCTACTCTCTTCACAGCCAAATTTTGAATATTTGTTTCTATTCTTTTGTTCACCACTCACGTATTTGACCACACTCTAAAGCATCAGACAGTATGACTTTAACAATTGTTCCTTGTCACAAGTGAATTTCAGTGACCATTGAGTCCTTGTTGCCTTGTTTTTCCAAAAAGAACCTATACTATTGGCCATGTTTTCCTTTCTGAGAAAAAGTTTTTGCCTTTGCTTTTGTGTGCAAAAAAGCATGCCTGCTGTTTCTTTAAAGTATACTGTCATATTTCATCTGCTCCTTGTCAGACTCATCTTTCTCTTATCAGAATTTGGATAGTGAACATTCCTCAGGTCCTCCTGCTCCTCTTCTCCAACCTCTGAACTGCCCAGCCATCTCCCAAGTATTCACCATTTCTATTCCTATCCAACATCAAATGGTACCTAAATCTGTATCTCCAGATCAGACATCACTTTTTCTTCCAGCTTTGTAAATCCAACTTTACAGACATTTATGTATCTTAGGTGAACTTTGACATCCACTGCCAAAGTATGTCTTCTAAAATCATCCAGTCATTGCTCTACCATTTCTCCCTTCTGTTTCAAAAGCTCACGTTACCATCTGTCAAGAGTCCACAGACCTTAGTGCTTCGTATTATCAGAAATCACCTCTTAGTAGTGTCCCACACCCTGTCAACACACAGTTTCTCAATCATTCTTGAATCTATCTTCTCTCTCTTTTCAGTAGTGTGTAAATTCAAATCAACACAACCATTCATCTAACTAGTTTCAGTACAAAATACAAACTACCAAAGGCAGAAAGTGCTGCAAAACTAAAGAGATGGACAAACCCCAGGACAGAACCAAGTGCAATTCACTAAGGACTTAGGAACAGAAGCACTTTTGGTGTGGTAGCGGCACAAGAGGATCCAAGAACCCAAAACAAAAAAGAAGAAATCAATTGCTAAATTGGACAAAAGCAGCCCACAGCTCAGCTGCATGAACCAGGGACTTCACCAAACATAACTCAGGAACGTTCCAGGTCACAGCTAACTATCTCAATGACTTAATGTATCCTGTAGGGCTTGGATGTGTGCCAGGGTCAAATAGCAAACAAAACAGGTGTACAACCAATATGGCAGCCATCACATTAAGCTGGGTCCCCACACTTAACCTCCTGACAGTTCCATCAGTCCCTGCTCTCCTTTCCTCCAGACCGTTTCTGTTTTCAAAGCAGTTTTTTTTTTTCATTTGGTGCCAAAATGAGTTTCTATAAAGGCAAGAAATCAAAACAAAACAAAAAGGATATTAACAAAAATTTCTAACTTGATCCTAAGAAAAATAAAATTATAATTCAATAAATTAAATCTTGCTGAGTATTATTAAAGTTCCACAAAAAAGAGTATTTAGAATATCCAAAACTCATAGTGCTTGCTTTCCAAATATGCTTAGCAATAAAAGTTTCACTTAATAATTTATTTAAATAACACAGGAAAAAATCCAAAAGAGAAGGGTATGTGGATACTGCCTCATACGCATGTGGATTTGAACATAGTGCCATCTAAGATGTCTAGATAAGACTTGCAGGTAGGACACTTTCAAGAGACTACAGTTGATGGCATGGAAACAAATGAGATGATGTTAGTATGATGGGATAAAAATGCATAAAAATGGAAGAAGTGATATGATTAAAACTTCAAGGGAAAGCAAGAGTAAAACAGTGCCAGAAGAAAATAAAGTGTGGTGTGACTCTTAGAAGTTATTTGAGTATTAAAGAGTGAAAGTAAGCAGGAGAGAGAGAGAAAGGAAGAGCGATTTAATATATTTAGAATATTTGCCTTTCAGTGGCTCAATTTTCAGTTCCCCACAGTTTCTGTGTAGTAACTACATATGTAAATTAAGTCTGTAGATGAGTATTGTCTTTATACTTGTTTAGAGTATCAGTCTACACACAAAGATGGGCAATACAATGTTGTTTCTAATGAAACAAAAATTTGAAGTTAATGGGTGACAAAGGGCAAAATTTCAGCAACAGAGAGTTAGAGAAGTAGGATACTAGAGGACACAGAACCCTGAATTTCCATGGAGTATATTAAATACATATTTAAAGCTAGTGGACAAATCAATTCAAGTATCAATGTTTCAGTAATGCCAAGGCATCGTGTGGAAGGAATTAAGTTCATGTCTTCACAAACACCATGAGCTCTGAATATCCAAGATACTCCTTCATTGTTGAACTACAATAGATGCCACAAATTTTACTTTGTTGGATTTAAAATTCATTTTTCTTAGTTGCTCAAGTTAAATTTTTTTCTACCACTGTCTGTTTGGTTTGGTTTTGATTCTTGCCTTTTTAGTCATTCATCTTGGGACTAAATAACAAATGGTTTTGATGTGAGAAAATGGGGCAGAGGAAATGAGAGCAAGGAAAAGGAAGCTCCCGGGGGGGCGGGGGGGGGGAGAAGAAAGCATTGAGGAAGTGAAGTGGGAAAAGAGCAAGAGAGTTAAACTCTCCACCATTACAGCAGGGAATTATTAATATACCATTTGTAATTGACATAACAATGAGTTAGTGTAAAATGTGCCATTTAGGATATAAATGTAATCACCAGGAGAAAACAAAGCAGGTGAATTCAGTAGAGAGAGTAAAGTCACAGAAGAATGAGAGGAGTGAACTTTATCCTGTCGTTTTTATTGATTTTTCTTTTTACATACAATATATTCTGATCACAGTTTCTCCTCATTCATTTACTACAAGTTTTTCCCCATATCTCTATCTCCACCCTCCCAACTCCACACTTTCTTTCTCTCTATCTTTAGAAAACAAACAGGGAAAAAAGAGAGAATAAAACAAAACAAAGAAAAAGCACTAGAAATACACACACACACACACACACATAGCTCACAAATCAGAAACCACAATGTATAAGCAGAAGCCCATTAAGGTTAAAAAAAAAAAAGCCCAAACAATACAATATGAGACAAAAAAAAAATCTCCAAAATGCTAGGCATGGAATTTGTGCATAAGTGTGATATGTATACCCAGTGAGACTTATCAGGAACAAACCGATTTTTCCTTTGTGAGTGGTTATCAATTGGAGATAGAGTCTTTGTTATGAATAGGTGTTCACTAGGACCCCATCTGACCTGGACCTGTTCAGACCTTATGCATGCTGCTACCATGTCTGTGAATTCATATGTACATCAGTCCTGAGTATCTGGAAGAAGGTTTCCTTGATGTCATGTATCCCTGCCGACTGTTCCTACATGTCTAGCTCCTCTCTCCATAGTTCCCTGAGAGGTTTAGTGAATTTTTAATGTTTACATATGGAGATCATTAATGAATACATCTCATTTAGGACTGATAAGTATTCCAAGGTCTGTCACTCTTGGCATGTGCTGGAGAGTTTTATGTCAATTTGACATAAGCTAAGGTCGTCTGAGAGGAGGAAATCTCAATTAAGAAAATGCCTCCATAAGATCAGGTTGTAGGCAGGCCAGTTAGTCATTTTCTTACTTAGTGATCACTCTGTGAGGGCCCAGCCCATGATGGGTGGTGCCATCCCTAGGCTTGTGGTCCTGGGTTCTACAAGAAAGCAGGAGGCTGAGCAAGCCATGAAGAGCAAGCCAGTAAGCAGCACCCGTTCAGAGCCTCTGAATCAATTTCTGCTTCCAGGTTCCTGTCCTGTTCAAGTTCTTGCTCTGAATTCCCTCACTGATGGACGGTTACCTGGAAATGTAAGCTAAATAAATCCTTTTCTCCCCAACTTGAATTTTTGGTCATGGTGTTTCATCGCAGCCATCGAAACCCTGACTAAGACACAGCATATACATCATCCAGATGCGGGTCTCTGTGTCAGTTCCCATCTACTGCAAGAGGAAGCTCCCCTGGGGATGGCTGAGTGAGACATTGGTCATGTTATATGCAATTCCTAGAATTACTTACTGTGAGATAAAAGAAAGACAAAAACTTAAAAGACTATTTAGAGTTTAATACCATTCAAATATTAAAATTTAGAAGGAGGAAAACCAAATATCCTGAGAAATAAGCATAAGAGCCACAAGAAAATAGAGAAACTGAAAGTGCTTTGAGAGATATTTCTTTTTCTGGGAATAAAACATCTTGGTCTACAAAAAGAATGTGATCCTGAATATAACTCTCACAAGAAAAATAATTAAGAAAGGCCTATCAAACTCAAAACTTTCTTACATATCAGAGTCTGAAATACAGACTCACAAAGGAAGTTGTCGTCCACATCCAACAACAACAAAAACAATGAACAGTAAAACTGTCATTTGTTTTAGGCTACTCTCAAATGAAATAATGGGAGATGAGAACCCTTGGGTATTATGCACTTGTGTGACCTCGCTGTACGCCACAGAGTTCCATGTGAAATTCCTCCCTCGGCTGTAAACCTGGCATTTGGCAAAATTTCACATAGGTCTGTTATATTTAGCAATGATGAGGCATTCAGCATAATACAGCAAGTTCTTTCCTCCCACAAGTGTTCAGTCTTCCCTCTTGTGTTCCTCTTGGTCTTCTGTTCTCAAGAATGTCTTATGCATTTTACAGCTGAAATAAAATGAAAGCATACTAATTCTACTTAATTATTTAAATATCTTTGTTATTTCAAGTATCTGCTATGCAAGAGTTAGTTAATCAAAGCCACAGATGTACTTTTTTTTTTTTGTCAATTTCTTTGTGAGGTTTAGCAAAAAGTGACAGTTTATACACAAGCCTGGAATCTTCTATTACAAAAGCCACCCAGATAACACTTTAAGTCACACCTGATAGACAAATTGTTTTTCGCCCATCCTTAAAAGCTGTTGGTCACCCAGTTGCACATCTGAGGTGGTAGTGAGTGGACCCCTTTAAATATAAAACAGTCTGATTTGTGGCTGAGGAACTCTGGTTCATAGAACAGCCTACCTTATTCGGAGTTGAAATTTCCTTCCTTTATCCTCTGCTGGTCTCAGTTGAAATTATTCTTATCAGTAAATGCTGGCCCAGTGTTCCAGCCATTCCACTCAGAGAAAATGTGAAGGTTGCCATGCCTGAAGGTCTTCCAATGTTGTCTAATGAAGTTTCAGATATTTAAATCCACAAGTTTGGTGGGTCACCTTGCCTTCCATGATCATTCACATTCAGCCTAAGCTTTGTTTAGTGACTTTGGATATCTCCCTGTGCCTCCCTGTCCTTCCCTCTCCTTCTCCCTTCCTCCCTCTCTCCCATCTCTCCCATCTCTCTCTCTCTCTCTCTCTCTCTCTCTCTCTCTCTCTCTCTCTTTTCCTCTCCCTCCCTCCCTCCCTCTCTCCCTCTGTCTCCCTCCCTCCCTCTCCTCTCTCTCTTCCCTCTTTCCTTGATATCATCAAGAAAAATTATTAGGTCTGTTTTCACAGAGCTCAATTTTCCTTGCTCTCTATCTAGAACTATGCCTGAAACAAAGTAAGCAACTGATGGAAGTTTATTCCTTACATATCTTTTGCAAAAACCCAGAAGTCAATCAAAGTTATTTTGGTTTTATCAACTTCTAGAATCTTTAGTCCTTGCTTTGGACCATCAGAATCCTCACTGACAGATAATCAATGTTATTTTAAGGTGTGTGATCTTGTGTATAATGAAATCTTCTGAGGGGTTTTCTCTGACGGTTCTCCTGAGGCTCAGTTATCTGGAAGGAGGATTGACAAGGAAGAACCACACACTGTCTGCTGTGGGATGTCGTTCTGTATGCTGTGAATATGTGTTGCTCTGACTGGTTGATAAATAAAATGCTCATTGGCCAGTAGCCAGGCAAGAAGTATAGGCAGGCAAGCAGACAAGGAGAACTCTGGGAAGAGGAAGGAGAGAGTCAGGAGTTGCCAGCCAGACACAGAAGAAGCAAGATGACAAGGCAGAACTGAGAAAAGGTACCAAGCCATATGGTTAAACAGAAATAAGAATTATGGGTTAATTTAAATGTAAGAGCCAGTCAGTAATAAGCCTGAGCTAATGGCTGAGCAGTTATAATTAATATAAGCTTCTGAGTGATAATTTTATAAGTGGGTCACAGGACTGTGGGGGGCCTGGTGGGATCAGAGAAACTTCTGACTACAACTGTCACTGCTCCCAACAAAGTATTCCGAAGTAAAAGTTACCAAGTCTGTCATTGTCCATCTCTTTTCCCAGCATTGTGAGTGGAGCTGGGTCTTCTGCCCAATTCAAAATAAATGGAACCAAAGGAAAAACAAGATGAAAATGGAACTCTTGGTACTAGGCGACGACAAACACATAAAAGCTAATCTTTTTTAGCAGTAGGTCACTTACACTTACATGTGCTGTTTTCTGTTTTTGATCTAGGAGGGTAAAAGCTATCATTGCAGGCTATGAAATTTGTTGAGCAGCTCCCCACATCCTGTAATAAGAGTAGCATCAAGCTGTGCCATCTTATCATTTTTCTTAAGAAATTTCTGAAGAATAATTTAATCCTTTAGCCCAGAAACTGTGTCTGAGAAAGGAATATTTGTTCTCCTGAACTTGAAGCTGCGCTCCCCTCCTGAACCTTGTAATCTAGTTTGTAGCAGGTAGACTTCTTGAATGGAATAAACATATGGATTGACACAGGCAAAGGGGCAGACTCAGGAAAAAAAAATAATAATCCTTCAGAAAAATCTCCTTAGTCCCTAGAAATCTGTCCCCAGGTGACACCAACAGCAAAACAGGTCCTTCTCCTTGGCTTGGAGCAATAAAATCCTGTCTGCTATAAATGTCACAAGCATTTTATTCAGACAAGCAGAATCTAATTTTTCGGTTCCTTTCTCTTTTTAAAAATTCATTTCCTGTTCTCTTTCTCCTTCTTTCTAAACTCTCTCATTTTAGTAATAGACCCATCTCTTCCCCAATTGCCTTTCAAATTGAAATAGTCATTGAAAAATCTACATTGAAGTGCTCTCCATTCCTGGGGCCAGGTGCCGTTTGATTCTCCAGCTAAATTAGGTCTGTTGTTTAGGCGTGATCCTACCATGCAAGCTCTGGTTTGCTCTAACATCATTATTATAATCAGGGCTATGATCCTGGGATAAGCAACAATTTTTCAAAGAGTGTATATACTTCATCCCTCCAAGGAGCATAAACCTATCCAGGCAAAGAGAATCTCATTAGCCAACTTAAGCAAGTACACATGCATAATGGCATTAACCGATTTAGATGGCCAAGTGCCAGGTCAGTATTTCAGAAGAATCTAAGAAAGAGCACATCAGCCTTCCGACCAAATTTAAGGCTTATTCAACAACAATAAAATAATATAAGGCATAGTAAGTAGAGCTCTTTAGATAGCATAAGATACATTATTAAACCCAATTCTTCAAGTTCTGTCTAAATTTTCAAAAGCTGGAGTAAATTTCACAGTGATGCAGAAAGTTTCAGAATATTTCTCCTTATTTAATTTCCCCTCTAATTTATATCAGACAAGTCTAAAATTTAGATATTACATTTTAAACAAAGAGTAATGCGTTCATAGTATAAAAGTAAGTAAAAAACATCATTTCCTGCTTATAGAATGTGATGCAGAAAGGGCTTGAAGAAAACCTAGTGTACAGCATCAGTGTTTAGCAGAGAAAAAGGTCATGGCTATTTCATCATGTTGGCCATGCCAGTCAAGCTGGTTAGAGGCCATGTTCAGACTCAGCATTCTTAATGCAAATCAGACTTATGCCATTACTCTGTACAATTTGATAACGTATGCAAACAAATAAGATATACAAAGACATCTGAACACTACCTCACCTCAGAGTCATGCAAACCTAAACAAAAAAGAAAAGAAATCTGTGAAGAGTCATTTTCTTTTGAAATTTCTCAGATTTACTCTCCTAGCCAAAGAAAATTCGTACCTTGAAAAGGAGTGGGCTCCAGCCTCTGAACTTGCTCAGATTTCTATTGATCATATTTCATTAGCAGCAGAGCACTAAGTCCCTTTTCAGACACTAGCTCACAAATGTGGAGAAATTGGATTCCTGGGGGTAATGATTCATTTACTTCAGCTCCTCCTTTGCCCTGTTCCATTTGGTGGGATTGATTTCCTTTCTCCATATAATTTCACTTGTCACTATTCATGACTTGAAAATTGACCCTCTCTTCTCTTTGTACTTTCACCCATGAGCCAAGTTCTATTCTTAAAAACAATTGGAATTGCACATTAATGAAATATTATTGAAGATGGCATTTGCAATAATGCTTGCTTTGAATTACTAATGCAAAATGCTCTTCTTCAGATATACCTATAAAGGAATACCAAATTGCCACTAACAGTTAAACAATGGAACAAAAATACGAGTGTCCAATCCTTACCTCATCTAATTCCAAACATAATCCATAAGTGAGTTTAATTTTCAGCTTCCTTTTCTTCTCCAGAAAGATGAAATGGGCAATGATGAGCTCTCTGCCTCTCCTTTATAAAGTGATACTCAAGTTTAAAGGCAAAAGAAAAGGTAGAGAGGAAGCTAAGTCCAACTTTTCACAGAAGTTGAAGAAGGAAAGAGCCCTTCTGGGTGCTGGCAGTGTGAAAGGACTCTACTTTCTCTCCCAAGGAAGAAGGTGCCTTCTGGAGTTGAACTTGATCAAAGAGCAGTAGAGATCAGCATTCATAAAAATATTATTGCAGTACTGGTGATTATTGTCAAATGGATGTACAAGTTGAGACTATAAGGGCAGAAGCAGAGCAAGAGCAGAGGTTTCTGGGTCTGGAAAGCCCTTGTGATATGCAACCAGTGAGACTGCCCATGTGCTCCTACCACAGTCCTTGGGGACAAAGATAGGTCACATAAGAATCCGGCAGCTTCCTTTCTTTGCTATGTGAGCTCTGATACTGTTCTGATGTACAGCTTTTTGTGATATGCATCACTTTCATGTATGAAAATGGTTAAACAAATCCAGTGCTCCTTTTTTTTTTTTTTTTTGCATGAACATGCAGTGCACAGAGCAATGTCTACTAGGAAAATGCTATAGAAAACTGGATTGTTCCACACACATTGATTATTATACAAAGTGTGACCAAGTAAAAAGTTTGTCTTCATAGGATAGTAAAATATTAAGAAAGGGGCCCTAATGCTGAAATATTTTTCTGTATTTTAATGTATTTTCCAAACCTGAAATGATGTGAAAATAACTTATCTTGAGGAGATGTAACGAACTACTGGTTGTCAGACCTAAAAATCAGACTGAACAAATATTTAGTGTCATTTGGCTTTGTGATTTCAGCATCACATGCCTTACATTTTTGTTCCCAAAAGATGACAATCATAACTATTTTAAAGTTCCTATGAGAATTAGAGAAAATGACTATGACATCCTGGAAAGGTATGACCCACTAAAAGAAAAATTAATGAGTTTTCTTTCTTCTTTTTTATAATCATGTTTCTTTTTCATTTGGTTTTTTTTTATTTTTGATATTATAATATAATTATAAGATTTCTATCTTCCCTTTCCTCCCTCCAAACTCTTCCATTCACACCTGTCTGCTATCCTTCAAATTCACAGCCACCTTTGTCACGAATTCTTCATATATACACATATTTATGTAATATGCATTACTAAATATAACCTGATCATTCCATATAATGTTACCTGTATATGAGTGAAAATGAGAACACGACCACTTCAAGCTATGTTTGAGGAGAAGGTTTTGCTTTATATCAGGGAAAGTACTACCAGCAGCATCTAGAAGGGTCCAGACTAAACCAGGCTATGAGAAGAGAGATGGGGCAGAATGAGAGAGGAAGACAAGGGAGAGAAGAGAACTAAGAGGGCAAAGAGGCCCAGAGTGAGTGCAGAGAGGAGCCAAGAGAACCAAGAGCACCAAGGAAGTGCATGGCTGAAATGACAGGGTTATATAGGAAAGAGACTGCAGGAAGGGAAGGGAAGCCCCTGGGCCTGAGAGGTTTAGGGCAGGGAGACTGGCAGTAAGAAGAGCAGAGAAGAGCCCTTGGTACTGAGTGAGCCTGGTAGCCAGTGGGTGGGACTTAGTATGGTTTCTTTGGGACCTGAGAGTATGTACAGAGCTGACCCGTTGGCACTGGACAACCAGTTGTGTCCTCTTCCATGAGGAGGACCACCTCTCCCAGTTTGCTCAGTTGCCTGTAGGTCTTTGTAAGGGTAACAGGGCAACGTTTTTCTGAACTGCTGTTCCTCAACTATCCCAGTGGGAGACTAATGACAGGCACAGGGTCCCTTTCTCATTGTACACTCTCTTCAGCTTGGTGTCTTGATATTTATTCATGTGATTCTTCCCTTGTACTACATCAGCTCTGCTCTAAAGGGAGGTAGGCAGAATAGACAAATATCACCAGAATAATTTTCATATATATTCTAAATTATAAATGCAGATGTCCATCAATGGATGAATGGATAAAGAAAATGTGGTACATTTACACAATGGAATATTACTCGGTCATTTAAAATTAAAAAAAAGAAAACATGAAATTTGCAGGAAAATGGATGAAGATGGAGGAAAAAAGCATCCTGAGTGAGGTCACCCGGATCCAGAAAGACAAATATGGTATTTACTTTCTTATATGTGAACGGTAGCTCCCAAGTCTTCAATAAGCAAGCTGTAGTTCATGTAACTGCAGAGCTTAGGTATAGAGTGGGGGACAAGCAGGGAGGGTTGGATCTATCAAGGGATGGGAAATCGAATAGATAGTTATGGATGGATGAAGTAGGAACTGACAGGAATGCGAGAATGAAGTGAGGAGGGGGAGGGAAGAAGGGGTGAGAGAGGAAATATGGGAAGGGACAGCTAACACTGAGGCCATTGGAGGGGTCATATGAAAATATGTCCTATTTGAAAACATGTAGAGAGAAGAGAAAGGTCGTGGTTTCAACTGAAACTGTGGAAGTGAATAATCATATCCTTTTGGAACCTTAGAAAATAATAGCAGAAAAAATGTTTAAAGGCAGAGTGGCAGGTTTGGGTATTTAAACACTAACAAGCATCAGAATTTAAACGACAAAAATGTGAAGCCTGTACGACATTTTATATATATATATATATATATATATATATATATATATATATATATACTGGATGTTACACAAACATGAGAAACAAAACTGGTGTGAAGGCCTACCCTCTGCTCCCCTGAACATACCTGCTGACTCAGAAGGGCATGAGGTACCTATAGAAAACCCAAGTTGGGAGAGTTGAGAGACTTTTGCCCTGGTACAGACAGGCAGCATGCTGGTTTGGTCAACATCCTTAACCGTTGAAGACAGTGCAGAGTTTGGTGGGGTCTCCTCACAGCAGTACCATCAGCAGGAACTTCAGTGACTGTCAGGACCTCTCCTGCCCTAGGCGACATGCAACTGCCCCCAGTCAAAGATTGTTCCCAGTTTAGGTATCTGATCTCTGGACTTGGATGCTTTTGGAGAATTTTTATAAGGACAATTCCATTTAAAATAACAAAAATGATCTTTTAATGATTAGCCAAATAGTTTTGAGAGCACCTAGAAGAATCTGTAAAATCAAAGAAAAAAAGATGGCATTTCTGCTTTGTAAAAGCTAAAGTCCATTGTTTTTAAATAAATGACTTGAAATTTGGACATTTTTCAAATTATGGCTCAGTGGATAAGAGTGCTTGTAATGCAAGGATAAGGACCTAAGTTCAATCCCCAGAACCTACTTAAGAAGCTGGATATGACCACATACTTGCCTGACCTCAAACTGTGGGATCCAGAGATAGAGGTTCACTGGTCTTGAGGACACCAGGCTAGCTCCAGTTTCAGCAAAAGATACTGTCTTAAGTAGATAAGCCGAAGAGTGATAAAGCAGGGCTCTTGAAACTCATCTGTGACCTCAACATGTGTGCACAGTTGTGACTAAACACACACTTGCGAAGACAACACATACACATACAACATACTCACACAGATTCATACACATACAATACTCTCTCACACACATGCATATACACACAAAGAACATTTTCAAAAGAGACGTACATAAATGCACATAAATATTGGGCATATATCATGTGTTTACCTTATTCTGGTTTATATTGGGAAAATATTAGTTGAGTATATTTTCTTCTTTTTTTCCTACTATATGTACTCTTTGATGCTCCTGAAATCTCTTTCTGTATTCTCTTCAATATCTTCCTTGGGCTTCTTTCTCCATGATTAGTCCATGCCTCCTACAGGAAGTGGTTTCAACTTTCCTCACCTAGATAAAATGTTCCACATGTGAATATAGACATCTCTACATATTTTTATCATTGTACTTACTACATCATATTAAATCTGTTTGAATGACTTTCTCTTACACCAAACCACAAAATCATAAGGCATTCAAAAACGCATTTTGAATGAACCTGAAAAGAACTGCTTAACTGACAGGAAATATAGAAAGATCAATTCAGAGGAAGCCATATATTTGGTTTTGAATATAGTGAGTTTGTAGGAATAACGGAATAGAAGTTTCTGGAAAACTATTTAGAAAATTGACACATGGGAATTCACACTTCAAGAGCAGGAGGAAAGTCAGGAAATGAGAGATTGTATGTCAATTTCAACTGTTTATTTGGGGGGAGGTGACACTTTAAAATACAAAGGAGTACATAAGAAATGGAAAAAGGAACAAAAGAAAGAGACCTTGTAAATTCTTACATTTAAGCAGAACTGTAACACCAAATCTGAATCTCAATCTATAGTAATCCACTCTACCTCGCTGTGGTGAGAGCAACAGGTTTTGAGTATTTAGAGAAGTGGTTCTCAAGCTGGGGCAACTGATAGCCCCCCGCCTCCCCCCCAAAAAAAAAAAACAACCAAAAAACACTGTCTGGAGGCATCTCTGTCATGATTGAGGACTTCAGGATGAAGAGGGGATGCTGCAGGGGTCTGGTGTTTCTGAGGTTGCTGCCTGTATTGATTTTTAAAGATACACAACAAAATTCAGCAGATTGATGGACTAAAAGAAGGGCATGTTTCCATACAGTTTCTAAAGATTGAAGTCTAAGAAAATAACAAAATAATCTGATTTCTTAGGAGGTCTTTCCCCATTTTACAGATAGCACCTGTGGTGGTCCGAATAAGAAGGGTCCTTCTGGCCTCATCTGAATGCTTTGTCAGAGGGAGTAGAACTGTTTAAGAGAGATTACAAGGGATTAGGAGGTGTAGCATTGTTGGAGAAGGTATGCCACTGGGGGTGGGCTTTGGGCTTTGAGGTTTCAAAAGTCCCTGTAAGGCCCAGACTCTCTCTCTCTCTCTCTGTGACTCTCTGTCTCTGTCTCTGTCTCTGTCTCTCTCTCTCTCTCTCTCTCTCTCTCTCTCTCTCTCTCTCTCTCTTTCATCTCTGCCTGCTGCCTGTCTGTCGACTAGGATGTAAAGTTCTCACCTACTGCTCCAATGCCATGCCTGTCTGCTTCCTGCCATGATGATCATGGATTAACCCTCCAACTGGAAGCAAACACCTAATAAATTGCATTCTTTTTAAAGAATTGCCTTGGTCATGGTGTCTCTTCCCACCAACAGAAAGTAACTAAGACAACACCTTTTATGTCTATCTTCCATGGCTTTTTCTTTGTACATATGCACCCTAGTGTTGCTATGTCTTCTGTTCTCATTTTATATGAGCATTAGTCAGATCATACTAGGGTCCACTTTAATGTCTCCAGTACTTTATATAGAACCTTTAGAAACACAGCCTTGAAAGACTATTTTTCACAGTTCTATATAAAGTGCTGGAGTGGGAGAGTGCTTTAACATATGAATTGGGAGTGAACCCATTCAGTCCTTAACATTATACCCTCTAGACCTTCCAAATCCATCAACGTCCATCTCACCAGCAAAATATATCCATTACCATCCCAATAGCCTAAAAGCCTTAGTCCATTTATAGCATCAAGCCTATGTTCCCACTGTGTAGCCATTTCCTCCAAACTGAAGCATTCCATGTTTGAGAGAGAACAGGTGTTTGTGTCACTTACAATGTTGAAGAAGCTTATGACATGTGAGAGACTCAGAAAAGTCATGCAACTTACACAGCTCAGGAAGCTCAGAAGTTACTGGATTAACAAGGCATGCCCCCAAGATTATATAAACAGAAAAAGATACCCTGGAGGGAGGAGATTATACACCTGGCTGAGCTGGCTGGATGTTATACAGGAAGCTCCAGGATGCAAAATTTGTGAGTCACCACCCATACTGAGGTGAGCTTTCTGATGATATAGTGGTCACAGAGTAACTCCTCACCAATGCAATTATAAGTAACCCCAAAATAACACTTTGGTTAAAAAAGACAGGCTTGAGTGAGATTGTTTCTTTGGTGTGTTGTCAGTATTCCATCTGAGCTAATTGGATGTTTGTTCATGTCTCCCCACAAAACAACAACAACAACAACAAAACCACAGCAGTCTAGAATCAGTCTTAAATATTATCTAAATCAAATGTGTGAGAGACTTAGGATATGACTCATCCTGGGTAGAAGAGCCCTGTCTGGCGTGAATCAGTGAGACCATACATATCTTATGATTCTAAAATATAATAGCAAATAAGATATAGGACAGGCATTTCTACCCCAAATGAAGTTGAAAGGAAGAAAGGGATTGGGGACACTGGTCAAGTTCATAAATTGAGATACTCAAGAGGCATCATCACTGTCTTGAGCTGAGAGCAGTGTCCTTTTCCCAAGATTCCAGGTGGTGGTATCACCTTCATAGCCTTGGGTATGAAGGTTATACCTGGGATTGTGATGCCAGTGTTACCTAGACATCATCTTTGGTATCCTCCCCAAAATATACTTGCTTAATTTTTGCAGTATTGATGGGCTGGGAATTTTCCAGATTTCCACATTTTGGTTCTTTTGGTCTGTTATCTCATATTCCACTATATGCTTTAAGGAGAAGTCAGGCTGCATGTTTGACATTTTACTTAAAAATATTCTCAGGTAAATATTCAAGTTTTTCATTTAACAAACTTAACCTTCCATCAAACGTTAGAACACACCAGATCCAAATGAATCCCTAGGTCCTAACAAGAACTGTGTGATCTCTGCTGCTTAAAACTATCCCATTTTCAGCTGAAAGCTCACCAGAAGCATCTTCAATGCTCATGTTTCGACCAACAACACTTCAAAGTGATCCAGACTTTCTCAACTCTTCCAAACCCTATATCAAACTCTGTATCATCTAGAGCAGTGGTTATCAAAGTTTCTAATGCTATAGCTTTTAATACAGTTCCTCATGTTGTGGTGACCCCCCAACCATAAAATTATTGTTGTTGCTACTTCTTTTGTTTGTTTGTTTATTTTTATTTTGTTTTGTTTTTCAAGACAGGGTTTCTCTGTGTAGCTTTGGCTGTCCTGAAACTCACTCTGTAGACCAGGCAGACCTGGAACTCAAAAAGGGCTGCCTGCCTCTGTCTCTTATGAGTGTTGGGATTAAAGGTGTGCACCACCACTGCCAGGCTGTTGCTGCTTCTTAACTGTAATTTTGTTACTGTTATGAATCTTAATGCAAATATCTGATATTCAGATGGTCTTAAGAGAACGCTGTGAAAAGATCTTTTGAACCGCCCCCATGAGGTCATGCCCCACAAGTTGAGAACCACTGCTCTAGAGTTTTCTAAAGAAAGGGAACCAACAGAATAAGAACACAGGGGAGAAATTTGTTTTAAGGTACTGGCTTTTTTGAATGCCTTATGATTTTGTGGTTTGGTGTAAGAGAAAGTCATTCAAACAGATTTAACATGATGTAGTAAGTACAATGACAAAAATATGTAGAGATGTCTATATTCACATGTGGAACATTTTATCTAGATGAGGATAGTTGAAACCCCTTCCTGTAGGAGGCATGGACTAATAATCATGGAGAAAGAAGCCCAAGGAAGACATTGAAGAGAATACAGAAAGAGATTTCAGGAGCATCAAAGAGTACATATACTAGGAAAAAAAGAAGAAAATATACTCAACTAATATTTTCCCAATATAAACCAGAATAAGGTAAACACATGATATATGCCCAATGTTTATGTGCATTTATGTACGTCTCTTTTGAAAATGTTCTTTGTGTGTATATGCATGTGTGTGAGAGAGTATTGTATGTGTATGAATCAGTGTGAGTATGTTGTATGTGTATGTGTTGTCTTCGCAAGTGTGTGTTTAGTCACAACTGTGCACACATGTTGAGGTCACAGATGAGTTTCAAGTGCCCTGCTTTATCACTCTTCGGCTTATCTACTTAAGACAGTATCTTTTGCTGAAACTGGAGCTAGCCTGGTGTCCTCAAGACCAGTGAACCTCTATCTCTGGATCCCACAGTTTGAGGTCATAGGCAAGTATGTGGTCATATCCAGCTTCTTAAGTAGGTTCTGGGGATTGAACTTAGGTCCTTATCCTTGCATTACAAGCACTCTTATCCACTGAGCCATAATTTGAAAAATGTCCAAATTTCAAGTCATTTATTTAAAAACAATGGACTTTAGCTTTTACAAAGCAGAAATGCCATCTTTTTTTCTTTGATTTTACAGATTCTTCTAGGTGCTCTCAAAATTATTTGGCTAATCATTAAAAGATCATTTTTGTTATTTTAAATGGAATTGTCCTTATAAAAATTCTCCAAAAGCATCCAAGTCCAGAGATCAGATACCTAAACTGGGAACAATCTTTGGCTGGGGGCAGTTGCATGTCACCTAGGGCAGGAGAGGTTCTGACAGTCACTGAAGTTCCTGCTGATGGTACTGCTGTGAGGAGACCCCACCAAACTCTGCACTGTCTTCAATGGTTAAGGATGTTGACCAAACCAGCATGCTGCCTATCTGTACCAGGGCAAAAGTCTCTCAACTCTCCCAATTTGGGTTTTCTATAGATACCTCATGCCCTTCTGAGTCAGCAGGCATGTTCAGGGGAGCAGAGGGAAGGCCTTCATACCAGTTTTGTTTCTCATGTTTGTATAACATCCAGCAAATCAAAAAAAAAAAATGTCGTACAGGCTTCACATTTTTGTTGTTTAAATTCTGATGGTTGTTAGTGTTTAAACACCCAAACCTGCCACTCTGCCTTTAAACTTTTTTTTCTGCTGTTATTTTCTAAGGTTCCAAAAGGATATGATTATTCACTTCCACAGTTTCCGTTGAAACCACGACCTTTCTCTTCTCTCTACATGTTTTCAAATAGGACATATTTTCATATGACCCCTCCAATGGCCTCAGTGTTAGCTGTCCCTTCCCATATTTCCTCTCTCACCCCTTCTTCCCTCCCCCTCCTCACTTCATTCTCGAATTCCTGTCAGTTCCTACTTCATCCATCCATTACTAACTATTCGATTTCCCATCCCTTGGGACATCCAACCCTCCCTGCTAGTCCCTCACTCTATACCTAAGCTCTGCAGTTACATGAACTACAGCTTGCTTATTGAAGACTTGGGAGCTACCGTTCACATATAAGAAAGTAATTACCATATTTGTCCTTCTGGATCCGGGTGACCTCACTCAGGATGCTTTTTTCCTCTATCTTCATCCATTTGCCTGCAAATTTCATGTTTTCATTTTTTAAAAAAATTTAAATGACCGAGTAATATTCCATTGTGTAAATGTACCACATTTTCTTTATCCATACATCCATTGATGGACATCTGCATTTATAATTTAGAATATATATGAAAATTATTCTGGTGATATTTGTCTATTCTGCCTACCTCCCTTTAGAGCAGAGCTGATGTAGTGCAAGGGAAGAATCACATGAATAAATATCAAGACACCAAGCTGAAGAGAGTGTACAATGAGAAAGGGACCCTGTGCCTGTCATTAGTCTCCCACTGGGATAGCTGAGGAATAGCAGTTCAGAAAAACGTTGCCCTGTTACCCTTACAAAGAACTACAGGCAATGGAGCAAACTGGGAGAGGTGATCTTCCTCATGGAAGAGGACACAACTGGTTGTCCAGTGCCAACGGGTCAGCTCTGTACATACTCTCAGGTCCCAAAGAAACCATACTAAGTCCCACCCACTGGCTACCAGGCTCACTCAGTACCAAGGGCTCTTCTCTGCTCTTCTCACTGCCAGTCTCCCTACCCTAAACCTCTCAGGCCCAGGGGCTTCCCTTCCCTTCCTGCAGCCTCTTTCCTATATAACCCTGTCATTTCAGCCATGCACTTCCTTGGTGCTCTTGGTTCTCTTGGCTCCTCTCTTGACTCACTCTGGGCCTCTTTGCCCTCTTAGTTCTCTTCTCTCCCTTGTCTTCCTCTCTCATTCTGCCCCATCTCTCTTCTCATAGCCTGGTTTAGTCTGGACCCTTCTAGATGCTGCTGGTAGTACTTTCCCTGGTATAAAGCAAAACCTTCTCCTCAACAATACCTTGAAGTGGTCGTGTTCTCATTTTTACTCATATACAGGTAACATTACATGGATTGATCAGGTTATATTTAGTAATGCATATTATATAAATATGTGTATATATGAAGAATTCGTGACAAAAGTGGCCGTGAATTTGAAGGATAGCAGACAGGTGTGAATGGAAGAGTTTGGAGGGAAGATAGAAATCTTATAATTATATTATAAATTCAAAAATAAAGAAACCAAATAAAAAATAAAAATGATTATAAAAAAAGAAGAAAGAAAACCCATTAATTTTTTTTTAGTGGCTCATACCTTTCCAGGATGCCATAGCCATTTTCTCTAATTCTCATAGGAACTTTAAAATAGTTATGACTGTCATCTTTTGAGAACAAAAATCTAAGGCATGTGATGCTGACATCACAAAGCCAAATGACAGTAAATATTTGTTCAGTCTGATGTTTAGGTCTGACAACCAGTAGTTTGTTACATCTCCTCAAGATAAGTTATTTTCACATCATTTCAGGTTTGGAAAATACATTAAAATACAGAAAAATATTTCAGTATTAGGGCCCCTTTCTTAATATTTTACTATCCTATGAAGACAAACTTTTTACTTGGTCACACTTTGTATAATAATCAATGTGTGTGGAACAATCCAGTTTTCTATAGCATTTTCCTAGTAGACATTGCTCTGTGCACTGCATGTTCATGCAAAAAAAAAAAAAAAAAAAAAAAAAAAAAGGAGCACTGGATTTGTTTAACCATTTTCATACACGAAAGTGATGCATGTCACAAAAAGCTGTACATCAGAATAGTATCAGAACTCATGTAGCAGAGAAAGGAAGCTGCCGGATTCTCATGTGACCTATCTTTGTCCCCAAGGACTGTGGTAGGAGCACATGGGCAGTCTCACTGGTTGCATATCACAAGGGCTTTCCAGACCCAGAAACCTCTGCTCTTGCTCTGCTTCTGCCCTTATAGTCTCAACTTATGCATCCGTTTGACGATCATCACCAGTACTGCAATAATATTTTTATGAATGCTAATCTCCACTGCTTATTGATCAAGTTCAACTCCAGAAGGCATCTTCTTCCTTGGGAGAGAAAGTAGAGTCCTTTCACACTGCCAGCACCCAGAAGGGCTCTTTCCTTCTTCAACTTCTGTGAAAAGTTGGACTTAGCTTCCTCTCTACCTTTTCTTTTGCCTTTAAACTTGAGTATCACTTTATAAAGGAGAGGCAGAGAGCTCATCATTGCCCATTTCATCTTTCTGGAGAAGAAAAGGAAGCTGAAAATTAAACTCACTTATGGATTATGTTTGGAATTAGATGAGGTAAGGATTGGACACTCGTATTTTTGTTCCATTGTTTAACTGCTAGTGGCAATTTGGTATTTCTTTATAGGTATTTCTGAAGAAGAGCATTTTGCATTAGTAATTCAAAGCAAGCATTATTGCAAATGCCATCTTTAATGATTTTTCATTAATGTGAAATTCCAATTGTTTTTAAGAATAGAACTTGGCTCATGGGTGAAAGTACAAAAAGAAGTATACATACATCAATTAATTATTCAGAAATTTTTTATAGTCCTGAATTTTTAATTGTTCCTATACATATTGTAAGTTTTTTCTTGCCTCCTGTCATAGCCACAAATTGATTGTATGAGAGTCCTTCTACTATGAAAATAGATAGATAAATAGATAGATAGATAGATGATAGATAGATAGATAGATAGATAGATAGATAGATAGATAGATGACCTTCTCTATGCAACAAGTCATAGCTCATCCTAACCAAAGCAAAGAACAGAATAGAAGGGAGGGAAGGAGGGAAGGAGGGATGGAGGGAGGGAGGGAGGGAGGGGGGAAGGAGGGAGAGAGGCTCCTAAGATTTCACCTGGTAAGTGATCATCCATCAGGTACCACTGGTATCTCAAGAGGCTCCTGAAAGGCAGGTTCTGGTTCTTTATAGCTACAAATACGTTGTCAAATATATTTCAGTTTTTATCCTGAGTAATAAGTAGCTATTTGTAGGTGTTTAATGGGCTCTATTAGTTCTGGAATTCTATAAAAGTCACTTTTAGTGAAAAGTGGCTGTGCTTTGTTTCAACACTGCCTGCGGCCCATACCTGACTTAACACCACCATCACTGCTTCCTTAGTAAACATTGCAATCCATGATCCTCAAATTGATGTTCTTAAAGACAAATCTCATTTCCGCAGGACATCCTCCAGGCTGATTGGAATGCCTGTGCTATTCAGCTATTTGGGCTGACCAGTGTCAAGTAACTGTTTCTATTAATTTTATAAAAGAGAGAAGCTGTATGGGGTGTGTTGCTTGACTGGTAAACCTCAAGCCACATACTTTTAGTCAAAATTAAACAGATGATTGTATCAGTTGTCAAACCCTGACCATCATGGAGCTAAATTTTGGAATTATGTAAACAAGATGGTGTGACTTAAGTGGACCAGGACAGGGAGAGCCTTTTTGTGTCACTGGGATACTGGCTGAGATCATTCATCTTAATCACAAACCAAAAGACATGTGCCCAATCTCTGAAACTCAATCCTGTGAATTGATTGTATCAAACATGGTATTTGACATGCTATTTCCCTTGAGAAAAAAAAAATGTCTTTTCTTAGAAAACTTCATTCTCATTTTTAAAATATTTGAGTGGCAAATTAGTGACATTGTCCAAATAAATATTTTCTGACCCATATTAACATCGAAGTAAAATCTATATTTCCCTTTCCGTTGTTTCTACAATAAGCCTCTTATTTTGGAATAAGTTTAGATTTGATGAAAAACTGCAAAGATATTACCCAATAATTTCTGATCCCAATACCCCTGTAAACACAATTATAGGGGAAGCTATTTGATCAGGCTGTTTTAATGCCATGGGTTCCTGCATAAACAAAGCAAATTTCAAATATAAACCAATCAAATCAATTCTGTCTTTCTATATTTATCTTATTAATTTTACTCTCCTGCCCCTTTGGTTGAGCCCTGAACCATCTGGGGTTTGCTATTTGCTGCAATAAATTCTCTTAAAATGTAATATGGTTCCACTTATCTTTTCATGTTTTTAACCTACTTTTCCCTATTATCAACATTATATAGACTTCAGCAAACACACTTATCAAAATAGGAAATGAACCACAGTAAATGACCATTGTACTATTACAATGTAAACTGGGCTGTTAGAAGAGATCACCTGAACTTTAGAACATCAGCAAAAACAGTGATTTTTGTCACCCGGTGAAGGGAGTTTTTGTCAAGATTTTTCTCCCTAACTTGCTTTTTAAAGCTCTTCTGTATTCCTCCATTATGTGAAATTAAGATGTAGGACTAAGGTTAAAAGCCATGTTTTGTGAGAAAAATTCTGAACATGTATCTTGGAATCCATCTGTGAGGAAAAAAAAAAACACTTCCCCGCATTTATTTATATTTAGTTAGATTTTGAGTACTTATTTATATCATCATGAAGTTGTTTATATGTCTCTTGTACTCTGGGTTACAATGATGTACCATGTTTGTTGGTTTCTTTGTTTGTTTTGTTTTATTGCTTCAATTGCTCCCACATTGGCCGCCGAGCTTCTCCGGGCAGGCTCTTAAGACCTTTGACATGCTTTTATTCTTTGGGTGCTCTGAGCACATTTTTACTCTCCACTACTTCTCTGGCCTTATTTTGTATGTGTACTTCATTTTTAAAGGCAAATAAAATATTAAAAGCTCAAGACAGTGGTTCTGTTTGTCTGGAATGAAAAACAGTACTTCCTAATAACTTTTGTGATCTTTGTAAGTAGAACAGCAGGACCGTTTCATGAAGTGTTGATTAAACAAACAGCCAGGTTAAAGAGTTATGTGAGAAGGTTTCTCACAACTGAAACTTTCATGCCTCAGGCAGGAAAGACCCAGCAGTAACACTGAATTCTAATAACAGCCTTTAAAACCTTTCACTCCAACACAACGCCAGCAGAGATGATGAACTCCCTGTTGGCACAGAGCTCTATTGGCTCTGGTCTCAGAAGTACCCTCCTCACTTTCTTTTAACCTTTGTCAAGGTTTGTAAATGTACAGTTGGTGCTGTCTTGTGAAATCACCCACTGAATAATACATTCTCTCTATATAATGACTTGGGCCCTGGAGACCCTAGAAAAGTCTACCATGTAGATCCAGGTCACTTACCGAAAGAATGAGCTAAAACACAGCTGCCCTTGGAATCAACAGGACTACTGAGGATTTTAACATACCATACGCCTGTGTTTATATGTTCTTTAAAAGAAGGAAGTTAACAGACATTTTTTTTCTTATTATTGGGCTTCCTAGGAGGCAGACTACAGTTGCCTAAAGGCTTTATCAACATTATACAAAACCAGGTTTGAACTAAAATGATCTAGTGAAAAGGTACAACTAACATTTTGACATATGGTTTTCAAAATGCAAACCCAGGTAGTTAGGTGAGAAAACCAATTATGCCAGGGAAGTGTTCTCAGCACATTATGTCCATCCTTGGGAACAAAATAATATTATTCTAGATAAACTGGAAAGAAATAGATGAATCTCTTTGTGGTATCACAGTTATTTACAGAAAGAGTATAAGAATTTAGAGAGATTCAGGAATGCATCCCTGATTTTTTTTACTTCTGATTGCTTTTTAATAACTATTTTCAGCATCTAAAATCACATAAAGAATGATGTGACAACTTGCTGATCCAGTTGCTCTCAGCTTCATCAGAATGTCAGAATACCACGTGACATTCATTATGCTTTAAAAATTAAGAAGAATGGAGTGACACATGCCGACAATCCCAGAACCTGAACTTCCGAGGTTAGAGGCCAGAATGGGAATTCCTTTATGTTAACACAAATGCAAAGAAAGTCATAAAATATGTAGTATATCTAAACTATTCTTTGATGTTAACAATGACAATGCAAAAAAAAAAAAGTTATAGAGCAGTCAACCTGCTTCAAAACTCTAGCTGCATTCAATGACCCAATGTGTTTACAGCCTGGTTAACTAGGCTGTTTCATAAATCTTAGGCAAAAACATTCTAAATCCTTTAAATGTAATTTCAAGAAAATTAGGTATATATTAAAGCCAAGGTGGGAAAAGTGTGTGCATTACTTCCTCTGAAATAAGAGTCATTTCCATAAAACATAGTTTAGCAGGCTATGCATTATGAATGTATAAATTAAGAGATATGACAGGATGCACTCCTTTGGTTTTTGATGTGGGAGACTTTAAAAACACTGTATTTTATCTTGTTATTTCCACAAAAGGCACTTAGCAACCTTTCATATTTTCAACATCACTTTTTGACAAGACAAAGAGAAGAGGTAATCTGTGGGTGGCACACTGAAATAATAACCAGGGGAGTGTCATAAGAAAGAACATGTCAGCTGCTGGAACGCTCGCTGACTCTAACTCCCTGAATCAGGATGAATGCGAGCATGATTACTTAAAATACACAGTGGTTTGGCTTTTGAAATCCAAATGAAGTCATTAATTCCAAAGGGTCCATCTCACAAATACTGGTCGCCTTTTTTAAGAATAGAGGAAGGAGAAGAGTGAGCAGCCAACTTACTTAGACCTTTTCTCTCTGCTTGTTACATTCATCTTTTATTCTCCCTGTTTTAAGCAGTTGCGATATAAACCATCACTGATGGTGATGGCTGCTCAGGTAGCTGAGCCATGTTGGTTCAGCCTCCATCTTCACTCTAGCTAAGGACCCTGAGGGCAACCAATCCACCCCAGGTTTATATCCCAGGGGTCACAAGACACCTTGGAATTAAGCACTAAAGGATCTTTCTGGGGTGGAAGGAGGGGACAGAGTCTGTCACGTCCTTTCGTTCTATCTGAATGTTACATTCCAGAACGTCCTTCAACTGTTCTTGAATGCTCCATGCAAAAAGTTTGGCAGAAATGGTGTATTTCAAGGTCCCCTGGAGAACTCTCCTATACATATAGCAGAGCATTTCCAGATACTTGTCCAAACCCATAGGACACAACATTGTTCTCACTGCCTAGTTGCTATAGTCACTCCAGCCAGTGTTACCTTTGACTTGGGTACATGCATCTTTAAATGACTTAAAAATAAGGAAAGTTTTAAATTAAAAAAAAAATAACTTTTTGTAAGTTTTACCTTCATTTACTTTCTCCTTATGTCCACTTTTTAAAATGCAGATTTATGATTTTCCTTCCTTCTGATGAATGCCTTTTCATTTCAGAGTGTATCTTCTAGTTTTGTCTGTCTGAGAATGTCTTGATTTCTCCTTCATTTCTGAAAGATACTTGGCCCCTGACATAGAATTTGAAGTTAGTGCTCCCGCCCTTTCTTGGCTGCCTCCACGGAACCCTCTCCTTGCCCCATGTTTTCTGGTGAGTCTTACCCTTGCTCCTACAAAGATAAAAATCACCCTTGTTCCCTGGATCTTCCTGGATTTCTCTTTAAAATTTTGCAGTGTATGGGGCTGGAGAGATGGCTCAGAGGTTAAGAACACTGGTTGTTCTTCTTCCAGAGGTCCTGAGTTCAGTTCCCAGCACCCATATGGTGGCTCACAACCATCTGTAATGAGATCTGGTGCCCTCTTCTGGCCTGCAGGGATACATGCAAATAGAACACTGTATACATAACAAATAAATATTTGAAAAAAAAAATTTTGCAGTGTAAAAAGGCTAAACCAAGCTTCTTTTTTTTTTCCTCATTGGTTTTCTTCAGGTTCTTAGAACTCATTGGAAGTAACTTTGGACAGTTCTTGGCCACCATCATTTCAAATATTCAGTCTGAAATAGTCTCTCATGTTTTCCTTTCACTAATGGAACTAGATGTATATTTTAAGCAGTTGTTTTCATAGTTGTTAATATTCTGATATTTTTCTTCTCTTGTTTTATGTCTGTTTCAGTCAGGAATATTTCCATTCATGTGTACTCCAGCTCACAAATTACATCCAGTCAGTCAATGAAGATATCCAAGGCATTCTTCATTTATGTTATGTCTTTTTTTATTTTTAGAGCTTCCTTTGGATTACTTTCTTAGAATTTCCATCTTTCAGCTACCATTACTTTGCTTTTTCTACATGTTTTCCATTTTTTTGATGTTTAAGGTATTGATATTAATATGATTTATATTCCTCATCTTTTAAACATAAAATCTGTCATTCTGATGTTAATCTAACACATGTACAAATGTGAACTGAGGAAAATTAGCCATTAGTATGAGGGTTTATATTAATTTAGTTGGATATGGCTTTTGATGTGTGACCATGTCCTCTGTACTGAAACATTCTCTCATTAAACAAAAGACAAATGGCTCATGAAAAATTACAAAAACATTACAAGAGCTCACAAAATGTTGTAAGACTCACAGGCACCTCCCTGAGGAAAACAAGAGGCCAACAAATGGTTGGAAGACTCTTGAGTGGAACAACCTTCACATTGGTCCATGCAAGCAACATCCAAAAAGTTTGTATGCCATCACCCATGCATGCTGGGGTAGGCTTATCCACAATGCAGCTGCCTTTGAATCACGCATGCCTCTGCAGCAACCACAATCAACATATTGGTTCACCAAACAGATGTGGCTAGATTATTTTTGATATGTTGGCCTTGCCCTATCCAAAGGGTTCATATCTCCTAAAGACAAGCTAAGGCAATAGCTTTGTTTCATGGCAACTGTAGCTACAGAGGCACGGGTGACAATAAGAGTTTCATGGTTCTTATTTTCTTTGAGGTCTTCTGGCAATCTTTCAGATAGAGTATGGGTCTAGCTCTTTCTGTTGTTATCTGTGGCTACTAACGACAACCTTGTGGCACGGGAGCAAAACGTGGGAAGGGCAATGCTTTCAGTGGTCTCAAAATTAAGTGAGCTTCACCATCTCAGTGGCCCTGTGTCCCTAGACTGTGATGTCATCGAGTATCCCGCAACTTTCTTTCTCTCCCTTAAAAGGCTAGTGGGGAAGGGAGAGTCATGAATTTCATTATCCGCTGTAGTCTTTGCCCCTGTATAGTGTGTTTAGTTATAAAGGACACGCTGGGGTACTTTTATAAGGGTGACTTCCATTGTCATAGTCATGCAGCACATTCTTGGCTCTACCCAATGAACCCTGGTGGCATCCCAGCCTACCCCCAGCATGGGTGATGGCATACAAAGACCACATCTCTGGAAATACCTGCATGTTGCTTGCTAGGAGAGAAGAACCCTATATCAGTATCTGAGCAGTTATCACTGTGAAATTAGCCCACATTCTGTATCTAAATCTCATTGAGCCATCCAACAGTCTAGAAAGCACATGTCCCCAGCTTCTTCAGGACTAGAACTCGCTTGGACTAGACTCTTTGAATTAGCTTGTCTCTCCAGATCTCAGCATAGTATTTTCCCTATGACCTCAATTATGTAATGAGTTTAAGAAAAATAATTTATTTTTTGTTTTCAAAATGGTATTTTTTTCTGATTGTACAATGCAATGACTTTCTAGCTCTTGTAGGCAGAAAGAGATTGTAAAAGGAATTTAGCATAGAGCACTTTTATTTGGGCATTTTCTCATTCTAGACAGTTCCTGGCTCTTTTTCAGGGCCCAAAGCATACAGAGTTAGTAATATATCCAAAGAACCAAGCATTTTACCTTTAGGCATCCCTAGCCTTAAATTATTAAGGCAGGATATTTAACCATTCTCTTAAATCTAAAAGGAATTAGACAATTAATCAGTCTTAATAACCAACTCCAGCTATTAGTAACAGCGATTAGTAGATGTCTAGGCTACTGACATACTACATTTTAAACTGAGTTTTACTGCACATTATGAAACATTATAAATTTTAAGAAGTGTGGCAGCATAGATATTATGTATACTATGTATGTGTTGGATGAATATGTGTTATATATATTATACAAATGTATTTTCCCATGTTGCAGTTTCAGATCTATTCCCCAACCTTGTCTATTCTCCTCTCTGCCCTGGGAAACTGATCGATAAAAAGTAAATTAAAATTCTCCCTTAGTTTCTGATTTCTGTTTGGATTCAAAAAGAACAGAAATGCAAATAGAAGACAAAGAATAAAGCAGAGACTTTAAATCCCTCAGTTCTTCCCCTGCGTGCTCATTTTAGATTGTGCTCATCCTTTGAACAAACTCTACCATTGTCCCTTCCACATGAATCTCCTGGTAAGAGATTTTGAATGTTTTTGTCTGCTGCCCATTCATGTCTAGATCATAAAATCCCAACTGTTTATCTTCTTAGCCTGTAAATCACTCTACAGCACCTCAGACAGAAAGGCAAACAACTCTGCGTGTACTGAGACCATGCCAACTCCAAAGTTCCTCTATTCTCCCTAGCAGTTTTCTGAAACCATGCATATGTGTCTAAAGGCAGAAGGCCATTTTCTGGCTCCCCCCACCAACCCTCCCACGCCCCCCTCCCCCACCCCTGCCAAAGTATCTTCTACATGAAGTTTGTTGCCATGTGTACTCAGCCCAGATCAGAACCTCTTGTTTTCAGGAAAGAATCTGTTCCATTGGCTTTGTACTTATTGGGAATCTCTTTCAAATTCTGAAAGTTGTTTATCAAACATAATACGGGGTTTTATTTTCACATTTAGTGTCTTATTTGAAGCTATTTGAGAAGTCAGGAAAGATACAATGTACTGTTTTGAACCCCACATTGTCTATTGAGTTGCCCTTAGTTATTATACAAACCACACCTATTTCTCCCCCAAGTCAAGCTACACTTAGTATATAATGAATTCTTTCATTTTACACATGAGTTTGATCAATTACATAGCATGCTAAACTTTTCCACAAACATGACTATGTTATCTTACCTTCTGAGTGACAGAATCCCTCTACACCCATTCTGCTGGCTGAAATTCAACTCCTATTTAAGGAGTCTTATGGACAGAAACTTCTTTATGAAATACACCATTGTCTGTAATCTGATATTGTCTCTGTCTTTTGAAAAATTATTATGTATCATTTATACTCACTCCCCTGTTGCCTTTTATAGCATAGAGAGAAAAAAAGACAAACACACATACACACATACACACACACACACACACAGAGAGAGAGAGAGAGAGAGAGAGAGAGAGAGAGAGAGAGAGAGAGAGAGAGAGAGAGAGAGATCTCGCTATTTGATGGAGTTTGTTCTTTATAAACTTGATGATAACATTGATTCCGATGAAAGTGGGACTGAACTGTTCTCTGAATTCTTTTGCAGTTAACTCTTTATATTTAACTGGTTCAGATGTTACACCCTCTATAAAAGCTTCCCAAAATGTCGAAGAGCATGTCAGGTCTTACTATTACACATTCTGGTATCTCCTTTACACAATCTGGTAGCACCTTATCATGAATTCTGTTTCATGACCTTCTCCACAGTGAAAGGAAGATTTCCTGTCAGTGGTACCCTATTTGCTGGAGTTACTAATAGTAGATGGTTCTTACACAGTGATAACAATTCCCACAGGAAAGACATAATACACCTTAAATTCCTTTGCTCGTTTTGCTTCCCTGTGGTGATTTGCATATGTACAGTGCTCAATGAATATGGTCAAATAACTAATGCAATAAATAATATAAAATAAATAGATGGTCACAGAATATCTAGATCTTCCTCTGACACCCGAGGGCTTGTTATTTGCTCACCATTGTATAAGCTTTACCTAGAATAATGATTGACACAGAGTTAGTACATCATAATTTTGTTGAATTAATAGACAAATAATTAAAAGGATATAAAATTGCAATGAGTTATAGTCTAATCTATACCTAACGCATACATACTTAGAAATAATTTTAACTAGGAAAAAAATGAAAATATCACTTTCTATGACAATTCTCCCAAACAGGGGACAGTCTATTAGAAGAAACACTAGGTATTTTGGAAACCTTTACTATGAGGAAGGCAATGAGCAGAAGCTTTCAGAGGTAAAGGGAACCTAAAACAAATCTCTCTAAATGAGCTCAAATTTGAAAGGTTATGAATAAGAAATGCCAAGTTTGTGAGTAACAAGAATCCAGAGGGGAAAAAAAAAACTGAGTGTCCTCTGAAGTGTGCTGAAGCCAGAGGGAAGGCAGAAAACAAAGAGAGGAAGTAAGAAGAGTTTGGGGTTCTATGTGCTGGTGTAGGGAAAAATGAGAAAACGGGAGTTAAAATTAACAGAATCACTAGCCAGTAGGGGCGAAAGCTCTAGATAGGCACCAGCTCGACTTCTCCGTGTTCAGTGAGTCGTATAGGTGTTGTCTTCAGCAATGGGGCTTTGCCATCAGTTTGTGGCGAGCAACCTCTAGTCTTGGCAACAGTATGGGTTGCTTGGGGGTTCCCCTGGGACCATTTTGGCCAACAACTCAAATGTAAATAACTGTAAATGCTCTGAACTTTCGAGCCTTCTTCAATTTTATCAGTAGGCTATTCTTATAATGTCATCTTATAGCTTTCAGAAAGATTAACTCACTTGTGAAATGTGGAATTTTGAAAGGGTCAAAACAGTATTACCATGAGGAATGGGGAACACAAAATAACTAGAAATGTTATTATGGTAGTAGTTAGTGAGTATACTTTTACTTCCACCATGGTGGCTTGGAGATAATCAACATCTATGGTCTTCCTCACTTGTTCAATTCTAGTCATACTGAAATCTCCTACCATAATCCTAGAGTCTAGACACTTGGAGAAACAAAGCCAGAACAAACAGACATGGTCAACCCTCCAATTCATCTTCACACTTAAAAACCCACATTATATTTTATACATTTGTGTGCTTTCTGTTAAGGCACTTCATAAAGTAAGTCTGTTGGCAATGATCTCTTCAAAGGACAGCAATGCGCATATCAGATTTGCAAAGGGAAATAATAATGGGAATTAATAGAGATGTTCTGTATGCTTGATCATGTTTGTAAAGAATCCAGATTCTTTTTCCCCCTACTCTTGCAAGAAGTTTCTTTTCCTCAAACACATGAAGCCAACAGGGAGCTGATAATTCAACCTGAACACCAAGTTCTCTGATAGGGAATAAAAATTCAATCCTTTCCCCTAGAATGCTGCACAGGTTCATGTACAATCTCCTCATACTGAACCATGCTCAACCTGTCAATTCCCTTGCCGCATTATTGTTCTTCAGATACTGCTGAGGCCAAAATATGTCAAATGGACAGATTGCTCTGCCAGAGACAGTCAGATTTTGTCAAACTAAGAAAATTAAAGCCAGGCACGGTTATAATCACACAGCTTGCGAGTCTGCCGGATGCACTGGCGAGTCTGGTCCTGCTCGCAGCTGCACTCCCCCTTGGCATTTCAACGTTGGCCAAATGTTGATTCAAAGCATAGCAGACCAGAAATCTCTCCAGCAACTTCTTCATCTGACACAGCCAAGTGGTTTGGGGTAAGCGGTGTTTGTCAACCTCGAGTCTGAAGTGCTGACCATAAAACATGAGATAATGAATAAAAATTAGCTCCAGTTGTCTGAACTTGTCTTTTCTAGATTTTCTTCTTCTTGGTTTTCTTTTCTTTTTTTTCCCTTTTAGCTTTTTGGGGGGCAGGGGGGATTGTGGGAAAGTCAGGGTCTACTCCCCCTCCCCATCTTTAATTTATTCATTATGTTTCAACATTTCAAAAGTTTGTAGTATTATGTATGGTGGCTTGTTTTTAACTTAGGATGCAAATTCTAGTTATAGTATCACTAACAATGTGGTTCTGCCAGTTAATTTATGATGTTTAAGAGTGACCTGTAGACAAACAAAGTATAGGCTTTGACACTTAGGAACAGAACCAATGATTTAGGAGCTAGGTACCTAACTAAACAATGGAGGGCTTCCCTCTTGACCATCTGTCCCTGTCCTTGTCCATAAGAGTCTGATGTCCGATGTACTTTCAGGAACTCTGGTTGAGCTCTGAGTTTTCTGCAAAAAAAACTTAAGAGTTCTTCATTATCGCCACATAAATATTCCAAAGAACAGATGGCTGGGAAACTATCACACCACAAAGAAAGGTGGAAATGGGGATGACCTTTTTTGCTCAATTATCAATCATTACTTAATAATGGCTAATTTGAAACTAGCAGAATTCAATTTCCAGAAAAAGTATACAATATCTTAAAGGTAAAATGTAGAGTGATGGTCTTGTATAAGAGACAAAGACTTTTAAAATGACATATTTTATAAAAAAAAAAAATTAGCCAATGCTATTTATTTACATTTTAACTCAACCAAAATGACAGAGCATTTAAAAATTGTTTATAATTATTCTTTTGTTCTTTCCACTTTTATTGTTTATTTATTTAGCAACCAACGCCAAGAATTGAAAAAGTATATTGTCCCTATGGACTAATGCAATAAATACCTTATTTATTATAATTCCCTATAAACATATGTATGTGTGTGTCACATATTAAATAGCAATAAAATTATTGAACAACTGGTGTATGAAGGTAAGAAATATGCTTCTTCAAGTATCTCTCAGAATTTATTCTTCCAAAATAATTCTGACTAATTAATTGACTTGGTGAATCTCTAAGCCAAGGTACAGGCAATAATATACTCAACTTGTTGTCTCAGTCACAAATAGATTGACTGGAAATTAAAGGACCTTGGACATGCCAAATTTATTTTGTAATGGTTTTTCACTAACATAAATTTACCAAACATGCTAGAACTATTTGGCTCAGTTATTGCCAAAAAAGTATATATATTTTAGGCATTACAGCTATTCAACTTATTTCTAATCGTTAAATATATTTGTTCTCTGGTATTTAAGTCTTTCTTGTTCTGTTGTGATTGCACACAAAAAAAAGGAAGAAAAAACCTCTCTGAAATCCTTTCCATTCTAAAACTTAATCTGTCTTGCTATTAAATGTTATCACTTTGTCTTATGTGTCTCTAGAGGTATCTAAGCAACTATTCATTTGCCCTCAAAGTTTTGACAACTTTTATAGGTTAAGGACCTATGAATCCACTATGTAGAGAGTTGGTCATTATCCCCACATTACTCTCCACTACATTACAGAAACAGAGTGTTATATAATACGTACAAAGTACAGCAAGGAAGAAGAACCTTGAGGTGGTCATGGGTGCAAAGAAAATATGTGAATAAGAGTCTTGATCTATAGAACCTAGAGGAAGTTGCAAGGACATATCCTGATTTTATAGCCTGAGCATTTCAGGTGCAGGAGATAAAGCAGAAGTGTGATTTGTAGACACCACAAAACACACCTTCCTTGCTAACACCTGGCATTTTAACTGCCTTCATTTGAAAATACATTTTGCACCTTGGATTGTAATTTCTGAGCTGTTGACAATTGTGTGGATTGTTTATGAAACTCTTGAAAAGATACCCATCTTTATTTTAATTTATTTTTACTTAGTTGCTAAAGCAGTAAGATTGCACTGTTAGCTCTAAGGTTCACTTAAAGTGGTGAATGACTAAATCATCCACCTCAAGAAGTCTGAAAGCTATTGAAATTTCAGTTACTCTTGGCACTTTACATGGTGTTCTGCCTAGGCTTTGAATGGTCCTCTAAGCAATCAAGCCTTTTCTTCAATGTTACACACAAGGTTAGTGTGAAGAACAATTCAAAATGAGGACAATCCTTGAGGCATCACATTCTCCTTCTAGGACTCACAATAGCTTCCCTACACACACACACACACACACACACACACACACACACACACACACACACAGATACACACACACACAGACACACACAGACACACACACGCACACATGCACACACGCATGCACTCTGAACCCTGAGAAGGTGAGACTATCCACTATACATATTTTTAAAATAACCCTACTGATTGGTTTCTCAAAGCCTCTTCCAGACAGACACTTGCTGTTTTATTTTGTTTCCCATTGTGCTACTGAAGCAATAATCAAGGCAAACTCAAGCAAACAGAAAAAGAATCACAACAAAGACTGAATGAAGATTGCTTTTCAAGTATCATTTTGTTATCAGTAATTTCATTGTGACTTTTCTGGAGATAATACCCGCATGGTCTACATGCTGAAACCAGGCTACCTGATTTCTAAGCTCTACTGTGACACTAGCTAAGAGGGTGACTTTGAGAAAGCTACGTCACCTCTCTGATCCCATGGCCTGGTTTCTGAAGTGATGTAATAACTGTAACTACCTTATGGGATTATCACGTGAATTACATGATTTATTCCACATGGACTCTTTACAACATTGCCAGGCACATGTAAGTACTTAAGAAGTTTAAAGCCCTATTACTCGGTTCAACAAATCAAGAATCTTTAATGAATAAGGCCTCAGAAGTTTTAAGGGATAAAGAGAGTAATATACAATCTTAGCCCACAAGAAATTTACAACAGCCTTAGATAAGGATCTACATAAGTACTTAAGAAGCTTTTAAGTTTTATAGAGATCTAGATAACTCAAACTTCCTCTAATCTACTTGGACCTAACCAAGGGAGAACGTGTGCCAACTGCTGAATGTGGTTCCAAGTACCCATGCCATTAATAATGGGAAGTCAATGTCCTATTGCTCCAGGAAGTAGGTTCTGATTCAGTAGAATATGGAATGGAGACTGCCCATGTGCTCTATAAATCCAGGAGGAAGAACTGCATGAATGCAGGCACATGAGCTTCCTAGCCATTTGCCTGAACTTGACCCTGCCTAATAATTCTAGTTCCTGGAGAGCCTTCTACTTAACCACTGCAACAGTTCAAGAGGAAGGAAAGCATGGGTAAGTCCTGCCTGTTTGGGTCTTCATCATAGCCTTCTAGAATCTCACGGTCAGACTACAGCAAGTTCTTAATAAGCTCCCCGCTAACTAGTCCATCTACCAAGAATAAGAGTAAGTCATGGATGTCAACACTGTCAAAGAAGGCAGATAACATGACTGCATGTGAAGAGATGCGAAATGAGGAAGTATTTTGAGTTTATGCAACGAGGGCCTACCTGAAATGCACAGTCACGCACAATGAAGAATTGCTATACTCAATGTAGAGTGGATGCCACCAACAAGAAATGGTAGAAATAATAACAAAGTTAGCCTCTCAACATTCTACTGTACACTAATGGTAGTATCAGAAAATCTTTTCTGTATGGCTTTAGGTGAAAAGTGTGGAAAAGAGATTTTAAAAAATTATCTACCTAACCTAAATGATCACCCAAAATATAGCTTATAACTCAAACAACAAAGTCTTCCAAAGAAAGTCAAGTTCCTAGAAGTATAAATTGTTTTATAGATGCAACAAGTATGAGGCAGGGATAGGGGCAGAAAAAGGGAAGATTACATTGAAAAGGTTAGGTGAAGAATAAAGTGTGTGTTGGTGAGGGTTTTTTGTCACTATGACAAGATAATTGAGAAAAGAAATTTAAGAGAGAGAAGATTTGGGGCCACAGTTTCAGAGATTTCAATTCAAGGTCTGTTGGCTCCACTGATGTGGGACTGAGGCAAGGTAGAGCATCATGGTTGGGTAGAACCCACTACAGATGAAACAGCTTCAAAGCAGAGAGGGGTGGGGACAAAGCATTCCCTTCCAAGGTATGTGCCCATGGCAAGGCCTTCAACTAAGCCCTGCCTCTCACTAGTCCAAAGATGGAGCCCTCCTGATCTAATAACCTAATAACACTGTTGCAGGACCATGCCTTCAAACAATTAGCCTTCTTGGGGCATACTTTATATCCAAACCACAATATTGAAGTAGGTGCTGAAAGTATTGAGGGAACCTGCCTCAGTCCTTGAGGTGCTGAAGCCAGAATCCATGTACATACATGTGTAGTGAGTATTCTGTGAACGATGAACTCAGTCTGTGGACAAGGGAAAGACACAGACCTCCCTACACTGGAGAAATTATGAAGCAGCAAGTAAATTCAACAGGTCACAGAAATAAGTTGGAGAGCTACACTTTGCTGTTCTCCACAGAGGTGTCACAGCCTGATTCTCTGTCTGCAAGCTCACATCCATCTGTCTAATTCTTTAAAGCAGATCAACCTATGAATAATCTTCCATATAATTAGTCTCTCCTTATTGCCAGGAAATCCTTCTCTTCCAAGTTATAGAGGTAAGCAAGTTTGGTACATTTCTCTAAAGACGAATCTGAAAACAAGAGAGATTTGAGGTGTTTGTATCAAGATCACATACTACTCATGACTTCATGTTTGTAAATTATTTTCTTAGCTAAGTCTCCAAAGTCAAGTACTATGCCTTGGCATTCTAGTTCAGTTTATGTAATTTCTAAAATGTCCTATAACAAGATTTTGAAAGTCATCAGCTCATTTTTTTTAGTTTTGTTTCTTAATTAATCTATTTATTTAGGGACAGTGTGTCATTTACTTAGCCCAGGATATCCTTCAGCACATCATCATTCTGCCTCAGTCTCCTGAGTGCTGGAATCACAAACATACACCACCATACTGGGCAGTTGTCCAGAATAAACATTAAATTCAGTAAATATTCTCAATTATCAAAGCCTTCTTCTTAAAAACAAACAAAAAGTCCCCTGCAACATATAAAATTTTGTTAACAAGATTCCAGCTGAAACACAAGATCAATCTCTAAAGAAAACTCAGCTGTTTTCTTCATTTTGTTATTGAGTGGAAGTTTAGTTCTGCTTTTGCTGTTGCCCAAGCTTGGTTGACTTCATATCTGGAGATCTGGTATTAAAAATAAGTAGGTGAGTTCTTCAGATACTTGGTGTTAATTTTTGATGGAGAGGTGGGATGGAGTGAATGCAATTCAGTTGTAGCCAACAGAGCATGAAAATGAGATTTCCAGCTGAGTCTGGCTGGGCTGATACTCAAGATACACAACTAAAGTTAGGTCTAGGCGTGTAAGGAGAACCTGGGTGGGCTAGGATCTACAGCATTCTTCAAACTGGGCTGGTGTGCCAGGTGCATGAACCAAGCTGGGCTTGAGAATATGGGAACAATACATGTATGTTCTGAATGGGCAAAATGATTGTCATTTTCAAACATGATGGTTATATAATAAGTAAAAAAAAATCAACCTGACTTCTCCTAACTACAAAGAGTTGTGACACCAAAATATTTTTCATAGATATAAAAATTCTTGAATAAGAAATGTAGCCAACATTAACAGTCATGATTAACAGAACTAGGATGTTAAGTCTTTATAATTTTAGTGTGTGTGTGTGTGTGTGTGTGTGTGTGTGTGTGTGTGTGTGTGTGTGGCCACATGCATGAAGGAGCATATCTCATGGAGCTGGAGTCACAGGTAGTTGTAAGCATCGTAACATGGATGCTTACAAATTCTGTCCTCTGTGAGAAAAGCCAGTGCTCTTAAAGCCAGGCCATGTCTTCAGCTCCTAGGATATTAAAGCTTGGGATTATTAGTTCTATTTTAGCACCTGCATTGGTTGGAACTGCTTTTTCTGTGTTTGGTGTGAGAGCTCAGCTTCCATTGTGGGAATTTCATCTCAGTGGTACTTGACTCCAAGAGGTTAATACTTCCAATAAAAGCCAAGAAATAATCTCTAGCTGACTCTTCAGAGCCTTGGAAAGCCTCACATATCCAAGACTCCAGTCTCCTTTAATGTCCACACTGTACCCTTTGCTGACTGGTCATACCTCCTCAACAATAATCCCCAGGAACTGTGCCCTACACCCTAGGGGTTGACTTTCTATCAAGCCTATATACAAAAGTTCATTAATTGGGTTACAAGAAGTCTAAATATCTGCCCCAGTTTTACTCCAGCTCAAAATTGACTTCTCGGCAGCTTTAAACACTTTTAAAAATCTTAATTATTTAAGATTTGAATGCCTTCACCTCTCTGCCAACACAGCTTGGCAGAGAACACAGCATAGCACACATCTTCTATTGCTTTAGGACAAAGGGTCCCTTTTCTCCAATCACAGAGTGAAAGCCCTCTGATTCCTCAATGCTTCCAGTTAAACATTTAGGTCTGAAGACATTTTAAAATACCTGTATTGTTATTTTTCTTTGGGTTGACACTGATCTGGCTAATTCATGCTTGGTATATTCCACCACTTTCCTCAATCCAAGTGCAGGAAGGTGATGATGTCTAGACCTGCAGAGTTTCCAAGGGAAGGAGTCCCATCTACTTTGGGTGGGGAAAACAGTGCACCTTGCTGCTCTCCTGAGCCTCATTTTCCTCCAAGGAAGAAGAAATGACTACAGATGCTGCAGGGATAAATCCTCTGAAGATTCATTTGTGTTTTAAAGAACACATTTTATTTACTTTTCATATCATTATGACCTCACAAAAAGCGATTTAAAGGAGGAAGTGCTTAATGCCAGTTTGCGGTTCCAGAGAGTCATTCCACCATGGCAGGGAAGACATGGGAACATGGAAGGAAAGCATACAGGTGGGGGTAAGCCTGCTTGTCATGTTCGTTTATACACAGGAAGCAGAGAGAGAACAGGAAGTGGGGCCAGCCTCAAGGCCCACCCTCAGGGGCCCACTTCTGTTAGCCATGATTCACCTCCTATCATTTCCGGTAGCCTTCCCAAACAGTGCCACCCTCTGAAGACCAAGTGTTCAAACACACAAGTTTATCAAGGAAATTTCAAATTCAAATGGTAGATGTTATTCTGTATGTACCCATTGTGATATTAGTCTGTGTGATTATGCGCGTGCTTTACAATAAGAAAAAAAAATGAATGGACTGCCATGCAGATCCATGTTAGAGATATAAAAGAAAAAGGGCAGGGGGGAGGGGGAGCCAGGTATGGTGGCACACAACTTCACACCTTCAGTCCATCATTTGGGAAGCAGAGGCAGGTATATCATTGTGAGTTTGAGGACAGTCTGCTCTAAAATAGCAAGTTCCAAGCCGACTAGGGCTATTAGTGAGAGCCTGTCTCAAAAACAAACCAACCAAACCAACAAATACAGTCCAATCTAAAAATATACAGTGTGGAAGAAAAGTGGGTATACAAAATACAGTAGTTTGTGAAATATTTTTTAGCCTTCTTTTGTTGGTTTTGTCATAATAAATAGTCTAAGTGGCAATGAAAATTTATGTAATGGAAGATAATAGTTGTATTTTAGTTCAGTGGCTATCACTGTATAGATCCAGCATTAGGAAGGTTTCTGAATTCCCAGGATTATGCTTCTCCGAGAGCCAGCATCCATGACTACAACTTTGAACCATCCTGTAGACTAGCTTATTCCTATCCCAGTTATGATGGTACTTTGGTGCTTCAGATATGACAACACAAGTTTACATAAAGATTTCTCATCCTCGCCATAGACTTCGGTGATGCCACCTGAGGTTATTAGTCCAATCGTGGTTACCTACAGTCAATTGATGCTCATGGCAGAAATGGAATTCCCATGAATGGTCTCAGGCACCAGTTCTCAATCTGTGGGTTACAACCCTTCTGTGGTCCCACATCAGATATCCTGAATATTAGATGTTTACATTACAATTCATAACAGTAACAAAACTACAGTCATGAAGTAGCAATGAAATAATTTTATGGTTGGGGAGGCGGGGGTCACCACAACATGAGAAAGTGTAATAAAGGGTTGACACATCAGGAAGGTTGAGAACCACTGGGCTAAGGGATGGAAAACAAACATACTCATGGGCCCTGTAAATATCAAAAGGTAGAATCAAGACCGCACAAAATTCAATAATCTCCAGGAGATACAATCATGAAAAGTAAAAAGCATCTTAGAGCTGAAATTTCCAATATTGAGCTGCACACAAAGGAACTGCAAAGCCTTCAAGTGATTGTCAGATGCACAGGAGAAGCTCCTCTGGAGGTAAGCCTACAAATTTATCTTGTAAGACTTGTAACCACCTAGAACAAACGTTCAAGCTTAAACAGAAGAATATATATGTATAAAGACACTTATTTTAAACCTCGAATGGACCCTTCAGAAAAGGAGTTAAGATAGCTCATGATCATAACTCATTTCTGAGAAACAAAACCAAGTAAACAGAATAATATATGAATGTTGCCAATTAATGACCCACAATAAATAATCTTTGGTTGAATAAATAATCCTTTCGGCTGAGCCCTGAAGTGTCAACAACCAACAAACTTTATGAATCTTTTATAGACCCTTGTTAATAATAGACTTTAAGTCTGACAGTTTCGTGTTGTGGAAGCAAACAGAAACCCAGGTAGTATAAGGCTCTCCAACCTCGTTCACTCCTGTCAACTGTGGAGCCATTTCTCCAACAAACTTAACAGCATTATTTTTGATTAATGATGTGAAGTCTTCCAAATATATTTGTATTTATGAGTGCCTCAAAACAGGTGTATTAGGCTGGGAAATAAAATCCCAAAAAGATAACATGGAGTCCACAACTATTTACTTAAGACAAGTAATATAAAGGAGGAAATAGGAAAAACACGGAGGGGAGCTTTAATTGGGGGAAAGGAGGGTCAATACAGAAGGGGAAGGATGTAGGAAAAAACTATCATTAAGGGTGTTCTAAAAAGCCATAAGAAATCATATTGTTTTTTATTTACCCCAAATTGTATATAATACATTTAAATGCATACATTTACATAATAATATATACTTTAAAATGAAGTTAAGCTATTTGTACTGGCAATGTTCCCCCATGTCTAATAAAAATCTTAGTACCGGGTGCTAGAAACTTTCAAATTGATGGTCAGGGGATTCCAAGGGACGCATCAAACAATACAGCCTATTGATACTGCCCTTGGTTGCCTCTCAGAGGTTAAAAGTCCTCTCTGAGGTCTAGCTTTCATAGTCCCAAAGGGTACTTTTCAATAGTCCTACCCTGCTATGAAGCCTATGAACCACAATGACCAGCTTAGCAACTTGTCCTTACAGGTGCAATAGTGGCACCCACATCTTGGCAGTAACTAGCAGCTATCTAATTGGACGTAAGGCCTGCTCAACACGGGGAATATCATGACTGGTACTGGAAAGACAGCCAACTACCCAAGCCCAGTGAGGTCATTTATCCTAGAGGAAGAGTCATTACCACACTTAACTAAACCAGAGTAATTCCTAACTTCATTCTAAATATTTATCTTTATACACCTAAATAAGTGTCGCTCTCAATGCTTACCAAAGAAACTCATTTTGCAACAGACATGGACCGTTACAGCAAACCACAACTGTTCAAAATCCAGAAAACAATTGATCATGGGTATCCAGCTCCAATGGATACATCCACAACACAACTCCTGCACTGAAGGCTCAAACATGGCCGAAGAGGCAGTAGAAAGATTGTAAGAGCTAAAGGATCAAGAAGTCTGCTGTGAGGCTATTTCATAGAAACAACAGGAAGACATTCCCCATGATACTTCAACAGCATAGCTCCATAAACAAGACCTGAACAAGGAAAATAGTAGTAGACATGCTAACCCAGAAGGGGAATCTCACAGACTCTACCCCTAGACAAGGAACATACAGCTAAAGTATGTTGAGAGTAAGTGAAGTAGTCTTTCCCCAAGGATCAGTCCCCTAATTAATTATCCAATAACAGTCTGCTCTGAAATCCTGTTCCTTCAACACTGAACAGACTCAGCAGGAAAATTTATATATGTATATTAGATGTATGTATATGCTAGATATATATGCAACAATATATAGGGTTCAAGGTATGAGAGGAGTTGTGGGAAGGACAGGTAATGGAGGAAAATGTTCTTATATTTCAAAAACAAAAAAAATTGGGGCTACAAAATTTATTATATTATAAGCTTTATTACAAAAGACACAGCTCTGGGTCTTTGAGCAGGTTGGACTCTGTTTTTAAAGTTTTCTCATCTTTACAATGGTAAAAAAAAAAAAAACTTCTGGAGATGAGTTTATACAATGACCTGAGAATAGTGTCTGGCACATATTAAGGATTATTGTCAGTATTTCAGGTAGACTTACTAGAACTTTTACTTAGCTAGAGATGCAACAAAGAAGATTATAGTTTTGTCTGTAGTCAACTCTAACTAATTGGAAAGAGGGCTCTTCATTTAAAGTTACAGGTAGCAGAGAATATTACACACGGTAACTTATTCTTACCTATGTAAGCCCTTTCAGTCAAACATATTTCAGTCAAATACAAAATCCTGACAGTATTTAAACAACCAGTGTACAACCATTAAATCCTTCAATAATACAATCAAAGTGTCTTCATGTGAAACTACCAAGAACTTAAATTAAATTACCAGTTTTTTTCCCAAGGTACATCTGTTCTGGCCTTCACAGAGATATATACATTCCTCTACTCAGCAGTCACGTAATTTCTCTTTGGAGCCTTGCCATGCACTCTTTGGATGTGGCCTTCGTTCACTGTCAGGATTTCTATTGTAATTTTCACTCATCCCTGGGAGTATGTTCTCTGACAAGGACTAAAGGAGAGGATCCAGGCCATTAACCTAGTCAAGGGCACTGGGCCACATTTAAAAGACAAAAAAAATTATCAACCACCTTTGATCCAAAGCAATACTTCTCAGCTGACAGTTCACTGAGAATTTAATACATACTAAATAGATGAGAAATGTTCACCTTACTTGTCCAAAAAGATTCCTTACACCAGAGTTTCTGGTTGGTTTCAGTAAAGCCTATATATACTACAATAAAATACAGAAACATATGGCTGCGGGAAGGGTTCCGTGTGGAGAGGGTTTGTTGTACAAGTCTTAGGACCTGAGCTCCAATCCCCAGCACACACAGAAACTGGGCACTGTCGCATGTCTCTGTAGGCACAACATGAAGTAGAGGCTCGAGGCAGAGACCAATAAATCCCAGGAGCTTGCTAGACAGCCGAAATAGCCAAAAGAATGGACTCCAGGTTGACTGAGAGACCTTCACTCAAAAAAATATGTAAGTAGACAAAACCAGAATACACTCAAAGCCAGCCTCTGGTCTCTATAGGCACGTGCTCAAGTGTACACACTTGGGCATGCACATGGATACACCACAGAGAGAGAGAGAGAGAGAGAGAGAGAGAGAGAGAGAGAGAGAGAGAGAGAGAGAGAGAGAGAGAGAGTAGAAAGAAGCCTATTTTTCACATCAGTGTAGCTCAACTATATTTCCTTTGAGATGGTGACATATATAATAAAAATTAAACAAAAGTCACTTTCATGCTACACTTACCTATTACGTTGTTTGTAATCTTTATATTATGCCATTGAGTTTGAAAGGAAATCATTTTACCATCTTTCACAAAAAGAAGGAAAGAAAATATAGTATGAGTGCCCAAGTGCTTGGAAGTGTACCCAGTACTCAGTTTCCCTGTATTGATAAACAATCAGAGGTCATTGTATCTGTCCATCCATTTACTCCTTCATTTAAAACAGTGGATGCCAACTATGTGGTAAATGCTATTGTAGAGGCTAAGGGATGCATGGGTAAATAAGAAGATGCATCCTGATGCATCTTGCTCTTAAGAATTGAATTTCATGGTTCTTTGTTTTAATCTTATAAATTTAAAAAAGATATCAATTTAAAAATAAGTAGGTTTTTTGTTGTTGTTGTTGTTCCTGAAACGTTTTCCTCAGTGGAGAGAAGAAGAGAGAGAGAGAGAGATAATGAAAAAAAAGAATGAGAGTTTTTAAAAGAAAGTAGGAACAGTCTGAGAGTAAACTAGGTCTGGTCGCTTTATCATAACAAAATCACATTGGACATTTTATACAGAATACACAGTTTCAGTTCAAATTCTTCTTATGAAGAAAATAAGTTCAAGGTTAGAAAATTCAAAATTTGCCAAAAGTTCAGCATTCACAATAGTGATTTTAATGAGTTGAGAGCTATTTTCTGAAAAATTTTGAAACAATAAGCAATAATGTGTCAATTTAGACAGTACGGAATGGATGTTATTTACATATGAAATGTGGTAAGATTGTAAAAATCTACAGAGTGTTTTAATTGTTACTCCTGCAGAGAAAAATGTCAAAGAGAAAACCCTATAGTACTATATGACCAAAACAGGAGCTTGTTCCCAGGCAGGTACGGAGGATGTGGACAGCCTTACCCAGTTTCCTGCTCCAAGGTACTGCTTTCAACCTCAGGCAAGGCAAATTTAAGAACTGTAAACTAAGAAAACAGATGTGGACAATGAGTCCCCATTTTAAATCAAACCACAGTTATCATGCCCTCCTGCGCAGGAACAGATGGCATTCGGAACGGATTTCCCCATAATCATTAAAATGAAGGCATGAAGCCAGACCACGCTAATTGAAGAAAAACACACTTACTGCAAGACAGTAACTTTTAATTGTTACACTATCTACCCTTTCTCAGAAGTCAGTTTCAAAGGGCTGGGAGACTGGAGAGTCAAACGGACCCTACCTGATACACACACCACACATTCACACACACACACACACACACACACACACACACACACACACACACGAAAAAAATCTATATTGCTCTGCCTAGCATAGAGATGCTTTAAATCCACAGGTGTAAAGGAGAACTCTGGTTTGTTCCACACCCCAAACAAAATCATACCTTAAAAGGCTGAACTGTCTGAGCCAGAATGTTGAAGACCTGCTTTGATCTCTCCTGGTCTTTTGCTGGATGCCCAAGCTTATACCATCAGATTCTGTTTATTCTGTGTCCTAAAAGCATCTTGAGCCAATGTATTTTGTTCTCATCTCTGTTGTTAGGACGTAGCCACATTCACCTTTTACACGTGACATCCTCCCCTAGAGCAAAGCAGGCTTGGACAGGGCCATTACACTCGCTCTGCATCTTATGAATGGTGTTCAGTTTGAAAAAGACTAAGAAACAGGATTTTGTAGCAGTGTTCAGCAAAAGACAAATGGGCAAAAGCAGCTGATCACCAGATAAATAAAATTTTAGAAGAAAACTGAAGCAACTGTGATTAATAAATGTTAAAAAAAAAAAAAACAGAGGAAATGATAGAGAAACCTATTACAGCTATTGGCGTCACTAGTTAGGGATCCAATATGGAGGCTGGGGAGACAGTTCAGTAGATAAAGTGCCTGCAATGCAAACATGAGTATCCAAATTCAACTCCCAGCACCCAGGGAAAAAGCCAGCCACAAGGAAGTGCAGGTCTACAGTCTCAACACTAAGGTCATGGTGGAGACAAGCAAATACTAGAATTTTTTTGACCAGTCTAGCCAGTGGATGGTGTCTAGGTTCAGTAAGAGACCCTGTCTCAAAAGTTATAGAACAGAATGATAGTGGAGGATACTTGATGCCAACCTTTGGCCTACACACATAGATACTACACACACACACACACACACACACACACACACACACACACACACACACACACACACTGCCTGAAGGGCATACAGTACTCTAAACACATCCTTCATAAATTGTGAAGAATAAAGATGCTTATAGCCAAATATCTATAAGGCATTATTAGTGTTTGCCTAGTTTAAAAACTTATGACAAAATAAGAAAGCATTAGTGAACTTTTTGGGATAAACAACAAAAAAAATAAGTCCAAAGAAACATGAAAATTCAGTTTAAAAGGAAGAAGGATGGGGAGTATGAATATACAGATGTATATAAATAGATATTGGCTGTATGAAACTGTCCTAACATTGGTTTGTGGAATTCACAGCATAAAGAAAATGAAAACTCAAAAGTTTGGGAATATATGAAAACAAAATAATTTAAATTTCTATTCTTACCAAGGAAACAGTAAGAGCCACACAGGAAAGGCACAGATGAAGCCACATACAGACCTAGGTAGTGCCATCTGGACGCATCCACACAGGTTTTTATTATTACTTCTCGTATTTTTTGAGATTATTATACAATTGCATATTTTTTTAAAAACAAAATGCTGTCTTAGACCCACGGTAGTGGTTTTCTGTATAGAGAAGGCTCATTCTGTGGAACTTATTGAATGATTTCAAGCAAATTCTGGGTGACCTTGAATAGCAGTGTTTTTTTTTTTCCCCTTGGCTTGGAGGCATTGATTTCCATTTGTTTATTCAATTATAGCTCCTAAATTGGGACTATGTGGGGTTTCCTTGGTCAGTGCTGTACTTTGTGTTTTAATTAAAATATAATTAAGTCACTTCCCCCATTCCCTTGCCTCCAACTAAGCCCTCCTAAGTCCAACCACTTCCATGTCTTCCTTTCTACTCTCAAGTTGACAGCCTCTTCTTTCCCAGTTATTATTTCTGTGTGTGTGTGTGTGTGTGTGTGTGTGTGTGTGTGTGTGTGTGTGTGTGTGTGTGCTATCTCAGGCTGGCCACTTCATATTGCAGAGTATGATTTTTTAAAAGCCTTCGAATGCAGAGGACTCTTTCCCAAATACTTTGCCATTTGCTTTGTGGTCTCTGTGACTAGCCAGACATCTATGCCATATCCTAGATCCCTGATAAACTAACTTTCAGGCCTCTATGGGCATCACAGAATGAGGCTCAAAAAGAGGCAGATGTTTTATTCATCCAGTTCACTATCCACGACAGACAAAAAGAGTGTGCATCTGATGTAGCGATGCTATGCATGTATACTCAGCTCAACCAAGCCCTGCAGGTGCAGGAGGACAGCTGATAGTCGGTGCTCAGCACCTGCTGAGGAATCAAAGAGGGAAGCATAACTGACAATATGCAATGAGGGAAGCCAAGGCAGCTCCTTAAAGAGAAAAACATGGAGAAAAAGCTAGAGTACACAAGATCGAGGAGACAAGGAAACACCGGGTATCGACAGAGAAAGATGGCTTCTCCTTTGACAGCATCCTGGTAGATCATTTTAGTCCTACTCTGATAAATAGAAGTTTCATTATTCTCAAAATCCGAACATGGCTTACAGTATCAAATATGACTAACATTAGGCATGAGCGAGAACATTTTTCTTTTCTATTCTTTTAAATTTAAACAAAACTTTATTGCAGAAAGTTTATCACATAATTGGATACTTTTCTATTCTTACACAATTATTCTTGATCTCCACCGAAAGATTGCTCATGAAGTCATCTGGTGATGGCAAGCACTACAATTCTGACTGTAAGAGAATAGCAGTAGAAATGCCTAACTGAGTCCAGCAAGATGGCTCAGTGGTAAAGGCCACAAGACTGTGGACCTGAGTTCAATCCCTGAGGCCCACACAGAAGAAGGAAGGAACTGACATGAAAACTTAGCTCCAATCCCTACACCCTGGTATGCATGCATACACATACAAAAGAAATAAAATGTTTAGAAAGAAGCAATGCCTCAATGATTTAAATTAAAAGCATGACACTGGTACATGCTTCTTGTCCTCAGTATCAAGAACATACAAATGTCTTTATTCACAAATACAAAGTAAATTATCAGTAAGCATGGACAATGACAGCAGCAAAGTACTATATCTTGTCTACTGAACCCAGCAACTGAAGAGTACAGTGATCAGCCAGCCTTTCATTCAGTCGTGTTCTTCAGTTGACTTCTCTGAAGTACTCAGTGAGGAACCTGCCTTGAATGTGCCGTCACAGTTCATTGATAATAACAAAGCACTATTCTAGGAGGTAAGACATAGCCACCTCCCATATCCTGCCCCACTTTCGTTCATTGTACTCATTCCAAGGTCTTTCTCTTACAAAATAATTTCTATCACTACAGCTTTTCCTGTCATCGACAGAAAGGCCACCCTCAGCAGCTTCCAGAAAAGACTTTTTTTTTTTTTTTTTTTACAGATTTCCTGGATCAGTAAGTACTTTTTCTACCTTATTTCTAAAATCTCCAAACATAACATCATAAGCAAATTGCAAAAAATTTTGCACAAAGTTTTCAGCTATGAAGGATCCTTCAATACCATAATTTTTGGAAATAGGCATTGCATGCATTTCTGATTGCTCTTTTAATACTTTTTATGCTAATTTTCCGATCTTCATTAGCAGGTTTTAATGTGGCCAATGATTTGTTCTCGAAAGTAGAATGCAGTACCCCGTTTTAAAAAAAATGGCTCCATCAACAGCTGCTCTTGTAACATTGAGAGCATCCATAACTCTGTCTTCCTTCTCGTTCACAGACACTCGTTCCTCTCACTTTCAGCACAGCTCTTCCACTTGAAGGTGTTGCCTGTCACCCACTGAGCTTTTCCTTTCTATAGTCACTAGTTGTGATATCTAAATGTTCAGTGGTTTCTTGAATATGTTTTTAAAATTGAACATTGACACCCTTGGGTTTCAAAAGCAGAATGTCATTGTTGCTACAGTGACCTCTCCAGCGTTTTCTTAGTTTGAGTGTCTTCAGGATTTAGATTCAACTCCGCCTTTTCCAAACACTGCACTACCTACTGTAGCAATAACGACATCTTTAAGATAGTTCTTTCTATGTTTCCTAAACCTCAGAGCTTTGACTGCTACAACTTGTAGACCAACTTCTACTCTACTGAAAACCAGTGTACTTAGAGCTTCACCATCAACATCCTCAGCAATTACACCTGAGTGCTTCTGCTACGCATTAACAGTTTTCAAGAGCAGGTACAATGGACCGGACCCCAGAAATTCTCTTTTTATTCAATTATTTTGGCTTCACATTTCTAATCTTTTGATGCATTGGTAAAATGTGAAGAAATATATGTTCCATGAAACTTCATTAGTAATTTCTAATTCATCCTTCACAGTGATGGCATTCTTTCTTCCAACCTTTTGTTGTTGCATCAGAAATGTTTGCGATTTCTTTGTCTCCATATGCAGAAATTGCAACATCCAGAGCAATTTCTTTAGGGGTAATTGCCAGTTTAGACTGCTTTTGTTAAGTTCATCAATTACAGCATCAACAGCCAGCATGGCATTTCTTATTTCCACTGGGTTAGCATTTCTGCGACTCTTCCCTCAAGGCCCTCCTTGACAGCAGAGCACACCAGGCATGCCAGAACAGTAGCAGTGATGGTGCCATCCTCAGCCTCTTTGATTGTGTTATGGGAACCATCTTGAACAATGTTAGCTCCAGTATTTTTTTTTATTTATTTATCCTTTAAATCAATTGGATTTGTAATAATCACACCACCTTTTTTTTTTTTTTTAACTTTCAGACGCCCCTAGCTCCACTTAATAATCACCTTCTTCCCTTTGGGTTCACTGTAATTTCTACAGCATGGGCTAAAAGTTATGCACCTTGAAGCCTTAAGAGTTGAGCAGCTACATGAAACTTTTACACCTTTGACGTGAGCCCAAATGAGATGCAGAAACAGTGCCTGGGACACTGTTTGCATCTAGTGAAGGATTGTGTGTGTGGTCTAAACATCCATGCCCAGCATCAGTAGTAGCTCATTTTTTGAGGCAGGTCATTGACAGGGAGTGACGAAGGGCACACTTTTCTTTTCTTTTGATGTTTGCCCTATTACAACTTTTCCTAACCTATCTCATTATTGCATCCTCCTACTGGAGTCTTAAACCTTGGTCAACTCTTCAAATTTATATTAGCTTTCATACACATATCATTTCACATTTTGAGTCCAGCATTTTTTGTTTCATATGTGACAGAAAAACGGTATTTTTTAAGGAACACACATTCAGATTTGTCTTAATCAGTGTGAGATACAATAACAAATTACCAGAGACAGTGTATATTAAATAATCACATCCTTTCTCACCACTTTAGAGGTAGAGAATTTCATATCAAGAAGCTTCAAGGTTTGGCTTGTAGTCCAGACCGCTCACTACCTGGCAGATACCTGTCTTCTCACTCTGTTGGTATATGATAGAGCAGAGAAGGAAAAGGCAAATACTCCATAATTTTTCCTGAAGTTATGAATCCTACTCATGAGTATTCCACCATCATGACTTCCCTAGTCCAAAACTCCTGATGCCACTATACCCAGGCCTGGGATTTTATAATATGAGTTTACTGGGGTAAGATACAAACTTGTCATCCAGGGCTAGTCTTCTTCCAGTTGCCCCTCCTCCATCTTGGCTTCTCTATTTTTATCAGCTCTTAATCCCTTCTGTCATTGTTCATATTTTCTATTGGAGAAAATTTTCCTCTGTCTAAAAATTACTTTTGGTATATCTATTTTAACGAAGAACTATTGGTGGCCAGTTCTCTTTTATTGCCTGGGGGGTAGGGGTTGTCTTGCCCTCATGTCTGAAGTTATCCAAGAATGGAATTATAGGTGGGCAGCTGTTCTGATGATAACAATTCCTTTATTATCTGGCTGTTGTCATACAACAAATTTTATTTAGCTCAGAATTTTGTAGGTTGGCCATTAGAGCTGACTTCATCAGGGTAGTTCTGTCTGGGCCAGGCTTAGCTGATCTGGGATATCTGTCTAGTGCGTTTGCAGTTAAGTGCCTTCTTCTCATTGGAAAATTCAAAGGTTTGCAGGCGTATAAAAGAATTTCTAGTTTCTCACTAAATACAGTTGTTTTCACAAGTGTGTGTGTGTGTGTGTGTGTGTGTGTGTGTGTGTGTGTGCATGTGTGTGTATGTGTGTGTTAAAATATTTTTGGCTTAATAACCTTTTTAGTAGAGTTAACAATATTTTTCATTTTCCTTTTTTTTTTTTGTCACTGTTTTCTAGTTTGTTTGTTTGGTTGGTTTTTGAAACAGGGCCTCGCTCTGTAATCCAGTCTAGCCCGGAACTCACTGTGTAACTAGGCAAGCCTCAAACTCTAAGAAATCCTCTGCCTCAGCTTTCCAAATTCAGGGCTTATAGGCATAAGACACAATACTTGACTTCATTTCTTTTAATTTCCAAGTTTAATTATTAATACAGTAAATGCAGGTCAATATAACCAGCACAAAACCATGCCCTTAAGACTATTTTATTATTTTTAACTGAAAAAAACAAAACAAAACATGTGTGAATTAAAAAAAAAATCAATATGTAGAAACAGATAGTTACTATTATGGCATTGACCTTAAGGACATACATCTAACTACAGGAACAGACCTGCTTTTAGTTGTCAGTTATCTGGCTCACAGTTATCTGGCTCACTGCTTTTTGTAATATGGCTTTTAATTCACTCTGTATCCCAGGCAGGCCTTAAACATGAAATCCTCTTGCTTCAATATCCTGAGTACAGTAGTAGCTTAGTACCGGCAGCCTCTGCTCAGGCACATGTGTTTAAACTTTCTCTCTGCTCTTCTGTTTTTTATATGCACCTCTACATTGCTTCCTTCTTGAACTCTCTATGTTTCCACTGAGGATTTTTGTAGCAAGGGGTACTGAGTATATATCTATGCACCATGTGCATGCAGGTGTCTACAGAGGCCAGAAGGCAATGGAACTGGAGTTGCAGACATTTGTGAGCCACCTGATGTGTGTGACAAAAACAGAACACAGGTCTTTTGCAAGAGAAGCATGTGCTTTTAACTGTTCTGTCATCTCCAACTTCCACTGGGAAGGCTTTAAACAGCCCACCCTCCAGTTCACAATTTCTTCTTTAGTTACGTCCGATCTAATGCCAAGAACATTTTCTATGTTCTTAATTTCAGTACTATATATTTGAGTTATAGAATTTCTATTTTGTCTTTTATATATTAAAGTTTTGGTGTAAAAATCTATACCTTATTCTCCATTTTCTTGAACATATAAATCAGAATTATTTTTAAACGTGCCCAACTACGTCAATATCTGTATTCCCATTTTCTTTTTTATCTATCCCTGTCCCCTAATGTGTGATAGTTTTTATGTAATGTAGGCATTTTTACATGTGAAAATTTGAAGGGCTTTGGGTATTTTTTTCCCAGAGAGGACTTACCCTATGCTTTGGCAAAGAGATGTCAGAATGCAAAACATATCCCTTCCATCTCACAGACAGACCATGCTGTTTTAATGTGAAGTCAGTCTCTTTAAGAGGAGCCATTCCAATTTCAAACAAAGAATCTTGTTATTTCCTTAACAATTCCTAAATTCCAAGTTTAATTCTTTCAATATTTCAGGATTACAAAAATACAATCCTATTTTTAGCTTCTTTGTCATTGGCTTTTTAACTTGCTAGACAACACGTTAAGAATTCAGCAAATGACTCAATGGAAAACACACATGTGTCAGATTTACTTCGCTCTGCTCCCTTCTCTTCAGGTTTTTGGCATCTCTGATTCCTATAGCCTTGGCAGCCTCAAACTTTATTTTTCATTTCCTCATTTCAATTCCCAGCCATGAGATCACCCAAATCTTTTCTGGTGTTTTCCAGCTCTCGCAAGGCGTGCTTGTCAAGATGCCTCAGTTCTGCCCAGTGCTCCACGTGCCATCAACCCCAGCAGCTCTATCAGCAAAGGACCTAAGTGAGAAAGCAAGAACAATGCGGCATTCTTGTTCAGCATCTCTCCTCTCTCTGGATCCTTGTCTCTCAAAGTCTGGCAGCCTCGCTGGCACTCTGTAACCTTCAAGGAGATGGAATTGAGGAATTTGTTCAGCTTCTCCAGGTGTTTCAAGAAGCATCATTGCTACACTGGATGCTTCTTTATCAAGACTAGTAGACAAAAGTCTGCCAGATCCAGGTTTCTGCCTAACTCACAACAGCCTTCCCTTAGTAGGTGGCGCAAGAAAACATACACCTTTTTACAAGGCACTAAATTCAAAAAGAAAAGTATTAAAGATACTATATTGTCCCCACAGAAGTGATAATTTCTTATGCACTGTCTTGTTTGATAAGTGGTCCATATGTTTTTGCTCCTTGGAACATTATCACAGTGACACCAGACAAAGCCATGCTTCTGCACACCCTCTGCCCCAAGAAAGGTCTCACTAATTATAAATCAGTTCCCTGTTGTTATCTATTACATACCAAATTTCATTAAATCAAATTGCAATCCACTTTTTAACCTTTTTTTTTTTTTTTTTTTTTTTTTTGCTTTTAGATCTCTTTGATTAGAATCACATGTTGGGATGCAGGATGTCAAGAGCATCTTTCACTTTCTCCTTGTTAGCAGCCACGTCAATGTACTTGATAGTAAATGATCTTCCTGCCAGGAAAAATGATCTAGATTCACCCATGATTCCTTTAGGGGGGAAAAAACACCTTTGAAGTTTATTTTCTAGCCAGAGTCTTGGAGTAGAAATCAACTTCTTCCATGATATAGTGAAATAAGATCTGAATGCAAAAACTTCTGATCTTGAATACAGACATTTCAAGGCACATCTACAATTATCTTATTGTCCCTTGAGAGTTTTGGATTATGTTTCTATGCAATTAACCTTTTCATACCTGTGTTTACATATTTATATTGTTTCCCCCAATAGATCCATTACTTAGTAGTCCTGTAAAAATCAAAACACATTCAAGATCTCTAAATGAGTGTTCTACTCAAATTAATCATATGTTAAATCATTTTCTAAATGGAAGTAGCTCTCAAATTACCTTTTGGACATGTAAATGGCCAGCAATATATCAGATATTAGTTATATTAATTAGATCTGATTTCCTTTAACTGTTCCTTTCTCCATCTATTAGGAATTAATCAAGTGCTTATATAGATTAATTTCTTATTAATATGTTAAAGTGAATCAGATTGATAAACCTCCATGGGAATTTTTTGGCAGGTCTTTCTCACTATATTACATCCTTTCTAGAAAATTCTGGTAGACAAATTCTAACTGAAGCCTACAAAATGAATGGCTATACATGACCTCCCTACATACATGCTGACTAATCTGCCATCACTGCAGGAATACATAGAGTACCAAGTAAGAGACTTGCCAGACTTCTCTGATGGTCCAGCAAGGTGAGGCATAACTACCCACCAGTGAATTCATTTGGCTTCCTTTCCATACACAACTCTTCCTCAAAGGTCAGTGTTAATTCCAGGACATGGAAAACAATCAGATCAGCACAGGCTGTGAAGACTGGTCAGTCAGCTCCACACCTTGTCTTAGCCACTCACAACCTGAATGGTGTGAGAATGTTAACCAATCTCCAGGACTGAAAACCAATTTCAGGACTGAAATAAGGATATCCATATATGTTTTAATTATATCAACAATTTTAATACATGTCCATTCATAAGTTCTAAAGTAATACAAAAAGTTTAAGATACACAACTGTCCCAATTATGCATAACTTGATCTGCTTAAGGGATCCCCTAACAGTAGGATCAGGATCCATCGCTGGTGCATGAGCAGACATTTTGGAGTCCACTGCTTATGGTGGGACACCTCACACAGCCTTGAGGCAGGGGGAGGGGCTTAGTCCTGCCTCTACTGAATGTACCAGGCTCTGCTGACTCCACATGGGAAGCCTTACCTCCTTGTAGGAGGGAATGGGGGTTGGGTTGAGGGAGGGGAGGCTAGAGGGTCAAGATGAGAGTAGAGGGAGATCTGTGATTGGTATGTAAAATGAATTTTAAAAATTCTTAATAAAAAAAGTTTAAGAATGTTATATTATTAAAATAGCACTGTCGTCTAAGGCTGCTTACTTATTTCGTTGAAGAAATATATGTGATATACATCACATTGCAAGCAATAATTTGAATCCTGATAAGCTTTACTTTCTTTTCATTTCTTTGTATGAGTTTAATTTAATTCTTGGTGTATTTAAATTGTGGTTAACTGCATTCTAGAAAACAACCATTTTGAAAAGAAGTTAAGTGTTCATTAAGGAAACAAAATTGCATTGACTTCATTATTACGTTTATACTGATTTCTTGTCAGTGTTCAAAGCTGTGTTCAAATCAAAAGGGGTATTAACAAAGAAAACAGGTGAGATAACCAAAATTGAATAATTTGGTTTCCATGAATCAATCTGGGTATACAAATGTAGTTTTGGATGGCCTATGCTGACAAACTTTAGGATCAAAAGTTAATTGCATTGCTTGCATTATTAAAAACCAGTCCTTTAAGACTGACTGCTTCTTTGCCCAAACTTTCTTCCTTCAGCCCAGTCTTTCTTTTTCATTTTCTAACAATTCTACTTCCTGAAGCACTCAGTTATTTACTACTTATTACCTATGAAACCATGCTCGAACCCCAAGTCCAAGTATCAACCATTACAGGAATCTGTTTGCAGGATATATTACTTATGGGACAGAAACAGATGATAGGTTCCAAAAAATTTAACATTAGAAAAAAATAGAAAAGGAATTGAACTGAAACTTAGTCAACATGTTCTTGTCATGGAATGCTGGTCATTGACATCAGAACATAGACAGTTAATCAAAGTTAGGCAATGTACAGTGTATAAGAGTTGTTTAATGTCTTTGATACTTGGTTGACTTTTCAAAAGAGATTCTGAAATGTTTTCTGTGTGTCTAGCCTAGCCTTCCATGTATTTTATAATATATATTATATATGTATATATGATCTATATATATATTATATGTGTCTATATCTATATCAATTTCCCTTTTATATATAATATATTAATATAAATATAGACACATACAGAAAGAGATTTAGACATAGGCATAGATAGAGATATAGACATAGATAGATGATAAATTATATAAATATACAATATGACATATCATATAGTTAATATGATATATATATATACTAATTACTACAGAATGTAAGGGCTAATTACTAATCAGATATGAAGCATGGTTACTATTAAAATACCAATGAAATGACCATTTTTATTTTATTTCCATGTAACCATGATATAAAGATTACTACAGTATTTACCGGAGCTTAAATCTGGGTAAATATATAGAGAACCACTTAATGCATTGCTTGGTGAGAATATGACAACAGGTCAAAAATTGTCAACAGTAGCTAAAAAAGGAACCCACTAAATTTTGTATCCAATGTTTAAATGATGTGTTTTATAGTAAGGGGTACACCAAAACTACTAACCTGATTTACAGTCAAGGGAAAATAAATTCCAACATCTATAAAATATTGCCTGTAGTCAATGGTAGAAATATGTACATGCTTACTTCACATAAAATTCCATACACAGCCACCATGACGGTGCATCAGAGATTGGATAATGCTGAATACTCTCTTGCCAATCCCTGGGCTTTCCTTACCTGTGTTTACTTGGTCTGAGTGTCTGTGGACCAGCATGACATAGAGAAACTTTCAGCTACCTGCAGTCAACAAAGTTGAAAGAATTTGGAGATCTGAAGAGCACTTTGACATCAGATATGGAGATGCAGAATTTGGAGTTTGCCCAGCTGATTATTAGTCTTGCTTTGGTCCCGTATTCCCTTACTATGCTCCCTTTTGGAATGGTAATGTATATCCTGTGCCATTATATGTTAGAAAAATGCAACCTGCTTTTTTTAAATTTTGATTTTATAGGGGATTGCAGTTAAGAGATTACACGAATTTCAGAAAAAAACTTTGAAATCTGGACTTTAAAACATTTCTGAGACTGTGATAAGATATGGGGATTTTTGAGGTTGAACTAAATGAATCTTTCATTATGATATTGTAACAAGCTTATGGAGGTCAGAGGGTAGACTTGTGGGGGGCTCAAACAGCTTGACCACACATCTGCCATAACAGGCTTAAAAGACAAGATACAGCTTCTGTGACAGGCATACTGGCAGGCAACACCCAGACCCAAGAAAAGTCATAAGTTGACCCCATACAGGGAGGGCCTCCATCTAAGGGGAAGTACCTAACATCCCAAACATTCCAACCATTGAATAAGTTTAGACAAGATGGCCAGATTTCCCTGAGTGTAGCACATACCTATTTTCTGTTTTACAGATACCCCTAGACAAATGTCAACCAATCAGGGTCCTGAAACCTGGTAATCCCCTCACCTCAGCCTCTGCTATGATAAAAACTCTACCCTGCCTAGGCTTGGGGTTCCCTGCTCTCACCACTGCATCAGACAGACAGAGAGACCAAGCTCAGAGCTTGAAAGCAAAGGCTTTTTGCTTTTACATATGGGATTTGGTCTCTGTGGTGGTCTTTTGGGGGTCCCCGTGATCTGGGCATAACATCTGGGGCTCATCTGGTATGCCCCACGCCCACTAGGACCACCACCATTAGAACTTGAAGACGGCCAGTATGTTCTCTGTGCGTCTGTGTATACTTCTGTGTTTTCTGTGTTTACTTTTGTTTGGATATCCTTTTGAAAATGGGCTTTTGGAATATCCTTTTGTAAGTCAGCCTTGTGGCCATTTAGATATCCTTTTGTAAATGAGCCCAAAATTTGTAAGTATCTGCAGAAGGCCCTTTGGATGGATTTGGATCCCTTTGGTTGATTTGGATTTGGATTTGATCTGTAGAGATGACATGGATCACTCCCATGGGACTGGCATGAGGCCGGTGTCTTCCTTTTTGGTTTGTCTCCAGGCACCAGGAGAGCGGTTTTGCTGTCTTATGTGTTGTAGTTGTGTTCTTCTCCTCTTAAAAAGTTTTGTTTGCCTTTCTGTTGGAATGACCTGCCTATATGAATGTATGAATGTGTGAGAAGTATGGCCACAGTATGTGTGTTTTATGCCTGGACTTGTCTATGTGTTGTGACTCCAGAGAGAAACTGTACATGGACAGCCTTTGGGACCAGATGGCCAGCAGAAGGTACAGAGGGTCCCTTTGGTTGAACTGGGACAGGCTAAGGAGTACTGCCGCCATCACTTCCTTGCTCTCGGATTGAGAGCACAGGCAGTGGCAGGCAGGTGAGTGGGACTCCGGGGCTGATGGAGAACTGCCAGTCTGGGGTCACAGCTCTGGAGGGGCCCAGCCAAGGCATGGAGTCCCTTCCAGTCTGCCTTTCTTGTACACTTGATAATCTAGGGTTAACAACAATCTTTTGTTCCCATGCTGCATGCCTTTCCTGACCATACTCATGAGTGGGGCTCCCACAACCTGCCTTGGGGGATGCCCACCAAACCCAAAGGAAGATTGGCTCCTAGGGCAAAGTGAAGCATCACTGCCTATGGTTGCTAAGCTATGACAGCTATGTTATAATGCTATAGCCAGTCCTGTCTTGATCATTCAGATCCGATAGATTCCAACACTGCACTGCATGCCAGTACAATGTTGATGAAAATTTAGAGTTATTCTTGTTATGGTATATGCATGTATTTCTGTTCTTGTTTAAAATATTGTAGCTTTACAATATATTCTACTACTGACTACTGAGGGGAATCACAAGAAAGGCTTTGGTAAGAGTTTCTGCATTAAAAATCTAAGAGAGAAAGCAGGAGACTAAAATAATACAGAGACCAAAAGGAAAAGAGAAATTTGAAATAAATGTCTGAGGAGTCAAAGGAATAGACTGGGGGTACACAGAAGGTTGTAAAAGGTCAGAGGGGATGTGAACTATGTTTGTTATGGTTTCTTATACAGAAGGTTGTAGAAGGTCAGAGAGGATGTGAACTATGATTGTTGTGGTTTCTTATACCTGCAAATACTGAATTTAAAGGTTAATTCTGGTTGGTTTTCATTTTAAAAATAGCTGATGATTCTTCACTGCAAATGTTTACATTAAAAAAGAACAGAGATATATACATATTGTACATGAACATGTATGTGATTTGAATTTAACTATATGTGTGAATGTAAGCTAGCTTTAACTGTATGTATGTGTATATAACGTGGATCCAACTGTGCATATGTGTGCAAGTAATTATTGTTTAGAGGAACATATTTTAAACACATGGCTTTCCTCCATCTTGGTCGGTGATGTCATCATGATGTAGGTGGCCATGTGGCTGGCAACCATCTTTTACTAAGGTTATAAAGATCTATTGAGATTAACAAAAGCCAACTTAGAGATTAACACCTAAGTACTTATGTCTTTGCTAAGTGTTCAACAGTACACTTTTAGAGAATTTAAATAGATGGCAACATATGTTTGATAAATAAGGTATTCAATAAATATATTGAAGTTACACCTCAATGCTTTTATACACAAGAATGACCTTGCTCTGACAACTAAAATTTGTAATTTAAGAGTCACCCAGGTGATGATCACCAGAAGCACTAGCCATAATGAAGTGGAGCAGGCTGAGATCTAGAAAGCAGGCTATGTATGTGCTGCCAAGGGTAGGGCCAAAGAAATGATCCAAGCCTCTAAGTAAAAGAACTAAAATGATTGTGAATGAATCCCAGATATTGAACTTTGGGATTGTTTGCACTCTGGAGCTTGGTTTTGCTTTATACAGATTGTGGTAATGCCATACTTTCTCCCTCATAGAGTAAAAGAAGGTACTTTATTGTTGATATTGCACAATGACACTTGAGAGATCTAAGATTTTTAAGAACAGTTTTTAAAATATTTAGATTTATAAGGCTATGGAACATTTTAAGTTTATAAAATGTTCTATATTGTTAATATTTGGACTTAAAATAAAAGCCAAAAATTAGGGTCACAGCCATAAGCACCAAACACTAACCAGAAACTCTTATGTTCATTTCTTGTGATATAGCAAGACAATGACCTAAGCAGTCTGGCAAAGGACTTAGAATAGCTTCTGACTCCATGAGTCTCAACCCTTTGGAGGTTGAGAAACCTTTTTACAGGGGTAGCCTAGGGCCACCTGTATGTCAGATGTTTGCAACTGAGATTCATAACAATGGCAAACTACAGCTATGAATAGCAACAGGAAAAATCTTGTAATGGGGGGATCACCAGAAAATGGGGAACTATATTGAAAGGTCAACACATTAGAAAGTTGAGAACCAGTGGCTTGGAGAACATTTCTCCTTATTCAAGGTATTTTCAGGCTTAGGAACATATGTCTAGCCTCTTTGTCTTTGCTAAATTTATTAAGCCTAAGCTATTTGGATAAACTTGAGTCATATAAATGTTTTATATTGATACTAAAAGGAGCTTCAATTGAGAGATTTTTTTTAAGGCTCATACTTTACAGAGATAAAACTACAAAGTCATTTTCCCATAAAGCTCCCATTCCCTCAGGGGCTTGGAGAAAATTCTTGCTTGCTAAAAAAGAAGTCACCCTCCTTATCTCTGGTAAAAGAAACTTATGGCCCTTCCATTAACAAATAGTTATTTTGTTTTCATTTCTTTACTGAACCCATATTTGATACTAGAAGAACATTTTTGATACTTAAAAATCATTGTTTTTAAGGCTACTTATTGTAGATGGTTATAGAACATAAGTAAATAGTCATCTTATAAATAATCAAGTTCTTTAAATGTAGTGAGGCTAAGTATTGATATAATTAATTATAGGGATAAGCTTTACTCAGTCCTTTGTATATGTTTTCAGGATTGAGCTTAAAACAAGTAACTAGAAACAAAGTTTGTCTATTCAGATATACCTAGACAGCCCTCATACATCAGAGATCTGCAGAATATGGCATTTAAAAATGTTGATCTAAAACCTTATTATATCAGACAGTCTCCCAGATCCTAGCATTGACCCAAAGTCTCCAAACAAGATTATGTATGGGGCACCACATTGTCTCTGCCTGGATTATGGCAATGCTGACTACAGAAAAGATGCCACCAATGCAATGCCTGCTACCAGGACCCAGCCCAGACTGTGGACAAGCAGCAGGGCATTAGGGAATTGATTGAGTCTCTTTTGTCTAGGCATAGTTAGATCAGTCTTTCCCTTGTACCTCTTCTACAGGAAAAACTCTGCCTTATGGGCCTGATGGCCAAAAAAGATTGATGCTGTTCTGATTCTTGTGCCTCCAACACTATGGAGACCTGTGTATGGGCTGGTCCCTGTCATTTATAGAATCGGAAGCTAGTTGGTCTGCACTCAGACATAATTTATTCTTCTCAGATCTCTGATAGTATTGATGGTTAGGCTAGCTATAAATTGGTCAGCTTGGCAGCATCAGACAACCAGATCCTTCCTCAAGGCTATAAACAGCTTGTTAGCTCATTTTTAAGAGAAAGTTCAAAGATATAAAAGTTTAAAAAAGTCATAAAGTTTTAAATATGGGTCTAAAAATGGTCTGAGGATAGGAAAGCTTATAAGCTTTGAGGATCTCAGAAAATTATTTGTAGAAATACAAGTTATAATGACAAATGTTTCAGATTGCTCTCCCCTTCTATGATATAACAGCTCAGACCTGAACATTTAACAGAGTCCTGATAAGCTGGTAGAGCAATGACTATTTACTGTTCAGTCACAAGCTCAACATTTTAGATTTATTTTAGTTGTCATCTAAGTACATCTAAATATAAACTTAAAAATGCTTCTCATCAGGCCAAAAAATTCTGTCTAATTTATACCTGATTCTCTGAACAGAAGGAAAATGCACATGCTTTTAGCCCAAATCTGTAGTTCTTGTTGGGACTCGATGACATGAGTCTACTTCTGCTGTTTTACAAATACCCATCACCTGCTTTTGTCTATGATATTTTCAGTACAGATGGATAATACTAATGTATCTAAAACTTTTATGTCATTTTGTAAGATAATTCATAGAGGCCTCAGAGGGTTAAAAGAGTCATAAAACCTGGAGCCATTTCACAGAGATTGGAAGGACTCCAGAGAAGTACAGCTTAAATTTTCCTCACTTGTCTATCCCTAAGGATGGTATTTTTTCTCTCTCCTGGTCTTGGGACTCCTGCTCTTCCCAGTTACTAAGAATGTGGACCTATGGGACCCAAACAAGTTCATAAATTTAAACTTCTGTTCCTAGTTTAAATTTATATCAGCAGATTTCCACTTGAGCTTCGGTTGCTGACTGCACTGCTCTGGACGACTGTGATTTCCAAATTTGCTAAAAACTGATGTGGACCAACCCAGCCAAGGTGACTGTTCCCTGTCTCTTCAGTTGGGTCACATGGCTACCTGCTTCTGACAAATGCCTCATTGCCCAGTCTTTGCCCAGCATTTTAGCCTTTTGGGGGGGGGGGCTGAAGACAATGCCCCAATACCAGCTCAAAGCAGTTCCTAAAGAGAATACATTGTCCCGTGTTCCCTGTCCAGAATAAGGATGAAATGCTGGGTCAAAAGGAAACACTGGCATAGGGGCAAGATGGCCAACTATAATGCCCATTGACATACCAGGAAAATAGGTTCGGAATTGTCAATTGATAAATTTATTAACTGAAATGGTTCTGCAATAGAGATAAGACATTTGACCTTTATGTAGAAGAACCAAAGAGGTATTATTATAGTCTGGATTTACTTGAAGATCCGAACTACAGGGCCTTGAGAATGATAACAGATATAGATGTCACTGCCCTAGAAAAATCTGTTAGCTAATGGTTCTTAGGACCTAATACCCTGAAACCCCTGGACAAATAGGACTCATGATTGAGTCCTGTCATTGATACTTGTGAAGGGAGGAATGTGAGTGGCCCAAAACAGCTTGACCACACAGCTGCCATGACAGGCTTAGAGGACAAGATACAGCTTCTGTGACAAACTTACTAGCAGGCAACACCCAGACCCAAGAAAAGCCACAAGCTGACCCCATACAAGGAGGACCTCCATCTAAGGGGAAGTACCTGACATCCCAAACGTTCCAACCATTAGATAAGTTTAGATAAGATGGACAAATTTCCCTAAATCTAACATACACCTATATTCTGTTTTACAGACACCCCTAGACAAATGTCAACCAATCAGGGTCCTGAACCATGAAATCCCCTCACCTCAACCTCTGCTATGCCAAAAACTACCCTGTCTGGGCTCAGAGCTCTCTGCTCTCACCACTGCATTGGACAGACAAAGATAGAGACTAAGCTCAGAGCTTGAAAATAAAGGCTCTTTGCTTTTACATATGGGATTCAGTCTCTGTGGTGGTCTTTTGGGGGTCCCGGCAATCTGGGCATAACAGAATGTGGTAGTTTGAATGAAATTAGTTCCCATAAGCTCATAGGGAGTGGTACTATTAGGAGGTGTGGCTTTATTAGAGTAGGTATGGCCTTGTTGGTAGAAACGTGTCACTGTGGGGATGGGCTTTCAGGTCTCAGATGTGTTTAAGCCATATCCAGTGTTTTGCCTGTACAAGATAACAGAACTCTCAACTACCTCTCCAGCACCATATCTGCTGGCACACCGACATGTCCCACCATGATAATGGACTAAATCTCTGAACTCTAAGCCACTCAATTAAATGTTTTCCTTTATAAGAATTACTGTAGCCAGGCGGTGGTAGCACATGCCTTAAATCCTAGCACTTGGGAGGCAAAGCCAGGCAGAACTCTGTGAGTTCAAGGCCAGCCTGGTCTACAGAGCTAGATGCAGGACAAGCATCAAAACTACACAGAGAAACCTTGTCTCAAAAAGCCAAAAAAAAAAAAAAAAAAAAAAAAAGAGCTGCTGTAGTCATGGTGTCTCATCACATCATAGAAACCCTAACTAAGGCAATATTTCAGTATATGTACTCTGTTAATGCATGTGTGTATGTTGATCTGGAAAATATGACTTTTTCCTTTGTACTTCCCACTGTCATCACATATATTTTGAAACAGAATTTGTAATCGCTGCCTTTTAATTCTATCACAATTTCTTTAGTCATTTCCTTTTCTTTCTAATTTTTATTAAATTTATTTATTTTGCATGTCGAGGGGTGTCACCCATGTGACACATTGCACATAGGGAGGCCAAGGACAATTTCGGAGAGTGGTTCTCTCCTCCTACAATGTGGCTCCTGGAGGAATCACTATGTTGTGGTCACAAGTGCTTTAACTCTCTAAACCACTGCCCCCACCTCATTCACTCCCTTATTATCAGAACTGCACATTATTTACAACTATCTACTTCACATGCAACTTTTTTGATTATACTGGAAAAATAGAAATTATACTAGGAAAAAAACTACTGGATTTCTTTTATTTTGATTGAAGTCATTTGCAACTACTATATAAAAGCACTGTTATATATCTTAATGTGAAGCAAGACCTTCCAATACGAATCTACGTTGTTCAGTATTTAAATCATATTGAATTAAATCTGTGTGTCCAACGTCTATCAATTCTTGATGAAGACTTTTGAAATCCTTTCCTCTAGGTTTCTGAAATGTGTGGTCCCTTAGTGTTTCCTGTAGTCACCCTACCATACACTACCAGAACTTCTTTCTCCATCTTATTTTCTTATCTGAAAGCCAAAAGGAAGCTATTTAACTTGTGAAATATGTTAGACATGAATTATTTTCCGAAAACAACCATGAGAAAGATTGTCCTTTGTGAAAATTGGCTGTCACCTTCCACAATTCATCAATTGGTGAAAAGATACTTCTACACTGTAAGCCCAGATAAAATCCACAAATACACCTTCTCAAACTATGTGTACATCATTTCTTCTTTTATGTCCCTGTTGGCTTCTCTCTGATTGGTGCTCATTTCTTTCTGCATGCTTTCAAGTTGGGGCAAGTAGCCAAAATAGTCACATGTCACACACTGAGATCTTAGACACAAACTGCTCCTCTCAAAAAATGCTTGCAAAACCCACCACATGCTTGGTGTGGCTGAGACAAAAATGAACAGGCTGAACATGGGGACCTTAAAGGGTATATGGTGGTGCCGTATCTTAACATGTGGGGTTGTATGTATATGTAGCTCTTCATTTGAATGCAAAGCAAAGAGGAATGGTGAGTGCTAGCAGTTTCACCAGTCTTCAGTAGCACAGAACTGGTGTAAATGGCCAACCAATGATAGGTCCAGCTTAAGACCCATACCGTGAGAGGAGCCTACCTCTAACACTGCCTGGAGAGCTGGAACCCAGAGACTGGACAGCCCAGAGTCCTAGGAAAGAACCAAACATGACTGACAAAGAAAATATTAATAGTCAAATGATTCCCAATGATACTCTGTTATACTCAGAGGTTGTATCCTAGTCTAATTGTCATCAGAGGGCCTTCACCCAACAATTGGTGGAAACAGATGCAAAGACCCACAGCCAAACCATACCCAGGCCTTGGGGAATCCTGTGGAAGAGAGGGAGTAAGGATTGTGAGAATCAGAGAGGCCAAGGTCACCACAGAAAACCACACAGTCACCTAACCTGGGCTCACAGGGACTCACAGAGACTGAACTGCCAACTAGAGAGCTTGCATGGGACTGACCTAGAACCTCTGTACATATATTACACTTGTGAAGCTTGGTCTTTTGTGGGTCTCTTAACAGTGGGGGCAGAGGCTGTCTCTGACTCTGTTACCTGCTTTTGGGACCCTTTCTTCCTACTGAAATGCCTCTTCCAGTCTCACTAGGAGAGGAAGTGCCTAGTCTTACTACAACTTGATATACCATGGCTGGTTGATATATATGGGAGGCCTGCCCTTTTCTGAAGAGGAAGGAGTATGAGAAGATGGGAAAGGGAGTTTGAGGGGAAGGACTGGAAGGCAAGGAGGGAGGATGGGGAAACTGTGATCTGGCTGGAAAAAAATTAATTAATTAATAAAAATAAGTTTAAAAAACAAAAAAAGAAGCAAGAAGTATCAATATATGGTAATTGGAAGGATCAGAAATGCTATTATATGAGAAGGAATTGGTAGCACCATAGTCAAAGAATCCATTTGAGAAAACTATAAAAACATATAAGTGAAACACCGGACACCACTGTAGTAGCAAAGTAAACAGAAGGGCCCTAGCTGCCACTTGGTGGTAGAACACCTGAACAGCATGTCTGAGTCATTGGGTTTAATCTCAGACTCTGCAATGAATCAAGTACTGTGAATGAAGCTATCGGGAGGGTGCGGCCAAAACCTGCACCATGAGTGCCTCTGGCCTGTACATTTCTATGAATGAAAATGACTTCTCAAACTTGGAAGTCTGGCCCCATTCATGGCAAGTCACCAAATCAACAGCTTTTGTGACATTTTGCTTTCTGTACCCAGGGAACAAACAAGTTAGCAAAAGTCTCCCCAAGTCCAGAGCCCACACCAGCAAAGGAAAATTCCCAAGGCTACATGTAGAACGTGTAATATTTTTAAAATAATATTTTAACATGTTTGGGGGTTCTTGTCGTTAGTTTTATTATCCGGCTTTTTCCCTCTATATATAAAATGCTGGTTTGTAATTTTTTCCAGTTCAAAGACACCATTTTCGTTTGCTTCTCTTTTCTTCTGTGTACTCTCTTCTTCTTCTCTACTCTTTTGTCTTCTTTCTTCTTATTTCTACTTCCTGTCTTGCCTCTTCCCCTCCTGCTGCTCCTTTTTTCTTCATCTTTGTCTACATGCCCTCCTGTCCCACTTCTCATCCTCCTCTCATCCACTCTCTTCTCTCCTCCCTCTGTTGCCTGCTTCATCAAAATTATACTAGATGTGTCCATCAAGGTCATGCTAACGATTTGATTTTGCAAAGCAGGTGGCAATTCTGTCAAGGTTGTTGAACTCAGACTAGAAATTTGTTTTATCATTACTCCAACCTAACAACAAAATAGAAGAGTTTTTTTGGTCTGGGACACCCTGCATCCAAGAGCAGTAAATCATAAAGACAGGTGACACTCTCAGGATTCTTCAGAAAAAGAACACAAGAAAGGAACAGAACTCACAAAAACCAGGCCTGGAACTTTGCCTATTTCTCCTTTGCTGATGACATTTTTCAACAGAAAAAAAAATCACCATAATGATTAGACAATATTAGATGCAAATAGCATTCAAGAAGAAACACTTACCATTCAAGATTTGAATTTACTATTCAGAGGGGAAAAATGTAAATAGTTTGCAAATAGGGGTGCCAATTAAACTTTAAAAATGTTTTTAAATACTCCTGGAGTGGCAGAAGTATGGGATATTTTTCTATTTAATTTATTCAAACTAAACACAATAGAAGTCATTTTAGAAAGACACATCAGGCAATGCTCCATTGGGGATAAATAAAAAGGAAGTTATGAATCTAGAAGTCAACCTATTTCTGTCAGAGAGTACTGCTTTCCTCAGTGTTTACTAGATAGAAAAGTACATTTGCCCTGGACTACCCATGCTACCAGAATTTTGTGTACAATGGAAGAATCACATGTTTCAGCCTCAGAAAGCTACAACACTCATGATGAAAATCAAATCCTGGAGTCAAAGGGTTTTAGGATTTTCACTCTAGCATTTTCTCACCAAGTTCTTCCCCTTGAAACAGGTACCATTCCTTCTTAAGCATGTTTCCAACATTGGAACCCTTTGAATTTTAACCCTAGGTCAACAGTGGGAATGTTAGCATGAAGAAAGTTAATATTGATTTTTCTCTCTTTAGACTAACAAGATTCTACATTGCATTAGCAATGAAATCAATAGAAAGCCAGAGAAGATCCTTAAAGAGCAGGAAACTCCCTTGTCATAAAGGAAGAAATCTCTCTGCAGACATATGCCTTCCACATTAGAAACAAATGTTTCTTACTATTGAAACCATCTCATGACCCAGCCATTCATCTTATCTGGAAGTAATGCTTAACAGATTCCAGCCTACTTCCCAGACTCACGGTTCCAGCCACACTCCTTCTTGCCCCCAGAGACCATTTCATAAGTAACCTAACATCAGTTCAAACAGGATTCATTTTCCCCATCACTTTACACCTTAGGAAACTGATACAGACTTCCCCAGATGAAATTTAACACAGAACATAGGTTTATGAAGTGTGGAACCGCATTTCAAATGTACACATAATATATTGATATAGGCTTTGGGAACATTTTTAGAGAATACAAATGTTCAGTATTCGAGGCTTAAATGGCCCTTTTCACAGATACAGTTCATAAAAGATTTCAGAAGGCTAAGAAACTCTAAAAATATAGTTCCCTGTTTTCTTTCTTAAAATTTCACAGAATATTCAAATTTAGAATCAAATGAGACATCTAGCATCCAAGTGTACAGTGTAAGCAATTCATTAGATAAAATAAATTTGATTTATTTGCTTTATAAAATAAATAACCTGTTTTAGGTTACTTCGCTGCTGCTGTGATAAAATCCCGACCAAAAGCAACTGGAGAATGAAGTGGTTCATTTTGGGAAGTTGGGGCAAGAACTCAAGCAGGAACCTGGAGGCAAGAGTGAAACAAAGACCATGGAGGAGTGAAGGAGCGCTGTTACTCGGCCACACTCCATAGCTTGTTCAACTTGGTTCTTTATATAACTCTGCACCACCTGCCTGGGATGCACCACCTGGGGAGGGCTGGTCCCTACAACATCAATCATTAATCAAGAAAATGCACCAATGGACATGCCCACAGGAAAGTCTGATAGAGGTATTTCCTCAACTGAAATTCCTTCCCAGGTACATTTAAGTTCATGCCAAGTCAACAAAACCTAGCCAATAAAATCACTAATTATGAACTTCAAAGCCCAATTATTTTTGAAAATGGTACAGGAATAAAAACAATGACACAACTGATGATATAATAATATGTGAACTATCAATTATTCTGCAAACAAAGGCTCTGATACTCCTAGTAATGATACTTAGTAATAAAAAAGTCTCCAGAATAATATTTATATTTTAATTCTATATCTTCTCTAAGAAATGTCAATAGGGATTTAACTTCATATACAGACTCTCTTTTATATCATTCTTAAAAGCTTGGACACATACCCTCTATCACAGTCAACCTTTCTTGTAGCTATCAATCTGCTATCACACTTTTCCAAAACAAATATGTATGTTTATCCTGAGGAATGAGCTCCATAATTAAAAAGACAACGAAAAAAAAAAAAGGCCCAAATTTTAATTATCTCAAATTGCCATTTTCATTTGATGATTTTTCCAACTTCTTGGAATCAATTTTCCATTTGCTCTGTGTATTCAGCCATATTGGCATTTAGACACACCCACCTCAGACAACCTGCACTTCCTGTTTCCTCAGCTAGGACAACCTGCACTTCCTGTTGTTTCCTCAGCTAGGACAACCTGCACTTCCTGTTTCCTCAGCTAGGACAACCTGCACTTCCTGTTGTTTCATCAGCTAGGACAACCTGCACTTACTGTTTCCTCAGCTAGTAGTTTTCCCCTCCCTCATTTTTCCTCAGCCTTTTCACAAATATCGCTTTGTCCGAACAAGTGGTCCCTGACACCACACTTAAATGACAGCTCGCATCCCTCCAAACTCCCTGCTGCTCATCCTTGTGATATTCTGCAACACAGCACTATAGTTATGTGTCATTTAATTGTATTTCTGTTTCCTTCTGTATAGTACCACAATACGTGAAGCTTTCTTTGATAGTTTCAATGACTTTTGAGTCTTTAATTAACTCCTATACCCTTTGTGTTAGAAATAGATCAGTCCCAAAATTGGTGTTCAAACACTAATTACTGAATGGGTGAATACATAACATAGGTGTGGTTTCTCTTTTCTTTCATAAAAGTTGCACCAAGTAGAACATATTCTGCTCTTTCAACAATCTGAACAACCAATAATCTGGAGAGTATTTTTGATTTATCTTATATAAATGAAATTTAAACATATTAAATGAGACTCAATATAAAAACATAATTATACAACAAATAATTATAGTTATATACAGTATTTTAATAGTTACAGATGATATATATATATATATATATATATATATATATATATATATATATATACCATCTGTTTACATCCATGTTCCTTACATGCTAGTTATGTTCAATGTTGTCATGTCTAATATTATTTCATTTTTATCACAAGCATATAAAGCAAATAATATAATTTTATTCATTTGTTTTTACTTTATGTGTATCGGTCTTTTACCTGGATGGATGGATGGATGTATACCACATGTGTATTTGGTGCCTGTGGAGACCAGAAGAGGATGCCAGATCCCTTATGACTGACATTACAGAAAGCTATGAGCTGCATTGTTGGTGACTGTAATCAAATCCAGGTCCTTCAGAAAAGCAGTCAGTGCTCTTAATGCTGAGCCATCTCTCCACTCCTAAAATTCTGTTTTTAAAGATTTGTTTTTATTTACATGTGTGGGTGTGGGTGGGTGTGGGGGGATGGGAACACTCATGAAGGTGCCTACAGTGGCAAGGAAAAGGGTTTCAGATCCCCTGGGCCTGGAGTTATAGGCCATTGAAAGCCACTTGGGGTGTGTGTCTGTGTGTCTGTGTGTGTGTGTGTGTGTGTGTGTGTGTGTGCGCTAGGAACACAACTCATGTTCCCTACAAGAATAACATGCATTCTTAACTGCTGGGGCATCTCTCTAAACCTTAGAACTATTATTTTGGTAGTTACATGACTATAACCAGCTTATGCCATTGAAAGTACCTTTGAGCATCATATGCCAAAACTAAGTACAATAAATGATTAAACAATGTTTACAGAGACATTATTTTTCTTTGGAAAGTATCATTCTAAGAAATTTTCTAACTGCAAAGTAAGATACTTAAGATAGTCTGCCAGCAGATCCACTCCCTCAGGCTCTTCCCTAGCACTGCAACAGAATACTAGGTACAGCCTCCCTTCCCCCTCCACATGCTTCCTGTGGATTCTACAAACCATCCCTTCCTGGCCTTCCTTGCCCTACTTGTCACTGCATCCCAGCCTCTAATACTGGCAGTCATTCTCTGTGAACACACCAGCTAAGCAGGACAGCAAAAGAGGCAACACACTATCTAAAAGTCCAGAGAGGCAACAGAAACCAAGGAACAATACACCTACCCAAAAAAGACAAACCCAGAAATCAGCACCTAGACCTATAATCACCTCAAACCCCGCTGCCTAGATGCCAGCATAAGAACACATTCAATAACAGCCAGGGCAATATGTCTCTACCAGAGCCCAGCTACCCTACTATAGCAGACCCTGAATATTCTAAAATAGATTAAGCACAAGAAAAAGACCGTAAAACCAATTATATGAATGTAATAGAGGTTATTACAAGGAAAATGAATAAATATCTTAAAGAAAGCCAAGAAAAATCAAAGAGTTGAAGGAAATGAATAAAACTGTTCAAAACAAGAAAATGGAAATAGAAACAATAAAGCAAGGAAATTCTGGAAATGAAAAATTTATGAATTCAAACAGGAACTACAGAAGAAAGCTTCGCCAACAGAATACAAGAGATGGAAGAAAGAATCTCAAGCATTGAAGATATGATTGAAGAAATATATACATGTGTGTGTGTGTGTATGTGTGTGTGTGTAAAAGAAAACATTAAATCTAAAAAAAAAAAAATACTGACACAAAACATTCAGGAAATCTGGGACACTATGAAAAGACCAAATCTAAGAATAATAGGGATAGAGGAAGGAGAAGAATCCCAATTCAAAGGCCCAGAACATATTTTCAACAAAATCAGAGAAGAAAATTTGGCTAACATACAGGATATGCCTATAGGTACAAGAAGCTTACAGAATACCAAATAAATTGGATCTAAAAAGAAACTCCCCTCACTACATAGTAATCAAAACACTGAGCATACAGAACAAAGAGAGAATATTAAAAGCTGCAAGGGGAAAGGTCAAGTAATATATAAAGGCAGACATATTTGAGTTATACCAGACTTCTCAATGGAGATTCTAAAAGCCAGGAGGTGCTGGACAGATGTGCTGTAGACTCTAAGAGACCACACATGTCAGTCCAGACTACTATATCCATCAAAACTTTTAATTATCATAGATGGAGGAAAATAAGATATTCTATGATAAAGTCAAATTTAAATAATATCTATCTAGAATTCCAGCCCCACAGAAGATCCTAGAAGGAAAACTTCAATCCAAGGAGATAGCTACACACATGAATACACAGGAAATAAATTATCTCACATCAGCAAAACTAAAAAAAGGAAGGATAAGCACACACACACACACACACACACACACACACACACCACCACCACCACCACCACCACCACCACCACCACCACTGACAACAAAATAAAAGGAATTAACAATCATCAGTCATTGATATTCCTCAATATCAATGGTCTCAATTCCCCAATAAAAGGCACTAACTGAATGGATACATAAACAGGATCCATCTTTCTGCTGCATCCAAGAAACATTCCTCAACATCAAAGATAGATATCACTTCAGGGTAAAAGGTTGGAAAAAAGTTATTCTGAGCAAATGGACCTAAAAAGCAAGCTGGTGTAGCCATTTAATATCCAACAAATTAGACTTCAAAACAAAACTAATCAAAAGAGATAGGAAAGGACTCTCCATACTCATCAAAAGAAAAATCCACTAAGATGATGTGTCAATTCTTAGCATTTTGCCCCAAACATAAGGGCACCCACTTTTGTAAAAAAAAAAAAACTACAGCTTAAATCACATATTGACCCTCATGAACTGAAATTTGGAGGCTTCAATATCCCATTCTCACCAATGAACTAGTCATGCAGACAAAAACTGAACAAAGAAATACCAGAACTCACAGTCATTGTAAACCAAATGGACTTGACAAAACTTTATAAAACATTTAACCCAAACTCAAAGACTATGCCTTCTCCTCAGCACCCCATGGAACTTTCTCCTAAATTCACCACACACTTGGACAGAAACAGCAGAAAGCTTACATACTCCTCGAATGTGGAGAGGTCAAGCTATGCCTGCATAGGGCCTCCACTCCCATGTTCTAGTCTCTTTTGTGTGGGGAGATACTCTGCAGGCTATAGAAAGAGAAATGTGGGCACCAACCCAGCCACAAAACCTCTGACCCACAATCTGCCCTGTTAGTTTGCCTTGTCCAACTTCAATGTGATTGTTGGAAGATGTGCTGGGGCACAGAGCTTGTGGGAGTGGCCAATCAATGCCTGATTTAACTTGAGGCCCACTACAAGAGAGGGAGCCCAGGCCCTATACAGCTTGGATGGCCAGGATCCAGAGACTAGGTAGCCCAGAGACCTAGATAGAACCAAAGAGAACTGATCAGAAAGAAAAAAGAGAGAGAGGGAGACAGACAGACAGACAGAGGACAAGGAAGGAAAGAAGAAAGGAAGGAAGGAAGGAAGGAAGGAAGGAAGGAAGGAAGGAAGGAAGGAAGGAAGGAAGGAAGGAAGGAAGAAGAGGGAGGTGGGGGAGGAGAAGGAGGAGGAGGAGGAGGAGGAGGAGGAGGAGAAGGAGAAATGATTTTCCATGATGTTCTGCTGTACTCGTAGATCAGTGCCTTGTCCAGTCATCATCAGAGAGGCTTCCTCTCACAGCAGATAGTAACAAAATGCAGAGATGTACAACCAGACATTATGGAGAGAGAGTCTAATTTAGAGGTCTCTTCTGGTTCCTCCCCATAGATCTTGAGGAATCCCATAGAAAATGGGGGTGGAGAGAGATTTTAGGACTCAGAGGGGATAGAGAAAACCAGGAGAACATGGCTCACTTAATCAACTAAGCAGGGTACATATGGGCTCACAGAAACTGCCTTGATGGCTGACAGTACAAATGCAATGCTGTCCTTTCTGGACAAGCGGGACACAAGGAAAGCGACCACTGTACTCTGCCAAGACAGGGTAAGATGGTCTTTTAGAATTCCTGCTTCTGAAAATGGTCTGTCAGATACTGTAGGCCTGTAGCCAATTTGTATGCACCAACAATGCTGAGAAACATTAGGTGACTGTCCAGGCTGCCAGCTGTCTTGGTCTACTCTTGCAAGATTCCCGAAAGTTGCTTGCATCCATCTACCATTTCTCAGGTACCATTACATTCCTTCTCAGGTCTTTGATGGGATTGAAGACTAGCAGTTATAGTTACAACTTAGTATATATAATATCTTAGATAGAACATATTAAGTATTAGATTCAGGTTCTTTAGGATAGAACACCTTTGAAGGATCTTTATAACATGCCATTTACCTATGCTCTATACTTCTCTGAATTTTAGTATGTGTTTCTTGCTTGATATTGCTTGCATTGGTTGTAGTTACATCTTATCTAGGTCATTATCCCTCATTATTCCTGGACAATATTTGATAACCATTCCTTTGTATATAGTCTTGTATTAGTTTAGAACCTTCTTATTTAGACAATAAGGGGGAGATGTAGTGGGTAGCCATTCCAGCTTAGATCTGGAAGTTCCAAGCCCCATTGAGACTCTGGTAACTGTCACGCCTATGAGGCGGGGCCAGGGGAGGCGCCTGGGGACCTGAGAGCTGGATAGGCCAGCGCTCTCTTGGGTGCTCTCTCTGTGCTGGGACCCTGATCATTAGATCGTTGGAGGTGAACCGAGCAGAGCTCCAGAAAACACCGCTGGACTGCGATGCACCTTCCTTACACCCTGCGTCCTACCTATCACTTAATTTGTGAGCTACACCATTAAATAAATATCCTTTTAACTACGTGGAATGGCCAAAATAATTTCACCAATAGATCTGGATGGGATAGAAGGTAGGGATGAACTGGGGGAGTCGAGGGAGGGGAAACTGTAATCAGGATATACTGTATGAGAAAAGAATCTACTTTCAATAAAGGGCAGGGGTAGAATGACCAGCAAATGTGATGAGAAAACATAATTTTAGTTAATAAACAACATACTGAAAATTATTATTTCCACACCATCTACACAATGCTTTGAAGCCTTTCCAGAGTTTCTGCAGATTTTCCTTGAAAACCATCAACTACCTCACATATCTCAAGTACTCATGAGTTTTCCAATAATTAACACTGAACTGCCTTAGCTGTTTTGTTGTTATTGTTGCTGTTTTTAAATTATATGTTTATAGGTGTTTTGTCTGCATTAATGTCTGTCCACTACATGCTTGGTTGGTGCTCATGGAGATCAGGAAAAGTACCATCAGATCCCCTAATCTCTTAGAACTGGAGTTAGAGACAGCTGTGTGAAGCCATGTGTGTACTGGGACTCAAACCAAGGTCCTCTGGAAGGGCAGTCAATGCTCTTAATTGCTAAGCCGTCTCTCTAGCTCCTCTCCACCTGTTTTTAAAAGACCTTTAAGTTCAAATTAGAAACACTGGAGAATATTTGCATGAGCATCTTTCTTGATGGGCCCGGCAGGAAAACAAAAGATGAGTGATGAAGCATTGGTATACCCAGTTAAGCTACTGGTAAGGAGTGTGTGCCTCAGTATAAGTAGTCTTACTGTCTCCTCAATATGCACAGTTGCATGTGCTGATGTAAAGAGTGAAGAACACATGCAAAAAACACTGATGTTTTAGTGAGTGTTAGGGGAAAAGTCCATTGTACCACAAATCAAAGTTATTCTGTTTTTATAAATAAGTTTTCAAACCAGAAGTATATGATGCTTCTTAAAATCATTTAGAATGAAAATTAATGAGAAAGTCATTTATCAAAGACAAGTTTTAAATGAATAATGATATTGTATCCATTTATATTCATGAAATGTAAATGTATATATGTGCTTATCTTGAAAACAGCTTAATAAAAACCCTATTTGTAGAGTCAACTATAATTTTCAATTATTTCATTTCCTGTTTATTCTATTTTGTATGTGGTACTGGGAATTAAACCCCAGGCTTTGCACATGCTAGATTCAGATGGCGTTCTACCACTGAGTTGCACGTCCATCCTTTTCTGTTGGTGGAGGCTTCCACTCTTTTATTTCTAGACGTGGTCTCAGTACACAGCCCAGGGTGGCCTTGAATTTTCTCTTTAGCCTTAGCAGGCTTTTATCCTGTGATCCTCCTGCCTCAGCATCCTGAGAGTCTGATATGGCAAGACTGTACGACCACCTTAACTTGTTTGTTCTTTAATTATTTCCCACTTAGGTTTTACTGCTATGATACCATTTGTAGATGGGATGATTCCAACCTGCCCTCACCAAAGGGAATTCTAGTTCAATTTTGCTGCCAACCATGGTATCATGCGCATTTAATATCTCAAATACATTATGCTTAGTACAGAACCTATGGCAGCTGGAACAATATTATCTATGAAAAAAATTTAAAGACATTCAAACATGCAGCAGCACCCACCTGTCATCACAGTCTCATGAGGCTGAGGCAGAAGTATGATGAATTTGAGGCCAACTCATATATAGCAGGAGCCCATCTCAAAATAGTGACCAAAACAAACAAGGGGAAATAGTGTGAGTTTTTGAAACCAATGGGTCAGACTGAATTTTCCATTTGGGAAATTCATGGCCTTATGTCAGGAACAGGGCTTCAAATGACTAACATCTAAAACTTTAATCTTTTCCATTAAGTGAGTGTTTTTATTAAAATTGGGGAAAAAGAGATTTTCTGAAATTATAACTCAGATCCAGACCCACAGTAGTTGATCTACGTGTAAATTACGGTATTGTTGCCATTCATAAGATATCTTATTCTACCTTGTTTTTAGTATTAAATAAGGTAGTAGACAATAAGAAGTTCGATCATCCGCATTCCAACGATGGGTCCACTCCTTACTGTGGAGCGGGGAAACTGTTTGTCCTGCCCATGCCTCAAGCCCTAACTTTCTAGAGCTGCCTTGAGGACAGGTTGATTGCTACGAGAAAAGTGCTTTTGGAAGGTTCCGATTGTCGGGGTCTTCAGCTGGGGACTGACTACAAAAGGGTGTGTAAGGAGAAAAGTTTAGAGAGATGGAACTGTCACATCCCCATTGTGGTTATATAATGGCCAATGATTTTCAAAATTCATATACAAGATCAATTTCATTTCATGTAAAATATGCCTTAAAAATAAGAGAAGCTAATAAACAAGAAAAAATGCAAAAATGCAGTGCATTGAGGGCCAAGGAGATGGCCCAACAATTACAGCACTTGCTGTGCAAGCAAGAGGACTAGAGTGGATCCCAGAGCCCACATAAATGCTGAGTGGGCATGGCAGCTCATCTGTAATGCTAGCTGTAGCTAGAGTTTTCCTGCCTTGCCCACAGTCAGGACAAATCTTTGTCACCCGCCAGTCCCACAGCTGCTCAGACCCAAACAAGTAAACACAGACACTTATATTGCTTACAAACTGTATGGCCATGGCAGGCTTCTTGCTAACTGTTCTTATAGCTTAAATTAATCCACTTCCATAAATCTGTACCTTGCCACGTGGCTGGTGGCTTACCGGTGTATTCACATGCTGCTGATCATGGCGGCAGCTGGCACTGTCTCCCCACCTCAGCCTTCCGCTTCTCAGAATTCTCCTCTCTCCTTGTCCCACCTACTTCCTACCTGGCCACTGGCCAATCAGTGTTTTATTTATTGACCAATCAGAGCAATTTGCCATACAGACCATCCCACAGCAGCTAGCCTAGCCTGCAAAGGCTGAGGCAAAGAATTCCAGGTGCCAGCTGGCTAGTAAGAATAGCCAATTTGGTGAGATGCCTCAAAAAAGGAGATGGAGAGAAATTAAAGATTCTTGACATCAACTTTGGGCCTCCATGTACATGCATACATACCCTTGGATACCCGCATACATGCAAGCTTGCACACGATGCACACATGCACACCACATACACATACATATGAAAATAATTAAAATGATTTGTGGTGTCAATTACATGGTACCCCTATAAACTTGCCTTCTATTACTACTAAGTAACAAGGCTATATTAATTAATAATCTTGTAGCATGTCAATTGAATGACTAGGTTCACTTTTGATTCTTCACTTATTAAATGCATAAACCTTAGGATTTATTTAATCATCCCAGTGGTTGAAATTTCTTATGTATAAAAGGAAACATAATAACATAATCCAGAAGGATTGAGGATATATTAATATATTATATATAGTCATTTAATATAAACATAATATATTGGTCTATATAATTTTTAAGATATATATGATATATATGAGTATAAATGGATAGATACAAATATATAATAAATTCCTAGAAATAGAAACTATTAAATAAATATTAGTTATTAATATTATTTCAAAAATAATAAAAGCGTTATTTTATAGATATAATATCAATAAAATTGTAGTATGAAATATTGAAGCTTCTCCCACAAAGAAAATAAATTACTTTGTTAATAATAATTATAATAATAATATAGAAAATTTGGCATATCATTTGTTTGGGGTAGAACTTAGTTTCCATATTGTCTTCCATACAAAACTGTGTCAAAAATTAAAATACAGATTTACATCTGAACAATTCCTTATGTTTTGGAGCAAATCTTCCCCACCCTTTGGACAGGTATTAAGAACAGGAGACAAGAAATGATTTCTGTAGCTTTGGCCCAAATTTAAGTACTAAGGTGATTAAATTACTGACAACTTAACCTCTCTCTAAACATCATGTAGCAATCCACTGCAAGTGCTGGGATTAGAAAGCCAGATTAACTGACTGATCAAGAGAAACATGAACCCTTTCCCTCTAAATAAAATGTACCATTATGTGTGTACCCCTTAGCATAACGAACATGGAATCAAAGTTCATGAATCCTGTATGACTCTGTAGGACCTGTCTTAACATTAAGGAAAACGGTGTCTCCAGGGCTTAGGATACTGTAGCTTGAGTTTGTCTGCCTTGCCCACAGTCAGGACAAATCTCTCTCACCCGCCAGCCCCACAGCCGCTCAGACCCAACCAAGTAAACACAGAAACTTATATTGCTTTCAAACTGTATGGCTGTGGCAGGCTTCTTGTTAACTATTCTTATATCTTAAAGTAACGCATTTCTACAAATCTATACCTCGCCACGTGGCTGGCGTCTTCACATGCTGCTGGTCATGGCGGCAGCTGCTGTGTCTCTGGTCATGGAGGCGGCTGCAGCGTCTCTGGTCATGGTGGCGGTTGTAGCGTCTCTGGTCATGGTGGCGGTTGTAGCGTCTCCTTCTGCCTTTCTGTCCTTTTATTTCTCCTCTCTGTTAGTCCTGCCTATCTTTCCTGCCTAGCCACGGCCGATCAGGTTTTATTTATTAACCAATCAGAACAACTTGACATACAGACCATCCCCCAGCACAGCCAAGTGCAGACCATCTCAAACACCTGCACTCAGGCCCATGGTCCTAATCATCCTCTATACGGACCTGCTGGGTAACGCCACAAAGAACCCAAGAAGGGCTCCCACAGGACATACAGATCATCCCACAGCACTTCCCCTTTTCTTTTTTTTAAAAAGGAAAGTTTTAACTTTTATACATCTCCAAAGCCAGCTTGGTATATTTGGGAATTTGGGCATAGCTTCTCTTAACTACTTCCTGCTGGAGGGGGGCGCTGTATCTTATGGGGACGCAAAGAATATTTAAGGATCATGGAGTAGTCCGTGAGGCTGTATCGTCTGAGCCAGTTGCCTTGAAACGATTCTGGATGTTGAATCATCTGGGCCATGGTGTCATCAGAGACCTTCAGGGGGTCTTGGCTGGTCAAACCTGATGTGTCTTAATCAGGAACAAATCCATAGCCTCTGGCTTTCTGTGAAAACAAAAGCAGAGTCTCCTTTCCAAAGTAACATATCCTTATATCCAAATTTTAAAGTCAAGATATCTTTAATATATACATATTGGTTTAACTCAACATCTTTTATGATCAAATGTTTTTCTGCAGTTAAAAATCCCAAAGACAATATAATCCAAACTCTCTGTGTGATATCCATCTTTACATGGCTTATTTTTTATATTACTTTTACTTTCTCTTTAAAGACTTTATTTTTTTTTAAACTTTCTATTTCTTTATATAACTGTCTATGTTCCTTTTCCTCTCTCTTCCAAGCCTATGTACATTTTTACACACATTGTAAAGCATTTAAAGTCTTGTTCCATCTGAATCTGTCTTATTGAAAACTTATTGCTTTAAACTGTAGCCTTCTAAGCCTGAAACAGCTCTGTGGCTGCTGGCTCCACCCCCTTCAGCTTCCCAACATGGCGGTGGTACGTTTTCCACCAGCTCTGGGAGCCATCGTGGGTCTGTGCTTTTATCCAAGCAGCGTGTAGCCCAGAAACCTTTTTTGTTTTGTAACTAGCAAAGGCTAAATCCACCACGCAGCTTAATGTGCCACTTGCAGAGGCCTCATTCCCGCCATACTGCAGGTCAATCACACATGCCAGGAACCTGCCAGTAACTCAAACCGGCGGCTGCCGCTCATTTGAGAGAGAGAATTAGGAACTGTGGGGCGTTTACCGACGTCACCATTCCTAGAGAACTTACCGATGTCACCGCTCCGTGTGTTGAGTTCTGAATCCTCTTTACCACCACTCGAGGATTCTTCTCAGATCACACTTTATTGGAGCGCCTCTTGGTTAAGGGACTTTGTCTTTAGTATTTTTTTTTTCATAACACCGGCCTTTATCCCTGTTCATTTGTCCTTTTTCTTTAGTCCCTCTTTTTTTTTTCTTCCCTTTTTTTCTTTAGCCCCACGTCGTTGGGCGCCAGGATACAGCTCTGAACTAGAGCAAAGAAAAAGTGAAAAACAAAGAACAAAACAGATTCCATGCACAAAAGGAATCTTCTTCCAGATTGGATGTGGGAAAGCAGCCACCATGTTTTCAGAGCAAGAGGACTAGCAACAGGAAAAGCCTCCAGCAGCTCTGGTATTGAGCATCAGCTGCAGAATGAATCTTTCTGGGCATGCCAAAACTTCTTGTTCAACCATACCAGTAAAGGGTGGGTACATTTGAAGGCTTGCTTCACAGGAATTTGGACTCTAGTCGGATAATAAACTCCAACATGATACAAAGTACCTCCTGATTCTTTTATTCACATTGGTGGATATTCCCATATTACAGAGAACACTGAGTGATGGAGAAAAAAAAATCCCCCTCTTATCTCAGTTTCCTCGTGGCAAGTCTTCAAATGCAGGTCAAGAACTAGCTAGTATTTAGCATCTGGCATCAGATGAGTTGGGGAAGCAAAAGGGTGGGTTTGAGTATGCTAACCCACATACATGCCACAGATGGTACATCAAAGGCAAGCGAGTGGCTTAAGTGGAGATCTCGCCATGAGAAAGCAGGTAGGGAAGAGACTGAAAATATGAGATCTGCTGTGCCTAGTCCAGTCATCATCAGAGAGTCTGCCTCCAGCATCTAATTCGAGAGGATGCAGAGAACCACAGCCAAACATTATGTTGGGAGAGAGAGAGCCCAGGTTGGAGGTCTACATCGGCTCCTCCCTAGGAGCTCAGCGAACCCTACAGAAGCAAAGCAGGGCTGGGGGTGCAGGGTTCAGGGGGAGAAATTGTGGGAGACTGAAGAGTGGAAGACTCTGGGAAAGCACAGCCCGTGGAATCAACTAAGCTGGGCTCATGGAGGCTCACAGAAACAGAAGCAGGAATCTCTGAGCAGAGCTTGCATGCATCTGTGCTAGGTCCTCTGCATATATGTCATGGTTGTTGGCTTGATGTTTTGGGGAGACTCCTGATAGTGGGGTTGTAGGTGTCTCTGACTCTTTTGCCTAATCTTGGGGCTCTTTTTCTCCTACTTGGTTGCCTCCCCCAGTCTTGATGTAAAGATTTGTGCCTGGCCTTATTGCATCTTATTGCGCTGTGTTCTGTTGATGTCCCTGTGAAGCCTGCTCTTTTTTTGGGGGGTGGGAGGGTAGGGGATGTCTAGGGTTGAGGGGAGGTGACACAGGGAACGGGAAGGAGTTCAGGGAGTGGAAGCTGCAGTCAGGATATATTGTATGAGAGAAGAACAAATAAAATTTTTTTTAAAGAAAAAAATATGAGATCTGAGCATTTCTGTCACTTACAGTGGAGAGACTATTACTAGTGGTCCCATAAAACCAAGAACAATGCATGGCCCTTAATGTGAGTCATAATTCTTCTAATGCTACAGGGCTAGGAAATCATGGGACTGAATCCTCTGAGACTTTGAATATGTATCCTTATTTGTCTGAAAATTAGCAGATGTGGGCAAGAAGTACAAGCCACAGAATTTTGCAACTGGAAGAAAAGAGTGACTTATTTTAAATTAGACATACACATTAGCAAAATATTTTTCAGATCTAGAATAATTTTAGGTAGTGCACCGTATTTCTTGCAGACCCAAAAGTGTTGTTCATTTTGTTTCCTGGAGAAATAAGTTGTTTCCATCTCCATTGATCAGAACTCATCAATTTCTTCTATCGCTGCACCTGTTTGTAGCAGAGGTACACTTGGATCTATGAAACTCTTAATCCTGAGTGAGAGCCTCATGAGGATTAATAAAGTAAGTCATCTACCTCACAAGTTGTGACAGATCCATCAGGCTCTCTGTACCCTGTTTACATTCGTCAATGCTTCCTGGGGGAAAGGCATAGAACTTCAGACTCCACCGAAGCAAACCTTTCCAACACTAGGTCATCACACTTACAAAAGAAGAAAGCTAAAACATGCTCTAATCTATCAACACTGGGAGCAAAGAAGCCATTCTACTCTTTTAGGTTTTCTAACTATCTTTAAAATAGAGCATATTCTAGAAAAAGTCATCAAAATTACAGGGCCGGCATACACAGCTTCTCATTTCACCTGTGTGTTCTCACCACAGTATTTAGACACATCTCTGCCTAAGAGGACTACTTGTCTTAAGATCTAGAGATGACTATATCTATTCTATGAGGAATCATCACTGTATGGAGATAATATATATTTATTTAACATTCCACAAAATATTTAGTTCTGCTTATTCCTGCTCAAAATCCCAAGTTACCTGTAGACTTTTCTCCATTGTTATGTGAACTATTCATCTTCTAGAAGTAAATAAATCTAAAGACAGCTGAAGGAACAAAAGCATTCAGTTCTTCTCACCCTTGGCCATTAAAGCCCTCCACTTGGCATGTGAACATTATGAGATGAAACCTGTTCAGCTGACACAACCCATGTAATGACTATTCCCAATGCTTGTCACCCTGTCTATAACAGGGAGATATGCACCCAAGCTCACAAGGAAGAAAACTTTAAAACTGTGTGCCAAGAAAAGCTGACAGCCTTTGCTAAGCTTAGCAAAAAGATGGAGCTGCTGTCTGACATGGCCAAAGTTGCCATCCATTGGTACAGCAGATGCTCATGTAAAATATAGTTCTTCACACATTTTCTGGTATCTTGAAGTGAGCAGGTTCTCTCAGAAATTTATCCTTTGTTTCATTTAAAAAAATAGGATGTAAGAGCTGGACAGAACTGATTTCACAGAGTCTGAAAGCTACATTTGTAATGTAACCATGAGCAAGCCTTTCACCTCAGAGATGGAAACAGCAACTATAGTTTACAGGCAGGACAAGTCCAGGCCACTGTCTCCCCAACTGATTCCCACACTTTCTTTTAAGGAATCAAGCCTCTCCCACCTCCAATACCCATGGCACCGATCGCCACTGCTGGGCTCCAGTTCTTGTATTCCAGCCACAGAGCAAACGGGGATGGACACATGACACAGACCTGGCCAGTGAGAACGTGCTTTGGATGTGTGCAGCAGCTCTCAGGAAAGAGGTACTTCTCTCCCACCCCTATACTAGGTGTACTCAGCAGATAGATGTCCCGGCTTGCTGCTGCATGGTGGAAGCGGCACTGAAAATGAGAGCAGTGGAGAGAGGGGACAGGAAAAGGCACATAGTGATAAAACAAGTGTTTTATTTAGTCCTTATTCAGCTTCTAAATCTATATATACATGAAATTAAGAATCACAAATTTTTGTGTAATGACAGAAATTTCTATTTATTTTATGTAGGTTTCCTTGCATTTTTAATTCAATCATCTCAAGGCTGATATATACATATATATGTATATATATATACATATATGTGTGTGTAGTATAGTGTATAAGTATATAAAACACAAATATATCACATACATAATGCAGATATTAAAATATGTAACCATGAATGTAAAAGGCTTTTATGAATTCAATAGTGAGGGATCCCTTCACTGAGACAGAGCACTCACCTGTCATAAAACTGTCAAGTCTTGAGTCACAGTAACATCACAGTGGATCACATTCTGGCCCAGAATACACATGAGCAATTTATTTTCTCAGATAATTTGGGATTGACTGCGTAAGACAAATTCCTGTTACAACTGGTACCTAATGCCATAGTCCTGAAATTGCAATTACTGTTTTCTATAATGCATAAATGTTCATGTGGTTGACTCATGTCAGTCTCAACTCTAATCTGTACTTACAGAAACCACAGAGACCTTGTGTATCCAGTTAAAATGAGCAAGGTTCGTTCGAATGGATATTTGAGTCTTAATATTAAAGATTTGCATTGATGGGGCTGGAGAGATGGTTCTGTCAGTGACATGCTTGCTGTGTGAGTATGAGGCCATGAGTTGAATTCCCAGAATCCATACCAAAAAAATAGTTGGATATGGCAGTGTACACTTGTAATTTCAGCACCAAAGTGACAGGGACAGGTGGTGTCCTGAGGCTCACAGGCCAACCAGCCTAGCCCACTGGGGGAGCTCCAGAGACTATGTCTCTAGAAACGTCATGGACTGCTCCTGAGAAATGACACTCAAGGTTGTCCTCTAATCAATGCATGCATCTGCACACACATGTGATCATATGCACAGACACACATGCATACATAATAAACAATAATTGCGTTCATATTGCCAGGGCAAATATTCAGAAGTTTAAATTGAGGAGCTTCCTCACTCATGAAAACACTGCTCTGGTCAAGGAGTGTGATAAACATTAGAAACTCTATCTTGGGCACTCATGATGAACTGAGTAGGCTAAATCATAATGCATCACAAAGTAAACTGGAATGATGAAATTTTAATATTACAGCAAAATAGAGGGTTATAAAACACAACTATATGCTTATACATATAACTGGGAATTTCTAAATATTCTATTGTTTTAATATTCTCCATTCAAAATCCAAGTAACCAACACTCATCATACTGGAGGCTCAGTCCTTTATTCAGATATGATTGCAAAGATTCATTTGTCCATTATTTACTTACAGATTGCAGTAGCCTCAAAGGGAGTATATCAAATTCTTTGTGAAAGAAAGCCAGCCATTATTTGTACCATCTGTAAAATCTTCTAATTAAAGATGAAGAGAAAGGGTGAAGTGATTTGTCTTCCTAAATAAAAGCAATGTTATATTTCATTGCTTTTAAACCTCTTCAGTTTGGGCATAATATTTGTATATATTGGAGTCCCCAGTCATTTTAATGTTACCTTTATACATTCCTTGTTTTGCTGGACAAATGTTGTGAACATTTGAGGCTTAGAATATGATGTTACAGGATTCACATATATAATAAGATAGCAGCTGCAGTATGCTAACATATCTAGCATTTTACATAATTACTTTTTACAAGTGACAAGATCAGCTAAAATCTCTGTATCAAACATGTCCAAAGCCATATGATTTTATTAGTCATAAATCAGTGACTTAGACCTTACATAAAGATTGTCTTTTTCTTGTGAAGGCAAATGGAACAATAACTCAGAAGCTTCTCATATCATATTTTGCTTCTCTAGACTGGTGTCCCCTACATATCGGCTGTTGTTATATCCTTGAACATATGTCCTACACTCTCCCCCCCCTTCCAACTGCCCCTGACAGTCATTATTTTATCCTCTGTCTCTGTTCTTTGCTTGTGTCCATATGTGAGTGAGATCATGTGATATTTTGTTTCTGTACTTGGCTTCTTTCATTCAGGTCCATTCATGGTGGGAAAATAGAAGAATCTCCATTTGAAGCTGAAAATATCCCACTCTCCTTGAGTACTATATTTTCTTTATCTGCCCATCAACAGGGACCTAAGCTGTTTTTATCCTTTGTCTACTGTGGATGACGCTACTATAAACATAGAACTCAGGTATCCCTGAGGGCTGTGTTTTTACCTCGATGAGCCATATTCTATTTTAATTTCAATTTCCTTGAGAGTACTTATTTAAACTACTTTTCATTATGGATTCACGAGTGTTCATCCCACCAACACTATAGCAATTTGCCCTTTCCTCTATATGTTCGGCCACATTATTTTTATCTGTTTATAGTAGTTATCACTATTGGAGTGAGCTAGTGTATTGCACAAGGGTTTTAAGTTTTCCTGGCAATTAACACTGAGCAAATACTATACAAATATTTGTAGCTAGAGTTTTCCTGCCCAGCCCACAGTCAGGACAAATCTCTGTCACCAGCCAGTCCCACAGCCGGTCAGACCCAACCAAGTAAACACAGAGACTTATATTGCTTACAAACTGTATGGCCATGGCAGGCTTCTTGCTAACTGTTCTTATATCTTAAATTAATCCATTTCCATGAATCTATACCTTGCCACGTGGCTCGTGGCTTATCGGCGTCTTCACATGCTGCTTGTCATGGCAGTGGCTGGCAGTGTTTCCTTCTGCCTTCCTGTTCTTTCTTTTCTCCTCTCTGTTAGTCCCGCCTATACTTTCTGCCTAGCCACTGGCCAGTGTTTTATTTATTGACCAATCAGAACAATTTGACATATAGACCATCCCACAGCAAATACTGGAAACATTTTTATCTTCTTTGGAGAATGCCTGTTTGGGTAGTCTACCTATTTACTAACTGGATTATTTGGTATTCTGCTATTCAGCTGTAAGAATTCCTTATAAATTTTTGCTATTAGCCCATTGTCAGATGTGTGGTTTGTAAATATTTTTCAAATCTTTATGTTGCATTTTTAATTTCATGCTTTATTTTCCTTGCCTTGAAAAAGGTATTTAGTTTAATGTGGCCCTGTTAATTTAATTTTACTTTTGGAAACATGTGTATCTTGTATAATTCCAAGATCCTTACCAAAATTAATTAAGCCAAGTCCAGAAGACTTTCCTTGTGTTCCATCCTTGTGGCTTTATGATTTCTTATCTCACTTATTTCAATGTTCTTACCCACTTTTTGATAGATCCACATCTGTTGTAAGATAAAATTCACCTTCATTCTTTTTTTTTTTTTTTTTTTTTTTTTTTTTTTTTTGGTTTTTCGAGACAGGGTTTCTCTGTGTAGCTTTGAGCCTTTCCTGGATCTTGCTCTGTAGACCAGGCTGGCCTCGAACTCACAGAGATCCACCTGGCTCTGCCTCCCGAGTGCTGGGATTAAAGGCGTGTGCCACCACCTCCTGGCTCACCTTCATTCTTTCGTATGCACGACACATTGAAGACTCTAGCCTTTCCCAATTGTATCTTTAGTTGGAGAGTGTGCTTGGGGTATAGATTGACTCTTCTGTTTTAAGGGTCAACTTGGCTGGTGGATGTTTGCCATCTAAAGCTTTGTAATATAATTTCCATCCATAAATTCTGATGTCTCCAACTTTTTCATTCTCTGAACTTTGAACTTTTGTGCCATTTAATATAAATTTTGTGTTTCTCTTTTTCTGTGAAAGAGTGTTATTGGGATTTTTAAGGGATCACATGAAATTCATAATCTCTCCAGGCAATGTAAAATTTTAACTATATGATCTTCCAATCGAAGAGTATGAGATGACTTTCCATACAGATGACTGTACCTCCTTTAATTTCTTTCAGTATTATTTTCTAATTTTAAGTGTATAAAAATCTTTTACCCAACTGGTTAAATTTATTTCTTGTTTGTAGAGTTCTTCTATGTCATACACAAAACGAGACATTTTAACTTCTTATTCTCTGATTCTAATGCCTTTTATTTCTATTTGATGACTTGTATGACAACTTCTAGTAGTGAGCAAGAAAAGCAGTCAGAATGGACTTGGATCTCCATGGAAAAGCTTGATCCTTCTACATTAGTTATAATATTAAGCCTGTGTTTTTTCATACACATCTTTTATGTTGAGGATCTTTCTTTTTAATGTATAAACATTAACAGTTTTTATCAATAGAGGATGCTAAATTATTTTGAACCTATTTGTACTTTTCAATGGCTTAGTGTTGATATTTATCTAATGGAAAAAAATACATCAGATGAAACAGTCCACCAATGTGCCAAATACCAAGGGTAGAAAAAAAGGTTTATTCAAAGACCTAAGGAACCTAGTAGGAAGATCAGACCTGGACACATGATTGGCTGCTTGTAACAATACTACAGGTTAGCCCTAGAAAGTCTGAATGTTAGCATCATGGTATATTATAAAACTCTGCTTTCATCATCAATGAGACACAAGAAGGAATACTTTTCAGTCCTGTATAAATTAGGATGAAGGCAAGTTGCAGACCACTTCTATTACAAATTCAAACTTACCAAAGCAAAAATGTCTCAAAATAGTCTTGCAACCTGTTTTTTTTTAAAAACTCAATGTTCTGTTCTAACCACTCTGAAAAGCATTTCACATGAGAGCTATACTGAAAGGAAACACAATTACATTCTAATGATGGGTCTAATGAACCCTTAAGTGAAATTATAAAGAGTGAGATTGGAGCAAAGGGACCCAATGGACATCAAGAACATGACTCAATACTGATGCTTTAGCCCAAGTGGATTGGATGGATTCCACTGTTTGACTCTCACAATGGTGCTCAGTCCACACAATTTTTACAGGATATTTGTTATTTCAAGCACTGTGTGTTTCATCAAGAAATAAAGGAAAGGATTTCTAACATTACTTACACTTATTAACAAAGAATCTTCCATGTATTTAGCTGGCACTTGAAGTGCTTGCACAGAGTATCTAGAGTGTGAAATCCTCATTAAAGCCTTTCAAGTGCCAACTAACGGCCCCAGGATTACAGGATTAATTTAATGTATTCATGCGCACACAGAGATATATAACACTGAAGTTTTTAAATTATCCTGCAACCAATAATAATCATTTTGATAATAATAAAATAATAATCTAAGTATTATAATAATAAGCATGCATGAAGAATTCTAAGATATAATCATAGTAATTTGTCTTCTTCTCCTTAATTAGGGCAATTTCATCTTACAAAGACGAGCAACGACTATGGCACTTTCTCATTCCTAGCAGAAAAAACAGGGCTCAAGTACAAATATCCCAAATAGCACAGAACATGTTCTTATGGACACCAACAAGCCCTGGTGGTACAAAATTATTAGTAACATGGAGAAAGTGTGCTGGGTACCTCAGAGGAGGTGCCTTTTATAAAAATGGCATTATCCTGGAAGAAAAAAAGGAGAATAATTTTGCAAAGGAACATCTATGAGGAAGAGATCTACACTGTCAAACCCAAAAGAGCATCTGTGATTAGTCACTTCTAACTCTGTCTTAGGAACAAAACCTGTCACCAAAAGAGTTTAGTTTTTTTTTTTTTCCTGCAAAACCGAATTAATCCCCATGACTCATCTTCTTAACACCAGCCAAGATTATTTCATCTCCACAAGTTTATCATATTAAAGGGAAACTCTCTGCTCCTTTTGAGATTTTGGAGTCACTTATAAGGTGTCCTGCCACCCCAGTGGCAGGAGATGGCTTTGGAGTCATTTGCTCAGCTTGGGTTTGCCAAATTGCTGATGACAAAAATAAGTCCCTCAAGAAGAAATGGGGGCTTCTTGGAATTTTTTTTTGCAGGGGAACAGAGGAGATAAAATTATGACCCACTCCCCAACAAAAAAAAAATAGTTTTATAATTCCCATACAGGACTGGGACCACAGGTGTACTTCAGAAATAGGGTACAAAGCCCAAAATTGCTGGCATGGAACTACCAAATGTTCATTATGAAGTTTCATTTAGCTTAAACTGCCAGTCAACTCACATTCCTTTTTCACATGATGACAAGCAGAAACCCCAGAGTTTGAAAGGTAAAATAACTAAATATTAAGTAATTTGAGACAAGAAAGACCCATGTAGCTTTAGAACTCAGAAGAACATTGGAAGCTCTCAATGGCACAGTGCTAGTGGGAATTCTGGGAATACTTAGTGTAGGTTGTTTATGCTTAAAGGAGTCTCGCTTTAGTTTTATGTTTGAAAAATCCATATTTACTCATCAAGTATATGCCTTTTCTTTCCCGTGATCTTGGACAGGGAAAATGTTAATTATAATTTCTTTAAATTAGCTACTATAATTTTCCTGAAATTTTATGCTCATGAAATAGTGTTGACCGTAACAGCCATAGAATCGCAAGCCAATTTTGGCTATTCTATAATAAAGCGCTTGTGTGTGCTGTCTATAAGCTATGAGGAGGGTGAAAGACTGCATCAAAAACAACGAGGAAATGGACCAGCCAGTAGAGCTCCCTGGTCATAGCAGTGGTAGAACACAAGCAGTCACTGGGCCCAACATGTTTAGAGAACCACAATGAGAAAAGTGAGAAGTGTGCTGAGAAATAGTGTCTTCTGAACATGACAGTGATGTTTTACCCTTGAAATCTCAGTATAGCTTTATACATATAAGACATACCCATGGTCATACCAGCCAGCTTGGATGGGAGAGAAACTTACAAGGTACTACCCATAACTGAATAGTTCCAGGAATTGATTTGCTGCTGAGAGAAGGACATTCAGTTTTCTTTTGGGTGGAGCACCCTGATAGGTTGCCCATGCTCAAGCAGCCAACCCTAAACCCATATATATATATATATATATATATATGTATATATATATATATATATGGACAACATTAATTAGATTCAATAGATTGCACACACATGCACGAGCACAAACGTGCAAGCACACGTGTGTGTGCACACACACACACACAGAGCAGGCAGGATATGCCCATGATCTTTTAGGGGAAAAATATAAGGAGGGAGACAAAATCAGGGAGGTGGTTAAAGACTGAATTGTAGCCCTGAGAGTTTTTAATTAGAGGGAAATACCGACTGCCATAACTCTGAGGACCTAATTTTCAAGAGTCTCCAATTCCAGTCACCTGGTAAATTTTGGAATCCCCCAGTCTAGCCATGGACACATTTGATATGTAGATAAGGGAAACTTCTGCATTCCTGGCACCCAGGTTAGAACACAGCCAAAAGCACATTGCATCTCTTTGTAAATGTGCTTTTGTGATCTAAACAATCTTGGACCATAGCCTAAAAGAAAACTGGAGAATGCTGAAGTCATTACCTCAGTTTAATTTATGACAAAACCAAGATGCATAAAGAACAAAAACAATGGCACAGGATCAGAGATTCTCTCCCCAAGGTCCCGATTTCTGCTCTATGATGTAGCTTGGTCTCGTGAACTCTATCAGTAACTCAAGGATGCATTTGCATATTTCATTGTCAAGCTGTTAATATATTCATCTTCTGGAGCTCGGCTTTTCTAAGGGAGCCTAATTCCTTCTTTTGAATTCCTTCTCATTACCACAGGCTCAGCAGGTCCAGAGCTCCCTATTGCTCAGTGCACTACACTTTCAGAGCACAAGTCTTCCTATTCAGTCAATTCTTTAAATAATTACAGGTCTCTTTTATAATAAACTCTTCCCAGCATATTACCAGCCGACATTTTTATCTTCTTTCGGTTCTGCCTTTAAAGTTGTTTCACCAATGCTAATTATAAAGAAAATGATAAGGTCAGATTGCTTTTCTTTCCCACTCTCAGCAGCTCAGAGAATGAATTGTAGCTTTCTGCTTTCTTATTGTGCAGGTAATGATGTAGTCATAGTGGCAAAGCCTTTACAGAGAGCAAAAATTATATGCTTTTGGCAGAAGTACTAATTATCTCTTCTTGATCAAGAAAAAGAATACTAAACTGGCTTCTAACTACACAGTTTAATTTATACCCACATTTTAGTGCTGGGAAGAAGCCAGAGATATTTTATGTTACCTTTGAGGGGGGGGCTAGGAAATAAAAATAATATAAAAAATTATTATTAAAAAATACTTAAGACAGCTAATACATTCCCTCCTTAGGGTGCTTGAGAACCCGTTGAAGCCCTACAGGCGGGGCAACTGGTGCCCAACGTGGATGAAACCACCTCTTAAGGTTCAGAACGTCGTCTCCCGGAGGAAGACCAAGGCCTTGGTGAAGTTGTGTATACAAGTCCCATAGTCAATCACGTTCTGGGCTGAGCAGGGACACAGCTTGTCAAATCCAGTCTGACAGCAGAGGTCATGTTTCCAAGGGCAGTGCTGAATTTTTCATCCAAAGTGTCAGAAAGGCTTGTTGGACTTGCTGGCCTTGGTGTCACAGGTGGTTATAGCCATGTTGGGTCAGCTTGACACATCCTGTGGCTGGCAGGTAGCACAGCAAACAGGGTAGCACCAGAGACGCCATTCAGGACACTTAGGTCCCTTCCACCTAGACTAACCTATTATTCCTCAGATCAATTCCTAGATCTCTAGGAAGAGAAGCCGCGCTGAGACGACTGCCTTGACGGGAGCCTGTTACTGCCATCACCTTAGCAGTCCTTCTGGCGGTTGGAGCAGCGGAAACAGGCACAGAAATTGCCTCTCTGGTCCTGTTCAACCAACATTACTCTGAGCTTCACCTGTCCATAGATGAGGATATTGCCCAATTTGACCAGGGAATTTCTGCCCTCAAGTCATCCCTTTCCTCCCTAGCTAAGATAGTTTTACAGAACAGGAGAGGCCTGGATCTCCTCTTTTTACAACAGGGTGGCCTTTGCACTGTGCTCAAAGAGGAATGTTGCTTCTTTACAGACCACACCGGGGTAGTCAGAGATAGTATAGTAAAGGTTAAACAAGGACAAAAAGAAAGAAAGAAAGAAAGAAAGAAAGAAAGAAAGAAAGAAAGAAAGAAAGAAAGAAAGAAAGAAAGAAAGAAAGAAAAGAAAAGAAAACCTTGGGTGCTTCTAGAGTTAGTTTTCAAACTCCTCTTGGCTAACGACCCTTCTTTCCTCCCTCCTAGGACCTGTTTGTAGGCCTGCTCCTGGTCCTTGCCTTTGGGCACTTTCCTGGCTCACTCGGTTCATCCGAAGCCAAATAACAGACCTGCCAGGCAGGCAGATCCAGGTTCATTACCACTACTTTGATATGTAGGACTCCAGGGTTGAAATTTCCCCTGACGAGATGCCCCACACAGACCCCTTCACTCGGGGGAGGCTGCACCTGTGTGTGGAAAAAGGGCTCACTTAAGGCATGATTGGAGTGCAGCTGGGACTGCACAGGCTGGGGAGCATGGTACCCCAAAATCCCGAGAACCTGGATTATATGCCCTGTTGCATAGCGGTTGTGCAGTAGCAGCCTTGCGCTTACCCATTTCCGCTCCCTCAAAAAAACTGCACAGTCCATTGATTCCCGCACTATGGGGATGCCTGTGGTGCTTGAGTCTGGAGAGACATTCTCTCTTGGACCTTTTCACAACCTTTAGAGGGATAGGGCCTCTGTAATCCTCCATGCAAAGCCTCTTTCAGAGCCCTCCTTTTAGACCATTTGAACCTAGTTTATGTTTGCCCTTAGATTATTACTAAGAAGGGGGAGATGTCAGGGACAAGGACAGAATCTCTAGTTAGTGGAAAAATACAGACCCCCAATAAGACAGGGAACTGGATCATCTTACAGTCAGGTTGCCTAGCAACAGGACATTGAGTCAGAGCCCTTGACCCTCTCACCCTGTAAACATCCTATACAAACATCCTGTTAGCTTGCCCCACCTTATGCAGATGACAGCTTCTTGCTCCCCCCACCCTGCTGAACTATATAAACCTTTGTGGAAGAGAAATAAAGTGGCACCTTGATCAGAATCCAGACTTGGTGTCTTTCCTTTGTATCTCCTGTCCCTACATTCCCTCCTTAGGGTGGTCAAGAACCCATTGAAGCCCTACAGGCGGGGCAGAAGGTCATTGCTAGTTAAGCTATAATGCAGAGTAAATGCAGAGGTGGCAAGGAAAACAGAAGGCAAGAGGATGGATGTTTCACAGCATCCAACTTGAATAATATGAGTTAATTCAATCTATTTTGGACATGCCGAGTTAACTCTCTTATTAAATGACTATTTGCACTTCCAGGAAAGGAACAAACTCTATATATTTTTAAGGCATTACAAACTACATCATTCCCTGGCAACCCCCAAAAGGACAATGTTTTCATCATATTCCCTTCATTCGCTGATTTATACTCACACAGTGTTGTGGCCAGAACTGTCCTCAGTTTGCAAACTACTTGCACTAAACTTTGTTACTTTTAATGATTCTTTGTAAGTTTTTGAAAACATAGTTAGCTGTGAAACAGTTTTCAACTATATTCTTATAGGAAAAAAAACCTGGTATTTAGCCTTAATTTATACATTTTACTTCAAAGCAATGATTCTATAGGATCTATATTCATAAACTAATACTACCAATAATAATAATAATAATAATAATAATAGGAACTTAAAAACAAAATGAAATTCTATCAACAGAGATAAAATGAATAGGGGAACAAGCCTCTCTATCTGTTATTTTTTTATTTTTTGTTTTTTGTTGTTGTTAATTACAATCTTATTTCTCTTTGATTTCAACCTATGGATATTTTCAAAATACACAGGAAAGGAGGTCTAGCCTTTATTTTGGTCACAAAAACTCCACAAGGTAACCATCCCACACTTGTCTTCCTCCTGTTCTCCCCTAATCTTATTTATGCAGACGTACAAGCATCCATAAAATGTCGGTGAGGTGTTTAATGAACCCATGGCAAGATCAAAGGATTACTGAGGCATTCACTGGAGAATGGTCTGCATATTAGTGCTTCTGAGCTTAGAAATAATGACAATATAAAAGTAAGCTATGGTGCTAGAACTAAAATCCAAGTCTTCTGGTTCCCAAGCACAAGCTCTATTTTCTCTCAGACACTCTCTCCTATGACCTTGGCTAAGAGTTCTACTTTTCTGAATCTGTTTCCTTTTCAAAATTAGTTCAATAATATAACCCAAACTTGCTCACTTGAACAGTTTTGACACACAATTCACATTCATCCAAAAGTATAATGTTAATATAAATATGCTATGACTTTGAACATAATAAATACATCAACATAAAATATTATAAAAATGATATTTATACTTGTTTAGGGATTATACTGTCCTCTTATCTAATAATAATCATATAGTAACTGTTGAAAAATCTCCATGGCTTGTGTGACGCTTGTCTTATACTTTTTTCTTATATTCTAACTTGAGAGATCTCTTAGTAAGAACTTGTGGTCTTCCCTTGGTCCCAGGCTGGGTGCTGCTACTGCAGTCAGAGGGTACCACATCCAATTGCTGCACCAGATCCCTCATATCACAGATGAGCAGCACGTGACAGCACTTACCTATAGATGGAATAGTCAGTTTTCCTCTCCCCTGGGATTTTCCTTAATGCTAAAGGACAAGATGCCATAGAACATCGGAACATGTGAACCTCAGAACTGAAAGGAAGATGGCATCTTGTGGGGTGATGCTTGGCAAATGGAAGACAATTAATACTCAAGTAATTCTGGTGCCTCCCACTCCCTGGATGAGCTGTTTGTTTGGGCACAAACATCTAATGCTCTTTGGATGCTGTTTGTGAGACTGGGTTAATGCCAGGTAAGCTGGGATTTGTTTGCATTTGCATCTCCTGCCTGCACACTCCAACCTCCCCTCTGCTTGAGCTACACTCATACTAAAATACAGCATCTATCTGGTTCCCGGGAGTTTCTTTAGGGAATCTAGGAGGAGATAACATCTAACAAAAAATAAGAATAAAAGCATCGACTGACTAAGGGCTCAGATGAAGATATAAATCACAAATTCACATTTGGAATTATACATATTTTTAGTATGCCAAAGACAGAAGTATAGAAAACAATAAGTCAATTTACCAGCTAAACAGCTTGAATTTTATAGACAAACTCATCCCGAAACTAGACATTACAGATTCTAAGACATAAAACTAACAGTCCACAGGACTCTAGCTGGCCCTTCCTGAGGAATTTCAAATTAAGGTAATACAAAACACAGATGAAACAGTATTTGCAAAGAGTGGGGAGAAAAGTAAATAATACATTAGAAATTAAGTTAGGCTAAAGGAACAGAAGATCTCGATATGATCAAAGTAAAAGTTATAAAGTGGGGAGAATGTACGTATTCAATGGGACAAATGTGAGAATCCAGTTCTGACATCAAGCTATTGTCATGACCACCCAGTTCAAAGTAATACCATGGAGTGGGTGGTTCCATATGACAGCCATGAGAGGAGGAATTCAAAGAGCAATGACGTAAATATGCTGGATAAACGGTCAGTGTGAAAGGAACGTTTACAGCATAGGAATGGGAAGTGTTACTTACTTCATCTCTGCTGTCCTTCAACGAGGCTGAGCTAAAATCACCTGCATGAGAAGACAGGAACAAATCCCTTAACCATGACCCTGCTGTAAGCTAATTCCCAAAGTGAAAAATGAGACAAGCAGAAGAAATTCCATGCAGAAATTAGAGCCAAACAGGGATAAATTATAACAAAACAAAGCAGAAGACTTGGCCTTTTAGAGTAATGGGATAAACACAGTGAGTGTTTAGAATGGGGAAGGTGTGGGGAAAGCACTGACAGAGCAATGTGCTCTTCAAGTGATGAGAGGCGCAAGCAGTGATGGCTATCATTGTGAAAATGGGGGTGGGCTTTCCTAGTCACTACAAACACAACACCATGTCTAATTATATCCTTTCTAGGCCAACTGAGATGTATCTTTTTATCATACAGATTTATACAAGATGGACCAAGAAGATGCACCTGGTATATAGCCACTCACGACCCTCTGGATAGAGGCTGCATAGTCCTGGACTTACAGATATGTGCCTTCATGTGCAGCATGGTACACCGTATCTTAATTAGAGACCAGAAACACTCGAAGCAAGTCTGACATACTTCCATGTTTTTTAGCTCCACACAGCCATGCCTCTTTGTATTATCAACCCAGTAAAGGAAGCATCACTAAAGGAACTGGAATGGAAGAAGCTACAGCTACAGATCTCTTGGAGTGGCATAAAAATACTCAGGCATGTAACAGAACTGGAAAATTTGTGGTGAGCTCTCAGTGGCCTCTTGACCATATCCTTAAGTCATGAAAAAAAACCTGATCACTGGTGTTTTGGGTCCTGCATTTGGGACCCTTTGGTTAGCACAAAGCTTGTAGTGCATGTGAACATTCTCACAGGTTGCCCTGCCCTTCACTTTCCCAACATTTGAAAGTGTTTGAAAGTATTTCGTTCTCTGCATTAAATGCCATCATGCTTAAGAAACTTTGTGTGGGTGCTGCTTTTAGGTCAAAATTCTTACGGATACACGTGTTTCTTCTTTCTACAACCCAGCTTATCCTGGAAACGTTATTGTTAGTGCAATAGTTAAGTTTTAAATTTTTTGTTTTCCATTAACTACAGGTTACTTTTATGTCTTCAAATTAAAATGACAGAGATTGGGCATAAAAATAAGGTACCTCGGAAACATGAAAACTGTATTATCAGAACATGTTGATACTCTGTTTTAACTATTATCAAACCCAATGAATTAGTCATATCCTTAGTTCCTTGGGGAAAGTCCAACTTTATACTTTGCACATGATTGCTTTAACTGTATAACTTAACAGAAACCATAAAATTCAGGAACGGATGCTTTTGCGATAGGTGAGAGGGAAGAAGTTAATGGCTACTCTGGCATCAAAGAAGCGCTCTCTGCCTCTTCCTAGGGAACACTGCTGAATTCAGGATGAAACTGCGTAGCCAGCTGGTTATTAGCACTACAGTGGAAACTATTAGTTCTTCCTATAATCATCCCGGCAAGCTGGGGCATAATGGCAATTCATTTCTATTACTTAAACTGAAAATTACCAAGTTATCCTATAAACATCTCATTTCTCTCATCTTCCTATTAGCAAAAAAGATAATATTTTTATTGCTGTTTCTGATATTTAAGAGGAAAGAAAAGAGACAAATTTAAAAGCATTTCTTATATTTCTATCTCCTAATTGGTAGAAAATTTATTTTTATATACTAAAACAAAATATGTGATTTTCATAGATTTTAGCCTTTTAAAAAAATTATTTTTGATTTTTATACATTTCAATCATATTCTTTTCCCTTCCCCAACTTTTTCCTCCCAGATCCTCCCACCTCCCTACCCACCCAACTTCATGTTCTTTCTCAACAAGTAAAATAAAACAAAATCAACAAAATAAAACAAAAATCAAAACAAACAACAACTCAACATGACAAAAAAGTACCAAAACAAAACAAAAAGAACAAAAACAATGTGGAGTCCAATTTGTGTTGAACAAGTTCTACTGGGCGTGAGGCTATGGTTGATAAACCTAGTGTCACTCCAGTGGAAAAGCTGATTTTATCTTTTCCAGCAGGTTATCAATTGCAAATAGCTTCTTGGTTAGGAGTAGGATTTTGTGTCCACCTCTCCACCGACGTGCTGAGATTTTGCCTGGTTTTAACTTGTGTAAGTCTTGTACATGCTGTCGCAGTCTCTATGAGTTCACATGCCTATCAAACCTGTAGAGTCTAGAAGACACTATGTTCTTGAAGTTATCCACCACCTCTGGCTCTTACAAAAGCACTTTTAAAGCTACAGAGAAGAGAAGATTTTACCTATTTCAAAGAAGCTCATCCCATCCAATACAGAGAGGATTGTAAAAATATGCATGTAATAGCCACATGACATGCTCCTGGCCTCTGGCCTAGTTGTTGTCAAGGTAGACACTAGGGATCTGGCTTAGAAAGACTCTAAGTTACTTCTTTGGTTCATCCTTACTGAATCAATATCAGATCTAGCTACAGCTTTCATTCAGCTCTCCCAAGTATATATAAAAAATAATATTTATAGGGTGTAATTGTCACATTGGGTTTTGGGTCAGAATTTGCATAAATCTTTTATTTCTGAAGATGAATCCATAGGTATTTAAAGACACTGAAAATATATGTTAATCTTTGAAAGATGTAAAAAGTTGGAAGCCATCATAGCTCATCCTATGGATAATGCCAAAGTTCAACACAGAAAATGAGTGACTGTGGTTATTTTTGGTGCTTAGTGTTATGACATTTGCATAATTCTAAAGTTCACCCTGAAGCATAAATAGAAGGGAAAAGAACAACTCACATAAGTGTTGCAGTTATGGAGAAATTCCAAAGTCACACTGTGTGGCCATCTTGTCTTGCTGTGGGATATCTTTCTGTATGCTGTGAATATGTGATGCTCTGATTGGTTGATAAATAAAGCTGTTCAGCAAATGGGGAGGCAGAATAAGGTTAGGTGGGACATTCAAACTGAAGAGACAGAAGAAGAAGGGAGAGTGAGGAGAGACACCACCCCGCTGCCCACGGAGCAATAAGATACCAGCACACCGGTAACGCCACAGCCTCAGGGCAACATATAGATTACTAGAAATGGGTTGAGTTAAGTTATAAGAGCTAGCTAGTAAGAAGCCTGACCCATAGGCCATACAGTTTGTAAATAATATAAGCTTCTGTGTGTTTACTTGGGACCAAGTGACTGCGAGACTAGGAGGGAGAGATTCTTCCTAACAGCAGGGCCAGGCAGGACCAAAGAAACGTCTACATTGTCTACTTCAGACAGCATCACTATGAGAGTGCTGTCATAATAATATCAGGAGGACCAACAACCCAGTGAGCAGGGCACATGCTATTTTACCAGCTCAAGCGGCCAAAGTGAAATCTTTTATTCTGATAAACATAGCTGAATTTGGGAGTCATTAATAAATCTAGCATTCAAAAGCTTCAGGCAGACTCCTTGTATTTTATATGCTCTGTTTTGTCTATCAAATCACATACTCCTAACAAAATAGTGTTTAAGAGAATGCCAACAACCAGGTGCTTTCTGTAATGGCCAAATAGTCTCTAAAAGAATTTAAAGAGCACAAAAGAACAAACTTTCCATTTATTGGATCATTCTTCTTTAAGTTTGTAGGTAAATAATATTTCAGCTTCTCATATTATTGCACTCCACAGTTAACAAGGCCAAAGTATCCTGCTGGCAGTCTCCATCCTTAGGGAGATGTAAGTGGGAATCTTGTTTGACTAATACCTTTTGTGAGGCTCCTTCTGGAACACAGGGAGTTCTTGGGATTTACCATACTTTTGCCTTTTCTAAAAATTTCTGTAGGCAACTGTAAAGGCAAGGTAGAACTATACAGATTCCAAGTGACATGTCTAATAGCTGATCAAAGGAATTAACAATGGCTGATATCATAAAAACAAGAGAAACTTTGAAGGACTAGATTTTAAGAGAATGAGGATTTTGTTGTTTGGACTATAGTTAAATGTGACCTGTCCCTCCAATATACTAGAAACAGATAACTAATTCCAGTTTTACATATGTACATTCATCAAACTTTTATGCATAGATTATTTTACTTCTAAGTAGAGGTCCTATAAAATTAGGACAAAATTTGTATTATTAAGATTGAATAATAGTCATCTGAATCATCTAGTTCATCAGGATGAACATTCAGGTAGAACATTTGACAATAACTAAAATATGAAACTGGGATTTTGATGGCCTGAGTCTTCCTTGTCTTCAGCCTCCAGCTCGAAAACCTTACTCAAGCCATTTTATTCTCAAGCTCCTATGTCAACAAATGTTGAATAAATACATGAATTGGTAAATGAACAATGGAATCCATATTATTATATCATATCTTCTCCAATTTTCCCTCAGAGACTCTGACATTTATTTATTTGACTAATGTGATATTCTCAAATGAGCTTTGTTCTCTATCAAGAGTTGCCATTGACATCTTTGACATCTCTTATATGTGCCGTGCCTACGTTCAGACCATCTAGAGCCCTCATAGCATACTTAATTGCACATTTTAATTTGATTATATGGAAATAAATCACAGACATGATAAATTTTCCAACCATTTCCAATCTGAAATATAAAAATCCCACATTCCTACTACATAAAACTGTACTGATAACATTTATTAAATTAGTTTAACATTTCCTTCAGAAAGACTCACAACAAATTCAGTCAGGTATAGGTATTTTCTATTCTTTATTTAGCTGCCAGATCCATGTTTAAAATTTTACTAGCTAGTCCTCCATTTTAAATAAGTTCTTCCATGCCAGTGGACTGTATTAATTTAAAATATAAGGTAGCTACAACTACATGAAGGATACAAACAAGAGTCAATATATAATTAGTCTCTTTAATCCAGCATGACATAAATAGGTCCTATTTCTGGAATATCACAACAAGTTGAGGGTTTCAGTGATGAATAGTGATAGCCCAAGGTTTTAAATAAAGTATCTTCATTCATTAACAGACAGTATTTACAAATTATCTATTGTTAAGTAAGTCAAAGGTTATCTTGCCTCCTCCCACCCTAACCCCCCCCACCCCCTGCCCCTTTGAACTGAAGTCAGTCTAAGACAAGGTAATGAAGATCAAATTTAAGAAAAAAAAAAAAACTACATCAAGTCATCATGGTTCACCACTCATCTTTGAAAGACTGAGAATGAGAAAGATAAAGAAAATTAATTCCTGATTTACATATCCTGCTAATAAAGTGGCAAGGTCTTATGGAACAAACACAACAGCTGCAAATTATGTAATTATGTATCTGTATGCAAATTTGCAGACATCTCATAAATGCTGGAACACTATTTGCAATGCTAATTAAGTGGCTTTTACTGCGGCTGCATAATTCCGACATGTGATTTGGTTCCAGATGTCTCTGTAGCTCGTGAAACCTTCATTGTCAGGTTAGCTGAGGTAGCACGCATTAACACTGCTCATAAAACCTTTTTTTATAATTAAATTACTTGCAGTGACTCAGTTATTTTTCATCCTCCTCCTTTGCTACTCTGTTACTCAGATTACATGTAGCAACCCCAAAGCTTGGAATGAAGGAAATTTCTTTCTATTTCTATATCCCCCTACAAGTGGCTAATCTGTTTAACCTCATCCACATAAACCAAGTTCAAGTGCATAATGAGCATGGGAAAGTTCAGCTACCAGACTAACCCCATATGCAATTGTTGACAGATGCTGTGAAGTTTTATTTAAGCTATAAAAGAATAATTCCATTTTCTATCATCTAATATCAGCCTTTTGATAGCCTGAAGACTTCCTCTTTATTTTTCACAAGAAAGTAAGATGCTTTCAAAGACAGTAGGAAATTGGTAACATCCTTTTAACTCACAGATAAGAAAAAAGATGAAGAAATATATTTCTTGAGCACCTATTATGTGCTCAGAATTAGAGGAGCTACAAAGATTTATAATTAGTTTGGAAAAAAAGATATAAGGAAAAGCACCAGTGTAGCCCAAGAATATTAGGCTCAAATGCTCACTTGGGACAAGAGTGGATAAATAAAATCAAAATACATCCTCAGGACTATTTATTCTAAAAATTTATTTGTCTTTTATACTGCCAAATTTTCACCAAAATCACTAGTACTACTAAAAATATGAACTGTTATATGAACTGCTTCTTTTAAGAAGAATTAGAGAAATTGCCCAGCAGTGCCTGATGTTTGAAGACATGGGTTCCTATAGAATCTACTACAGTATAGATCATGGTATAGTGGACAGACACCATAAACTACCGTAAGCAGAAAATCTACCATAGGTACAAGCTTCTAGGTGGGAAGTTTTCTAGTGGTTGTATCCTAAATAGGAAAGAGAGCTTAATTAAATACTTAAGATGCATGCTCATTACCCTGGTATCCTAACAGAACTTGCTTACTGTTTGGCAGCAGGATGGAACTTCGACCACTAACCACTACCTCTGAGAAGTTAACTGCCCAAGTCTACAGGTTGATTTAAGTGTGTTTTCCATGGACCACTGTGGTTTGATTTAAAAATATCCCCAATGGGTTCTAGGATTTGCGCAACTGGTGCCAAGATGGGGGCACTGTTTGGGAGGGTTGTGAAACCTTGGGAGTTGAGGCCTGCAGGACGTTTACCCACCAACCCCATAGTCACATCTCCTCGGAGTTTTCTTGAGTTTGAGCAGCAAGAAATATTAGATAGAAGGATTTAGATTGTGGAAATAAACAGATAGAAAATACAAGATAGCCTCCAGAGGGTCTGAAACCTATTCCAACCAGCCCTGACTGTCTCTTTGCCCCAGGGTATTTATAGAGATGCCAAAGGTTGAGCAAAAGACCTCCCCCCCCCACCCCCCAGCACAGCCAAGTGCAGACCATCTCAGACACCTGCACTCAGGCCCATGGTCCTAATCATTCTCTATGTGGACCTGCTCGGTAAAGCCATGAGGAACCAAAAAACAGACTCCTACAGAGGCCTAGCTGGCAGATGCAGGAGGTATCTGCTTCCTATTCCATCCTGCTTCCTCATCTGTGAGTTGAGCAAGCCCCTGTAGTGCCCGCAGACTGCCACAGGGTCCCTTGTCATGCCTCCCCCACCACAACAGTGTGCATGCTCTGAAGCTATGAGACAAAAACCCATCCTTCATCTCCAATGGGGCTTCTGCCAGACATTTTAGTCACAGGAGGGAGAGGAAAGTAACTAATTTGGAGAGAATAGTGTTCTAAACCTCAGGAAGGAGGTAAGGGCTTGAGACGGAGGAGATGAAGGAACAGGAGCTGCAATGCCGGCCCTTGGCTATGAACTGCCAGAGAAAAGGCTGTCGATGACACTCCTCTCTGGGCAAAGTTGGGTGGGAAGAGTCCTTGTAAGAACTTTATGTTGGTGTACTGAGTTGGGAACACGTATAAACTTAAAGATGACTAGTGCTTTCCCAGCTAGAAAACAAGTAAACAGGATTTGAAAAAGACATGTCATAAGGAACAGAAAGAAAAGGAGTGAGTCATTCTGTACTGCAGACCTCTTGGTGCTCGAGGGTCTAGAGGAGATCATTAGCAGTTCCCACAGCTCCCTAAGCAAGCTCAGTAAAATGTAAGGAAAAATTTCCTCTAGTGCTGCCAAGCAGAGAGGCTCCAAAGCCATGGACAGAGGACCAGGAAAAAGGTAGAACTCGTGGTGACAAAGAACGAGGACCCTAGCCTCAATTCCTTGAGAAACCAAATCAGGATGACAGTCATCCTTGTCCTGAGAAAAATGGGAGTATCAGAAATGTGAGGCAAGGCCACCACCTTTAGAGAGAGCCAAATGAAACCAGGCTAGCCTGGTGCTAGAATAAGATTAGCTTCTGAGCACTAACATGTACAACAGCATCTTTCAGTTTCATTGCTGTATTAAGTTACTTTTCTATTGCTGTGATAAAACGCCATTGCTGGCCAAGACAACTTATAGAAGAGAAGCTTTATTTGGGCTTATGTTTCAGAGGGGTGAGAGTTCCTCATGGCAGGAAGTGGAAGGACAGCAGCAGGCAGGGTGGCAGAAATGGTGGCTGGAGCCATAAGCTTAGAGCTCACGTCTTGAACCCCAATTACAAAGCAGAGAGAGCAAACTGAAAATGCTGCCTGTCTCCAAACTCTCAAAGCCCACCCCCGGTGCATAGTTCCTCCAACCAGGCCAAACCTCCTAAACGTCCCCAAACAGTGCCACCCACCAGAGACCGTGTATTCAAATGCCTGAGACTCTGGGGACATCCCAATGAAAGCACCACCGTTATCTCTCTAGTTTGCTACCCCAGCACTAAAATCAAACTGATAGTGTTGCTGGAGGGCTTTTCTCCAGGTTCCCCAAGCCCCACAGTCCCACAATTTACTTATAAAATAATCATTCAGACGCTTATATCACTTATAAACTGTATGGCCGTGGCAGGCTTCTTGTTAATTGTTCTTTTATCTTAAATTAACCCATTTCTATAAATCTATACCTTGCCACATGGCTGGTGGCTTACCGGCATCTTTACATGCTGCTTCTCCTGGCGGTGGCTGCAGTGTCTCTCCCCTCAGCCTTCCGCTTCCCAGAATTTTCCACTCTCCTTGTCCCACCTACTTCCTGCCTGGTCACTGGCCATCAGTGTTTTATTTATATAGAACAATATCCACAGCAGATAGTCCTTAAAAGAAAAGAGTCAAATTAGAAGTATTTGAAGCCAGATCCCTATCAAATGTTTCACTACATCTGTACCAAGTGCAACATATAGAGAAAGATGGCTATATGGAGAGAGAGAGAGATCTACAGATACAAAGATATACAAAGAGACAGATCTACAAAGACATATAGAGAGAGAACAACACCGAGAGACATACAGGGAAGGAGAGACAGAGATATCCCACCACTTCGGTTGCAAGGATATAATGTTGACTTGTATGTATGAGATTCCTGTTCTAAATGTGCCTGGTTTACATTTAAACATGCAAACATGAAAAAAGATAAAGCACGAGACAGTGGAAAAATGATCATTGAGGGGACATGGCTATGTTTTATAGAGCTGTGATATGAGAATCCAGAATTCTGGCTCTCCTTTCTGCATCTACTTCATTGTGCCCCAAACTGAAAGTCAAACATTTTTTAAAAAGTCATCACAGCATAAGTCATATACCATGAAATTTGCCGTCTGAAGCACTGGCTGAACCTATACTTTGACCTGGCCAGCCTTTGCTCCTATGGAGGGATCGGCACAGACCGCGTTCATGTTTTCTACACTCAGTGCTCGCTCGGCTTCCAATTGTGCCCCTCTCTCACTCAGAAGGGCTGGTTTTCCTTTGGGGCCATCAATTTTTCCTGAGCCCTCATCCTGTCCTTAACGTTGAAGCTTCATTACCTGAAAATACTAGAGACAACCTAATGATATTTTTTAACATTGTCACAATTATACAGCCATTGCAATGACATTTTAGAGAATTATTTTCGTCATCCCAAAAGATGTTCCATACACATGAGTATCCGTCTCCATTTCTCCCAGTTCTCAGCTTCTACCCATCTTTACATCCTACTTCATCTCTATCATCTGCTCCTTATGCCTCTTTAATGAAATAAAATCATACAACATATGATTTGTGCATGGTTGCTCAGTACATTTTCAAGTTTCATGCGTGTTGTAAAATAAAAATTTTATTGCATTTTTATCTACCGATAGTATTCTACTGCAAGTCCATTTAAACCACTTTACTTTAATCAGCTAGTGATAGATGTGTTGTTTCTGCTCTTTGATCACTATAGTTACGAGCATATAAATACCAATGTGCAAGTATCTGTACTTGTTTCCCGCAGGCATGGGCCTATAATCACTAGGTCACATGGCCATGATGTTACTTAACTTTTGGGAGAATTGCCAAACTGTATTTCAAAGTGGCAACCCCAACTGGCACTCCCCAGCTGTAGATGAAATCTCCAGTTTCTTGTCTTCTCATACATACTTCCCCATAGGGATCTCTTGGCTATAACCATTCTTTTACATCTAATTCCCTGAAGATGAATGTTGGCTATTTTTATGGAATTATGATTTCTATTTAGGAAATATCTGTTGAAAAAATATCTGTTCAATATTTTATCTTCAATTGGATTAATTGTTCACTTTGTCTAATTACCAAGTCACCAGCTCCCAAATTGAAGAGTTGGAATTACTTCAGCTTTCTTTTCCCACATGTCCTATTGTCGTATCTAAAATATGACTGCCTTGATGAGTTAAAAATAAACTGCCCCCATGTTTTCTCCTAATATTTGTATAAATGGTATTTTTAAGACACTGACACATCTTAGGGTTTGCTTTTATCCATTTTGTATAGTGTAAGACATAAATCCAAATTTATTCTTCAGCAAGTAGGTAGCCCATTGCGCCAGCATTATTTGCAAATATTACAGGGAGATAAGTATAATTGCATCACGTCTATAGATCAATTTGTAAAACATGCCCATGAAAATAATGTTAAGCACTTTAACTCATTAATATGAAATAAACTACTGGTTCTTCATTCTTCTTCAACAAGGTTTTGTGATATTTGGTGTAAAATGTTTGCACTGCTGTGTTCAAACATTTATTCCTAAAAACTTTTGTCCTATCTGATGCTGTCTGGGGAACTGTTTTCATCAGTACATTTTCAGCACATTGTTCAGTGCTAGCGTGAGGAAATGGGCATCATTTATGGTACTTATTGTGTGTATTAGGTGTGTGAGATCTTATGATCTTTTCGTGGAATCTCTGTGGTTCCTCTTGCAGCTGATGCAAGGCTGTGGATTTCCCCAGCCTTGGCTTCAAGGTTGCAAGCTTTCGGGTCTTCCACAGAGTTGAGAAGAGGAGAAAGCAGTGAGTTACCATGCTACAGCCTGCCCTTCTCACTAGGCTTCCACAGTTTCCTGAGCACATAGCCCTCAGATGGCTACAAGCTTTTAGTTGGTCTCCAGATCTCTAAAAACAAGTTCCCTTTGCCATTTTTTTTATGTTGGAGCAGTGAAGGAGATTCTCAATCCAGGATTTAGCAGGCCTGCCTCAGTTAATATACTTCAGTTTCTTTAGTTTTGCTTGAAAGCTTTTTAATTATCACTATTTAGGTTTAAACTCGTTCTTAAAATCATTAGTTGTTTCTATAATTTTCCTAATTAGTGCCACAACAATTTCACAGGTTGAATCTTTGAAATTCCAAGAGAAAAAAAGTAAAAGTTCTAAGTTAAGAAGTTACTAGAATTTTTGTGATGTTTCCATAAACCACATGGAAGTGCCATCTTCTTCATGTTTCTTCAGTTTCCATATCCAGAGGACTTTTCTACTGTCTAGCTCTAATTTGCTGAAGGTAAAGGAGCTCATGAAGAAGAATGAAAGAATGCACATTGGTGAATTAGGGAGACTGAGTCTCTTGCCATGCCAAAGTGAAGAAGTACCGAGAAGCTTCCTGTGTGGAGTCCATCGTTATAGAAGCTTTATTGTCCTGGCTTTTCCCATCTTACAGCAGTGGCTACAATTCTGTAACATGAAGATGTGAGAAAGAATTTCTGGGTAGTGACAAAGTCTTATTGATCTGTGTGTCTCTGTGAAGGATGTAGTATGATTTGTAGGAGCATATCACTGTGGTTTTTCCATGATCTTGAACTCAAACATCAAGCTATCTCTGGGTGTATTAAATGAGTCTTTTTATTGCTCCATAAGGATTAACAAACTTACTCACAAATTTATTTGAAATTTTCCTGAAATATATTTTACATATTTATCTTTATGAGGTAAAGCCCAGCTTGATTTTGGCTTAAGCATGTCTAATGCTTTTAACCGTTAAATGCCAGTATGTCTCAAATATGTCCATGTATGTAACTAAATATCCTTGTTGTACCCTAGAAGCAAATGCATAGTTAAACCCTGAGCTAAATCTCCAAGGATTATCTTAACAGTAAGAACCATTCTTAAAGCCACTGGAGTTACCTAACAGATAATTAGCAAATCATTCCACCTCACTTTCCAATCTTGTTCCTGCTCATTTTTGTAGCCATTGTTTTTCTCTCCAGGTTCCTTCAGAAGGATAAATTCACTGCTCCAAGAAACCTTAGTTACTAAGCAGTTCCTCTGTCAGTGTTCTTGTCTGGAAGAATATTGCTTACAACCTCAGCATTCTCCTTATACTGTTGCCATATTAACTTTCTTATATCATGTTTCCATCTCTCACATATCTGTCCAGAAAACTCCAATGACTTTCTCTCCTTCTATACAAAGCTCAAATCTGCAAAGCTTCTGAAGGCTCCAACCATATTATTTAATACTTCTATAGCAATCTAATCAAACTGTATGAAATTATGCTTTCCTACTGACATCAATACTGTTCTTTTTTTGATGTCCCAAGTTCAACTACTCTTCTCCTTGTGACTTTATAAATACTGTCTTAGGTGCTGGTTCTTTCCTTCCCTGTCGGGTTCTGAGGACTGACCTCAGCTCCTCAGACTTTCATGGCAAGTGCTTTTAACAGCTGAGCCATATAGATTAGAAAACTAGACAGGAGACCATAAGAATAGAATAAAAGGTGCCTAGAAAGCAGAGCATACAAGTCAACAGGTCACAGGAGAATGTAGAAAAGAGGCTACCAGGCAGTCAAGGGCACAGAGGAAAGAGATAGGGAATAGGACAAAGAAGAATAGATACAACAACAAAAAAAATGTTTGAAAAATCCCAAAATGAAATCTAATTCTTTGCAAGCTAATTTAAAAAAAAATAAGTGTTGTCTTGATGTTAATGGTAATGGTGTTGAAACTGGCCTAGAGTTTGACCTACCAATGGCAGGTTCCTATAGAAGCCATATAATTTGGTTCATGAGCCAGAATACTTTTGGAAGTGAAAGGGATGTCATTGGTGATATACCCGGACAAGAAGCATAAACCAGAAGGTTTCAGTCTGCCTGAGATTTTCCTAAGCAAACTATGTCTCAGGGTTACCTGAAAAGACAATGTTTGTAAAATTTTTAAAAACAGCATTGAACTTCTACAAAATGGAAATTATTGACCAAGTTATAATTCCAATTTGTACTCACACATAGTTACCAAGGGAAGGAAAGGGTGAATGGAATCATAAAGAGATGCAAACTCGCTTTTAAAATCATTGCATCTTTACCATATACATTTGTCTTATCACAGTCAACCAATATGTTATTGCCCTTTAAGGAAATAAAATATATCAGCAAGTTCTCTGTTAATACGTGTATGGCTAGTTGTTTGTTATTACTAATAAACTGTAGAACCGGTGTATTAATTTTATTCTCATTTCCTAAGATCTCACTTACTGCAATATACCCATAATATTCAATCAGAACATGAGTTAACCAAATATCCATATCAATTTAAAGAGTATTACAGGCTACTTCAAGCCCTCTAAACTATGTCAATCTATATGGTCTGCCTGAGTTTGTAAAATTCTTTATAATTAATCTTGAGATAAGTAGACATTCTGGATCAAGGATATAAAAGATAAATTGTCAAAAAATACATACTATATTTCTGTCCTTTCAAGTCATACACAGAGGATGCAGATTGCTTCCCAGCCTGACAGCCCAAGGATTTTTCCTCTTTCTATAAGACACCCACGCTGAGATAGAAGAGACCCTGTCAGCTATGAAACAGTAACCCTGCTAATGCTATCAGCTATCAGTAACAATACAAAATATTACACTGTTTAACATGTATTTAGCATTGTATACTTGTGTATTTATGTTTCAGGCAGTATAAACTGGGATTTCTTTTCAACATCTCTAATTAACATCTGAAATTTTGACATATACCCAGAGACTACCTTGATCAAGAACTATGCTAACAAGCTGGCAGAAATTGAGAACTCATGGAACACCTATTTCCACAGTTATTTAAACAATTCATGTGATCACATGTCCTCAGGCTTATTAGTCTGAAAAATGTACCAGTAGAGGTACATTTTATCAAAATTATGACTCTGATATAAAACTAATTGGAGGGTTTTATTTTTAATATAAATAGTCTGAGAGTTGCTTTCACTGTTACTGAGAGCCCATACAGTGTCTTCATGTCTATGACATGTACAGCTCTCACTAGTTTTTCCTGCAGCAACAGAAAACAAGTTTTCCCTGGTGTGGGAGAAATGACCAAATGTGAAACACTATTAATTCCGCATGAAAAAAAATGAAACTTTTAAAAAACATTCAGCTTTCAAAACTCAGCATTCTCTATTCCTCTGGCACACTGCACACATTTTCAGGCATCCCTGGAGAAGAGGCATTTACTTGGCATCTCCTCATGCAGACTTATTCTCACTGGATGCAGCAGAGCGGAGACACCATTCTTTGTGCCAATACGGGCTGGCTTCTTTACAAAGGAACAAGTCACAAGCCCAGAGGACATAGCTCAGAGAGTCCATGTCCCTCTCATCTCACGCTGCAGCCACTCTCTCTTTGTTCCAAATGTAGGCTCACTGCGATGACAGTATGGTCTATTAAATTCACCTTGCACCCTCAGAACTCCATGCATTGCCTTCAAGTTCATGAACCTCAAGTCCACCACTATCTCTGTGTTAGGTTTGGAAGAAATTAGGAGACAGAAATTAGGAGTGAAATAGCCCATCTTTTTCTGAATTCACAGGAATATACAAACAAGCCAAGGACAAAGCAATCATTATTAGAGTTTATCTTTCATAATTACCTCAGGACTTTGAGATTCCCCGGACTGGTCTCAGAAACTAATACACATATCTGTTCTTGGGCTTCATAGGGAAGTGGGCAGGGAAGAAAGAATACTGTTGTGCTCCTCAGATGCCTAAGTGTACAAACTGTTCCCAACAGCCACAGGTTACACTGTGTAGAAACTGAACAGTGCCACAGCCTGAGGGTGAGAGATGGGCCAGAGTGAAGGGGGACAAGTCCACCCTGTAGCTGAAGGGGGCCAAGCAGGAAGGATAGTGAAAAGGCAGCCTGGTAATCCCCGCTTTTTCTTCCTCCTCAAACCCAGGAGCTACCAGTAGAGTTCCCTACAGATACTGCTCAGGAAGGCAGGTCATTCTAACCCTACCGGAGCTTGGCAGTGATGCCCTTCTGAAGGAGTGTTGATAGAAACCCAAGCACTAGCCGAGGCCAAGACCAGAAAATTCGTCCTTCTGTTGTGCCCAGATCGTGACCCCCAGAGAGACCACCAAAGACGAGCATGCCGGAATGCAAAAGCAAGGTTTAATTCTGGATATCCAAAAGCAATACAAGCCTAGGCAGGGACTTCGTCCAATACATCCAACGTAGTGGAGGCTGGAGGAAGCGCCCACCTGTCTGCAAGCTCAGTTTTTAAAGGGAAAAGTCACAAGGTTACATCATTTAGGGGTGCTAGTATGGATACAATTCTGATTGGCTCGCTTCTAGGGACTTCTAGAAATTACTTCTAAGGGAGTGGTTGTCTGCCACCATTTCTCATTGGCTGCCCTCAGGTGGGGGCATTTCTGTGGTCAGTTACCATGGAAATCAGGGAGAGGACATTCCATAGTCTGGCAGGCATTACCTTGTGACTATCTTGTGACTCTGTACTTTTACACTTCCTGGTTTCTGGAATCTGAACTGACTGGTTTCAGTAACTAATGGCCTATTCCCAAAAGGAGAAATCTTAGGCCTTAATTTTAGGGTGAAAGCATTTTGGTCTTATTTCTAAGATGGCTCATTCTGGTCTCACACTTCAACAGTACCAGTTATGATCCTCATGGTTAACTTGACTAGACTTAGAATCACCTGGGAGACATACCTCTCTGGCGAGATGGTGGGGGTGCTGTGGATATTGCTCTATATAAATAAAACACTGATGGCCAGTGACCAGGCAGGAAGTAGGTTGCCAGGCAGGAAGTAGGTGGGACAAAGAGAGAGGAGAATTCTGGGAAGCGGAAGGCTCAGGAGGGAGACACTGCAGCCACTACCAGGACAAGCAGCATGTAAAGACTCTGGTAAGCCACCAGCCACGTGGCAAGGTATAGATTTATAAAAAAAAATGGGTTAATTTAAGATAAAAGAACAGTTAGCAAGAAGCCTGCCACGGCCATACAGTTTATAAGTGATATAAGCATCTGAGTGATTATTTTATACATGGATTGTGGGACTACGGGGCTTGGGGAACCTGGAGAGAAGCCCTCCAGCAACATGGGGGTAGTATTTTGAAAGTGGCTTAACTAAAAGAGAGGACAAGTCTTCAGTGTGAGTAAGCACTACACCACTACACCGTGGCTGGGGTCCTTGGCTGAATAAAAAGGGGGACCCATCAGGATAAAGCGAGCTGAGCACTGTCATTCATCGCTCTCTGCTTCCTCACTGAAGATGCAAGGTGACCAGCCACCTCATGCCCCTGATCCCCTTAAACCCTGAGCCTAATCAAACCCTGCCGCCCTTCGGTTGATTCTGTCCAGCGCTTTGGTCCCAGCAACCAGGGAAGTGGCTAATGGGAGAGATGACAGGAGGTGGGCGGCACGCATGTGTGATGTGGATGTAGATATGGGTATCGCAGGTGTGACGAGACACAGCATTTCTTATAGGGAGAATGCTAGGTTTAGAGAAATGTACACTTAAGGAAGGAGACAGAAAGCATGACATTCTGTGAAGGAACGAAGCAAGAGTGAGTGAATGGATCCATTTTTCTCTCCTAAATCCCATCTCTCTTCTGCTCCCTGTGCCTGTGCATTTCAGCTCTTTCATCACCACCCCAGCCTGACTTTAAGTCACACCGTCTTTCCTTATAACTGCTCCTTTCTCCGTCGAGCAGATGAGAATCCCAGACCAGTGGGAAAACACATAGAATTTCTGGCTGGCTTTTGCATTCGTTAGGAAAACTACTTTGCAATTTGCTCATTCACAGCTGTTGCTCTCCTCTCTTCACCATGGCGATGCTTATCCTTTGGAATAAAACACCATGGAAGCAAGATGTGTATTTTTCTACACTTCAGTTCTGTGAGCCACTGCCTTCAGTAGCTCTGGTATCAGAAAGATGCCAAGTTGGCCCTTGCGTGGCTGCTGACAGGAGTCCTGTCACCTCAGGCAATTTCCAAACACCTCTCCAAGGGAAATCACAACACACTGTATACTAATTACTGCTTTTATTGATAAATCCACTTGATAGCTGCTGCTAGTGGGTTTTAGGAATACCTAAATTACCTTAGAAAAGCATCAGAGAAGACCTAAATTAAGAAACCTTGACCTATATATTTTGAGAGAAATGCTTTCTTTCCCCCACCGGGGAACTGTTTTGATATCTACAGAAAGTACGGTTTCCAAAGGACTTTATTAGCTCATGTTTGTTCCACACAATTGGAATAGAAATCTCATCTGATATGAGCTGTTCAGCATTTTTCAAGCATCAAAACTCTGACCATGTCTTTCCATAACCCAAGAGAAAGCCTAGTGGCTTCTTCCTGAAGCAATCCTTCACAAGCTGCATGTTTTGCATAAGTTAAGTCTTTAATGGGCAATTCAAGGATTGTATAACCTTCTGCATTTGTTTTTCTTCTCTTTATCCCTTTTTTTTTTCTAAATCTCCTCTAGGTGATTCATCAAGCATGCTTCTTGAACCAGCTGTGAGAGATTAAGAAATGTTATTTGCATTCATGAGAAGAATTTTCAGGCAAGGCACAATCTGCCTGTTGAATACATTCATGTAAATAGAACCAATGGTTTAAAGCCGAGCAAAATGCAGGCAAGGGGCACAAGGGAGATTTAAAGAAGAAATCTCTGCATGAACCATGCAGAACTTTGATCATTTCTTCAAATGAGATCAGATCTCACCATGTGTGGCAAGGTGCTTAGACCAAAATGTCTACAGCTCTGATTAGAATTGAGGTTCATGTGGTGTTTCTTTCTCTTTGAACCCCACTATCCTAGCTTTAGAATTCCTGCTTCCAGATATTCTTCTTATGCAGTAGGACAGCAAAGTATCAGGGAAGTGCCCACGAGCCTGAGAAGCAACCATCATGAAGGCAATCTGGGACTCCTTTCAACGGGGCCACCAACAGATTTTTTAACTACCATCCGTAATTAATTACACTAAGCAAGATGAAACCTCAAGACATGAGTCCAAAATACAACTCAATGGTAGAGCGACTTTACTAAGATATTTTGACCAGTTAATAGACCTGCCCAAGTTCCCCATGCTGCAGGTTGTTTTTAGCCTGAAATACTGAAACAGCAGAACACCCAGCTCTTTCTAACAAAGCCAGTGATTTGACAGGTTCCGCCACTCTGCAGGACTGTTATCTCTCTTCAGTTTGAGTCCCAGCAAACCTTTCCCTTGAGTCCCTTTGATTTGGACAAGAAAAAAAAAAAAGAAAAAGAAAACAGCATAGTCGTGGCATAGTAAAGGGAACTGCTTCCAGCCACAGCTTTGCTCTTGTGACAAGAAGAAGGCTTCGACTTCCAGCTCTTCTTACCAGCTCATTGCAACTCCAGTGAATTCTTTCCTTCTTCATTTTTAATTTAGTTGCTAATTTTTTAAATAAAATAATTCTGAAGGTAAGCAATTAAGTAATTTTTAAGGTGTTTTAAATCTAAGATAATTAAATTCCAGCTCATAAAGTATGAAACTAGTAGAAATCAGACTCAAGTCACACAAAAAATTTAGTTGATCTGTTCTTTCTAATGTCTCACTTTATATTTATATCCATTATTTTATGTTTTGAAAGGAATCTACAAACCACATGTTGTCATTTTTGTTCTCAAAGCCTAATATTAAGGAAAATTCGGTTTTTAATGTTTTCCTTATGAGGTAGAATTTTAGAATGACCTTCGACATCTACCTACACGCTGTAATTTATGGGAGATTATGAACACTGTGGCAGAGTAGGGTCCAGTTCAACCTGAGCATTTAGAGGCCATATATCATCTTAATCCATTTTCTATTTGTAAGCAGCTTAGGAGAAAATTGCAAAAGAAGCAAAACTATAAACAATAATTTATATTTTGATAATACTTTATATATTAATGATATATGAAGATATGAGTAGAATATTTAAAATATCACCAGGAGAAAATGTAAGTGGAGAATTGTCTTTGCTATTTGTTTATAGAAGTCCTTGTGCTGGAGAGATGGCTCACCAGTTAAGACTAGTGGCTGCCCTGCTCTTCTACAGGTCCTGAGTTCAATTCCTAACTACCGCATAGTGGCTTACAACCATCTGTAATGGGATCCAATGTTCTCTTATAGTATTTAGGCATTCATGCAAATAAAACACCCATATATGTAAAATACATAAACAAACCTCAAAAATAATCTTCTTTAAAAAAAATAAATATCTCTATAAAACTCAAAGTATAATACAAATGCTACAAAACTCTTGGATTCTTTTATTTAAAAGCCTCATTTTCTTGTTATTGATAATAATCTACTCTCAGAGATTGAAGGTTAATGTTGCTGGAAGTTTACCTAACAATTAAAGAAAATTATGTTTTGCAGCTTTGAACTCAGAAGACTAAAGATTTCTTGCCAGTATCTGGAATCAAGCTGGCATACCATTAAAGCCCAGTTCAAGTTCAGTTAATCTGGATTATCTCCTTTTACTCCATGACCTTTGTCCCTCCTACAACCAGATCGCTACCGTGATGAAAGGAACTTGTCTAAATATTTAGAAATGGTTTATGCCATAAAAATATACTATAAAGACACAAGTAATACAAGACTTATAAATACATTTTAAGTATTGGAGGTTTCAGATTTGTTCCAAGGTATTTTCATAAACTCTTAAAACCCCTGTTCTAAGACTTAGAATTTTTAATTGGAAATATCTTTCAATTTAAAGAAATATAGTAAGAATTTTCCCACTATTCACACCCTTGCTTTCCCTGGTTCCTGTTACCCCAGGTTAATTGTGAAATATTAATTGTCTGGAACTGTGTGGTTTTAATTCCATATATTTGTGAATTTTCTTATTTTTCTTCTGCTCTTTATTTCTAGTTTCTGTTGTGATCAAATGTTATTTGGCCTAAAGTAAATCTTCTTAAATTTATTGACTTGTCCCTTTCCATGTTACCTATCCTGGAAGATAGTTCATACATTTGAAAGTAAAGCAAATTCTGCAGCTATTAAGTAGGTAATCTGCTTGAGTCTATAAGATACATTTAGTCTAGTGTTTTGCAATGCCACTATTTCCTTATGGATTTTCTGGCTGGCTAGTCTATCTTCTTTGAGAGAAGGATATTGATATCTCTTGCTCTTTTGTGTTGTTGCTTTGATTATTTATTTATTTATTTATTTATTTATTTATTTATTTATTTATTTATTTTTGAAATCAGGGTTTTATGTAGCCCAGGTGGGCCTCAAACTATGTAGCCAAGGCTGACCTTGAACTTATGATACTCCTGCCTCTACTTCTCAAGTGCTGAGATTAGAGTTGTGTTTCACCTGCTCTTACTCTTCTAGAAATGTTGTGACTGCCTCCTTTCTATCCTATCACTGCTTATATATGTTGATACTGCATTATGAATACATATATATTTATAATTGTATGCCCCTGTGATGGACTGGCCTTTTTATCATTAACAATGTCCTACTTTGTCTTTGGCAGTAGTTTCTGAATTAGGGACTGTCTTACCTAATTATATCCAAGCCTGTTCACTTCTGCTTACCATTTATACACAATATCTTTTCCTAATCTTTCAGTTGTAGTGTGTCCTTATCCTTAAACTGACTATGAGTCTTTCTTGTAAGCAACACACAGTTAGAGCTTGCTTTCTTGTGCATTGAGGTACTGTGTATCTTTGCTGGAGAAGTTTAATCCATTTACAGTTTAAAAACTTAATAACAGGGAAGAACTTAATTGGCTTGTTTCCATTGCTGTGTGTCATCTTGTGGTTCTTTTTCCTCTTGCCGTGTTCTTTCATGCCTCACTGGTCGTTTGCATTAACACACTTCAGTTCCTTTCTCTTTGGGTAACTACTAGATGTGTTGTCTTTGTGGCTACCAAGAGACTCACTTCAGTCATTAAATTCCTCATCATCAGTATTTATGTTTGGTTCCTTTGTAATTTTACAACTCGTCCTTGAAATTATCACTCTGTGCATAAAGTTCTGACTCCACTGAGCAGTGTTATGATCACTGTTTTCAATTCTCTTTCAGGTAATTCATATATCTCCAATTCATTAGTGACAGCTTCTGGAGTTTTTCCTGTTCTTTTCTTTAGATCATGTTTCCCTTTTCATTTATATTGATTCTGTATTGATATGTAGGTACTAGGAAAAAATCACTACCTTTACTTATCCTCGGCGATTGATGTAGTGAAGAAAATCTTCAAAGAATAGCCCAGTAAGAACTTTCGGGGTCCTCTCTATACATTCCTGCTAGCCCAAGCCATCCTCTTAGTTCTTAGCAGTGTCCAGGATCTAACAGACTTGATCTTGTCAGCATTCCACAACAGATGAGAGAAAAATCAGTTACTCAGTGAGTTTCAGAGAAGTTAAAATATTGGAAACAGTCAAACGTCTTCCCTCCCTGTGTCTGGGGGTTTTGTGTTCACTGGGAACAGAGTGGCTATGGCAAGGGCTCATAAGCTGGTTCAACTCTTCATTTTGTAGTAGCCTTCAGGAATGAGCCAGGTCCACTGATGCTCTGACATAGAGAAAACAGAAGGAGTAAGAGGCATGTCTATGAGTATCCATGTGTCTACTCAAATGTTTGCACTCTGTAACCACTCTAGTGTCTAGCACATTTAAAGTTTCATCAGCACTATGAGACAAATAAGACAAGACAACAGTCCATTGGTATAGCCCATGTTTTCTTCCCAATCACATTGTGCCCTGGGTCAAAGAAGGAGCTCCTGTGCTGAGAGACTGTCTCTACTTTCCTAGCTCTTTCTTGTAGCTGGTTCCGTACCCCTTGGGCAGCAGTTGCCTTTCAACTAATTTCTGGGCTTCTTGTGAATTGCCCACGCACTTACTGCTAGTTCAGTACATCTGTGGGAAACACAGTCCAAACCTTAGCCTCAAAGGCTTCTGTCCTGCTGTTTTATACAGATCCTGGTGACTGTGTGTTTTGTGAATGTCATGTTAGGATATGTGGTACTATATTTTTAAAATTACATCATCACAAGAATATGTTTGCTAAGTAGTTTAAAGGCTTGCATTAATACTCATAACATATTGACCTATCACATTTTAATTTTCACATATATTTGCAAAGATGCAAAGTACATGATTTTTAAAATTTTCTTCCTAATATTTACATGTCACTTTACCTTTTCTTCTTGAAATTTTTTCTTCATATACTATATTTTGATCTTATTTCCTCTCAAAACCTCTCAGATCCTTTCCACCTTCCAACCAGCTGACTTCATGTTCTCTCTCTGTGTCTCTGTGTATCTCTCTCTCTCTTAAAAATAATCTAATACAAATTTCTTAGCAAATGATTTGCTTATCTTATGTTTAAAGAATCAGATTTTTGCTGTAATGATTTAATACAGTTTTTCGGCTCTTCTCTTCCTAGTTTCTATTTTTGTTCATATAATTTTGGGTTTTTAAAAATTATTTTCTGTTGATTTTGTTGTTGCTATTTGTTCTTTTGCTTCTGATTTGTGAGCTGAGAACTCAAATTTTAATTATTTTTATTAATGGTAGTTTAGAGTGATGATGTTGCTCTGTGACTCTCTTGAATGGACCATGTCGACTGTGACATGATTTATGATTGTTTTTACAGAAGTTCTTTATGTGTGAGTGCACTTTTCATGTGGCAGCACATTCAATTACCAGATTAACAGATCTTTAAAAAAAAAACCTTTATTTTTTAATTTCTAGGCATATTTTATTATAATCATAAAAGCTTATTTGAAATATTTCTACTATATGGAAGTCATTGATTATCTGGCTTTAGTATATGGTCAAGGTTTTGTGAACAATCCACATGTGTTCTTTTCTCATTGTCAAGGTGTATTTTGAGTATATATTACCATTGTCTTTTTACTGATATTTTGTCTATATATCTGTCTTTTACTGAGAGTGTGTTGTTTTTAAGAATTATATGAATATTCTTTTATCTGATTATTTTTGCATCTTTTACAGTCTATTTTCTACTGTATTTGTTATGCTATTTGGTGTGTAGACCTCCTTGACAATTATATGTTCACTGAAGACTGTGAAAATTAACAGCTCTGAGTGTTCATTATCTTATAAAAAGTCACTTTAGTCCTGCTGTATGGCATATCAAGGTTAAAACCCTGGTTCTTCTGTTGTTCCATTTTAAGTGACAGAACTCTAACCCATCCCTTTTGGTTGATTTAAATCATTGGGTGGCATTTGATTTTGTGTAAGAGTATTTTTCATTTATAAGCATAGGTAGGTTCATTAACACCTATTAATATATTGCTATTCTTATTCTTAATTCTGACATGGTTTTATTTCATCTTCTTTGTCAGGATACATACAACATAACATATAATATAATTCTTCTGCCCATGTCCCTGTCCTGTTAACAGTTCGATCTTCAATTACATATATGAACTGCTCAGTCATTTTCCAATGGTTTCTGTGTGATTGTTCTGTTAGGTGAAGTGGATCGTCCAGTAAGCAGCCCTGGAAGGGCAGGAAAGGCACTTGTGTGTAATTTCCCTTAAGTATGGCATATTCAGAAGTGGACCCTGACATCCAAGGAACAGTGACACAAGATATATCTTGATTTTGCTGAAACTTGTGCTGTTCTTATGATTGTGTCCTTTCCATGTTGTTTTAAATATATGTTTGTATATGGATGAGCTAAAGAGGTGGATAAGCAGTTAAAGTGTTGGACACACAAGTAGAAAGACCAGACTTCAATTGCCAGGACCCAATAAGTGCTGGGTGAACAATGGTAGCTCACCTGTAATTCCTGCCTTGAAATATGAAGACAGGATCTCCAGGGGAATACGGCCAGGGAAACTATCCAGGTTAGTTGTTATGGGGTATTTATATACTGCGTGAAGGTGTGTCATTGTGATTGGTTTAATAAAAAGATGAACAACAATAGCTAGGCAGGAGAGGTTAGGTGGGACTTCCAGGCAGAGAGATGAACTCGGGATGAATCTAGACACGCAGCACTAGCCAGTGAGACACAGAGGGGGGCAGACATACATTGTGGAGAAAAGGTAACCAGCCATGGGACAGAACAAAGATTAATATAAATGGGTTAATATAAGTTATAGGAACAAGCCTAAGTCAAGGCCAAGCTTCCATAATTAATAAGAAGTCTCTGTGCCATTATTGGGGAGTTGGCAGTGCCCAAAGAAAGTCTAACAAGAAAGACCCTACTGCAGTTAGTAAATTCAGGAATTGACTAGAAGACTCTGCCTCACTAAGGAAGAAAGAAGAACAATCAAGGAGGAGTTCCTACCTCAACTTCAGTCCACAAGCACAGGCACGCCGCTTGCACAAGCAATGCCTAACTCAGGCACACCCACACACACCTGAAAACACATATACATTTTCATGCACACCTCACACAAATATGCATGGAAAAAGAGAAAAAAAATCAAATTTCTGCCTATTTTTTTAAATTTGCATGTAATTTCATTTTTCTTCTTGGAAATTCTAAAAACTTTGGTTTTGTGATTAATATCTAATTATTGAAAATATGAACCTTCTGGGTCATTTTTTTCCTAGAACTTAAAATTTTTCAGTGTATGGAATCAGCTTTTCTTTTATTTCTGGAAACGGTTTTGGATGTGAGTTAAGTACTGTCTCTGTCTCGTGGTTTTGATTTTATTCTTCAGAGCATCTGTTTCACGCATGGTGGACCTTATTTTACCCACCATTCACCTTTTCTCTTCATTTGCTTTTTTTTTTTTTTTTACTTACTGTTTTTCTCTTTTACTTCCATGCTTTTTAAGGTTTTTGTTTTTTTTTGAATTCACAGCTGTGGGCCCTTTTCCATTTAGTCTTCATTTATAATGTAATCTTACATTCTACTTTCTCTCTTTGCGAATGTAATCGGTATATTTTATCTTTCCTGTCTTTTCTTCATTTGTGACCCATTTTTATTTATTCTCCTGGTTCACACTGCTCTGTCTGTTGTTCTGGCTGCTATGATCTGTCGTCACTGCTGTTTTGTCTTTCATGTCCTCAAGTGGATTTTTGACAGTATGTAATTCAACTTAGAGTGTTGCATTACAGTTTTATGAGTGACTTTTAATCAATACAAAAGCTTTTACTGGCACTTCCTGATTTTTACACACACACACACACACACACACACACACACAAAAAAAAAAAAAAAAAAAAAAAAAAAAAAACCAAACTGAGTATTAACAAAATATTTTCAACTTTCATTCCTTATTCCCTTCACTTTCTTGTGACCAGTGGGTGTCATTGGCATGTATCAGATTTTCTGGAAACAACCTTCTTTGAGGTTTCAATTCAGTTACTGTCAAGCCCCTTTACCCATAATGCTTCTCTGAATTGTCATGCTCGGTGGTTTGTAGTTGGCATTTGATGCTAATTTTTTCTTGATAATTTTTCTCCTGTCATTCATAGATACTGTTCATGTCTATCCACTCGCGGATTATGAGGGATTATGATTGTTTATGAGACAGAGTTTTACGTAGCCATGCCTGGCCTTGAACTCCTGATTCATCTGCCTCTATCTCCCAAGTGCAATTCTTATACACAAGTGCCACCATGCCAGGCTATTTCTTAAGCACCATCATTCTGAATCTTCAAATGTGTTATGGGAGTTCTCTGAGAGTTCTCCGGGCACTTGTTTAATTACTTTTCTTTTATAATTTGAAAGTTTTCTTTTCTATTTATTAATTTTTAGGTTAGTATATAAAGTAAATGGATTCATTATGGTATTTTTGGTTTGTTTTTAATTTTATTTTTTAAGTCAGTATCAAAAATTAAAGTTGAAAGTCCTGATTCACCTGCTTAGACTAAGTGATTAAAGTTAGGATCAGTGAGTAGTCTTGAATTATTTTGACCGTATCTAGCCTTGGTATCACACAATGAAAGTGCTGCTGTATTGTGTGAGCATTCCTTCAAACCACATCAGCCCAGTTTCCTGATGAGAATAACATCAGACAGATGCCAATAAAAGACTGTACTATAATATCCCTTGGCAGTGACCTCAAACTGCTAAGGTCGTAAAAACAAGGAAAGTATGAGAAACTGTCATAGCCCCAAAGAGTTCAAGAAAAGAAAACTAAATTGAATGTGGCTTCCTGAATGGAATCTGGACTAGAATAAAGGAAGTCAGTTTTGAGGGTTTTCTTCTTTTTTCTTCCTTTTTTTGGACTGGAGAAAGTAATAGACTTCAGTTAATAATGAGGTATCAAATTTTGGTTCATCAATTATTAATAGAAAATAATTGTAATAATGCCAGATGTTAACAGTGGAAACTGAGGATATGAGATTGTTGTCATTATAATTGCCTCAATTTTACTTTACTAAATCTAAAACTTTTCTTTTAAAATCCTGATTGAGAATAACAATGACACAAAAAATGTATTTAGAAAAACAATCTTTAGTGATTAAAGAAAATATTTATATTTTAAAAGTCACACATGTTATTTTTAAATTTCCAAGGTTTACTGATTAGAAAATCAATTTTTGACTCATGAGTAAATTAATTACCAATTTTTTTTTATTTTTCTAGAAAAATAAATACGAAGTCCAGACTTCAGTAGACATTTATTTTTGGAACTTTTAATTGAGTTTATAAATAAAAAAATATTTAGTGTTAGCATGTTTATGACCTCAGAAGTTACTCTGATGCAACAGTAACTTAAAAGTTCTAAGTTCTACAGTATTATGAATATCAATGGTAAATAACATTAACACAAATATCTAACTTTAAAATTATAATTCTGAATTGTTACTAATTTTGTGACATACAAAATGTAAACAACAATGATGTGGGTTTCTTCTTGAAGAAGCCCAGTTGTTCTGTGTGTGATATAACTCTGGTAGCTGATGGTGGGAACACACCAAGCACAGTTGTGTGTAGAAACACACAGTCTTTGTGACTGTCTGTTACTCCCATTCACTTTACATTTGTAGAGTGGTGTAGATTTTTTAAATAGAAAACTTAACATGGTATGAGAGATGACCACAACCTCTTACATAAGACCTTTGACTCACATTGCTCACTTCACAGTGTCCATAAATCAGAAGGCTAGGGGAGAAATTTACACATTTATCTTTAAATCTGAACTCTTTATTTAGTCTACATAAGTAGTAATTTTTACATGTATAAATAAATAAGACAGAATTTCTCTCTCATTCTTTCTCTGTGTCTCTTGTTCTATCTTTCTGTCTTTCTGTCTGTTTGCCTGTCTGTCTGTCTTTATTTATTTATTTTGCATCCTAACCATAGTTTCTCCTCCTTCCTCTCCTCTCAGTTCCTCCTCCCATGCCCCTTCTGTTCCCACCTCCCAATCTACTCCTCCATCTCTGTTTAGGAAAAGGCAGGTCTCCCATGAGTATCAACAAAACATGGCATATCAAGTTGCAATAAGACTAAGCACCTTCCCATGTATTAAAGCTGGGCAAGGTGACCCAGTATAAGGAGAAGAGTTTTGAAATCCAGTAAAAGAGTCACAGACAGCACCTATTCCCACTGTTAAGAGTCCCACAAGAGGACCAAGCTACACAATTGTAACATATATGCAGAGTACCTATGTAAGTCCCACACAGGCTCCTCGGCTGTCAGTTCAGTCCCTGTGAGTCCCTAGGTTGTTTAATTCTGTGAATTTTCTTGTGGTGTCCTTGACTGTCTGGCTCCTACAATCCTTTCTCCCCCTTTTCTTCAGTATTCCCCAAACTCTGAATAATGTTAAGCTGGATGAAACCTCTCTGATAACAATTGGACTGGGCACCAATCTGATCACAGGAGATGGCCAGTTCAGGCTTCTTATCCACTATTGCTAGGAGTCTTAGCAGGAGTCATCCTTGTAGATTCCTGGGAGATTCCCTTGCACCAGGCTTTTACCTGACCCCAAAATGCACCCCCTTTCCAGTAGTCACTTTCAGTATTCCTCCTCTGTATGCACCCCCACCTGATCACTCACATTCCCATCCCCACCTGCCTTCAGTCTACTCATGAAATCTCTTCCATTTCCCCTTCCCGGGGAGCTCCAAGCATCCTCCCATGAACCATTCTTGTTACCTAGTCTCTCATGGTCTGTGGATTGTGGCATGGTTATCCTTTACTTTACATCTAGTATCCACTTATCAGTGAGTACATACCATATTTATCTTTCTGGGGTCTGGGTTACCTTGCTCAGGATAATTTTTATTTTAGTTCCATTCATTTGCCTTCAAATTCTCTGGTAGCCTTGTTTTTAACAGCTGAGTAATACCCCATTATATAAATGTACCACATTTATCCATTCTTTGGTGGAGGGACATCTAGGTTGTTTCCAGGTTCTGGCTGTTACAAATATATCTGCAATGAACATAGTTGAGGAAGTGTCCTTGTGGTATAATTGAGTATTCTTTGGGTATATGCTCAAAAGTAATCAATTCCAAATTTTCTGAGAGACTACCATATTAATTTCCAAAGTGGCTATACAAGTTTACACTCCCAACCATCAATGGAGGAGTGTTCCCCTTGTTCCATATCCTCATCAGCATGAGCTGTCACTTGTGTTTTGATCTTGGCCATTCTGACAGGTGTATTATGGTATCTCAGAGTCATTTTTAATTTGCATTTCCCTGATGGCTAAGGGTGTTGAACATCTCCTTAAGTTTTTCTCTGCAATTTGATATTCTTCTGTTGAGAATTCTCTGTTTAGATCTTTACCCCATTTTTAAACTGGATTATTTGGTTTGTTGATATCTAGTTTATTTTAGAATAAATGTTTTAGAAGTCAGCCTTCTGTCAGATATGTGGTTGCTGAAGATCTTTTCCTTTTCTGTAGGCTTCCACTTTGTCCTGTTGACGGTGTCCTTTGCCTTAACAACCCACATCTATTATACCTCTGGATTGCATTCCTACTCGGCATCTGAGTGAAGGTAAACCTAAATAGGGTTAAAAATCTCCATTAAATTTGAAAACAAGTATATCATATTGAAAGGCTTTTGTATAATTATTTGTGGAAATAAGATTAAGTATAATGAAGAAACAATTCCATGTAAAACATATCTAGATGCATAAATCTTTGCTGTTTCATGGAATGGATAATTTTGTTTCCATTGGACAATAAAACTACAATTCTATAAAATGGTTTTGAATCTGGGCTTTTGACTAGTATTTTAATTAGTTACTGAGTTAAATTCTGTCTGTCCAATCATTTTAAGAGTAGTGATTCCTTTTCCCATATGAGGTAAAAATCACTTCAATTATCATTTTGTAGAAAATTCTTTCATAAAATTGGGTAGGAGTGGGTGAAATGGCACAGTCGGTGACGTGCTTGCCTCTAAGCCTGAAGAGCTGAGCTCAATCAGAAAAACCCACACACTGCAAACATACTTGCTGGATGTCGTTCTGTATGTTGTAAATGTGTGTTGCTCTGATTGGTTGATAAATAAAACGCTGATTGGCCAGCAGCTAGGCAGGAAGTATAGGTGGGGCAAGCAGACAAGGAGAATTCTGGAAAGAGGAGGGCTGATTCAGGAGTCACCAACCAGACACAGAAGAAGCAAGATAACAAGGCAGAACTGAGAAAAGGTACCAAACCACGTTGCTAAACATAGATAAGAATTATGGATTAATTTAAGTGTAAGAGCTAGTCAGTAGCAAGCCTGAGCTAATGGCCAAGCAATTACAAATAACAAGCCTCTGTGTGCTTACTTGGGGGATGTAAGTGGGAGAGATTTGTCCCAACCACCAGCAGGCAAGGACACAGGAAATCTTCTGACTACAAATAGTAAGTCCCCCAAGCTGTCCTCAGCATCCACCTTGATGCCATAGTATATACCCCTATATACATAAATCTTAACTTGGCATTATGCAGTAATATACAACATTCTCTAAAAGGTTAAATTGTAAGGAAATAGGGTGCCCATTTGAGAGTGCTCTTCAGTGCTCTAATATCCACAGCTGCTAACCACCTTGACTGAAATAATCTTCAGTGTGGACACACAACAACATAACTTAAAGTACAATTGAAGAGGAGTCCACTTAAATAATAAAAGAATCTATACAAAGAAGTCTAAAGTGGGTAGAGGTTTGCATTCTCTTCAAGTAATCAAACTAAGAACCAGCAAAAGTTAAAGAAAATGACATTAATGGTCATTTGTACTTTTCAATTCTACAGGAAAGCCCCTTCATCTTTTCTGGCTTTGTATCCAAATATGGCATTGACGTTGCTTATAAATTTCAATGATATGGACCATCTGCTCCACATGATAAAATAGAAGTGATGATTTACTACTGTGTCTTTTACATATGAATAAAACACAACTCAGATATGCATCAGAGAGCAAAACAAATTAATTATACACAGAAACAAAAGAAAAAGAAAAAAGCCACAATCTTTTCTACAACCTAATGAAGAAAGGGTGCGTCATAACTGAGAGTAATTCAAATCAAATTCAAATCAAAATGAAGGGGGGATGGGGTGTAATAGTAAAATTAATTTTTAAAGTAAAAGTTCAAGTAAGATTCCTTAAAAAATAATGTATTTTTCCATCTGTGTCAAAATCATCAGTTAAAATTGGGTGTGAATAATCAAATAAAAATTTTATTTAGAGCCAGCTTGTTGTAGCTCATGCCAGTAACCCCAGCACTTGTACAAAACCAAAAGCAGTCTGAACTACAAAATGAAATCCTCTTTTGAGACATTTTTTTAAAAGCACTACTTTAAAAGTGCCCAATAATCTGGAAATATAGGGTACTGTTAAGATTCTCACAGTAATCATCCTTTCACAGGTCATGTGATGAATATCAGCTTCCCAGCCGGTAGCACTAAAGAGGTTCTGGACATTTCTGGAAGTGAGACCTATCTGAATGACATAGGTCATTGAGAATGTGTCTTTGACAGGTAGATCTGCTCCTGTCCCTGTTCTTTTTCTCTTTTTCTATCCAGTATTTCTGTCACATACCCCTGACACCATGGTGTTCAGCCTCCACATGCCCAGAATCAATACTTCATTCACTGAAACATTGAGACTGTGCAAGATGGGCATATTTTATATTAAATCAGAGAGAAAGGAGAGAGGAGATGAGGAGAAAGGAAAAGAGGAGATGAGAAGGAGAAACAAAGGGAAGGGTGGAGAGGGAGAGAAAGAGAGAGAGAGGGAGGGAGAGAGAGAGAGAGAGAGAGAGAACACTGAATTCATTTAAAGACAGAAATAGCTTTATCTGGACAGCTAATAAACCGTAACTTCGATTGCTTTAACTTAGACTATTTTTCTTTTGTTCAGAATTCCCCACACACCTGCAAAGTTTTAATAAAATTAAATCATGAGAAATTATAAACGCTTGGAAGCTCGTAGCTTTTGGATGCCAATGAGCTAGATGAAACAAACTCAATGTTTTTGTTCTGCTCTGTGCACATTTACCTTGAACATAGAGGTGAATTTTTGGTCCAGTGCTGACATCATAACTGCAGCCTCTCTATGAACAATCACTTGTGAGGAAGACCAGTCGTGGCAGGCTTTCAGGGTGTTTAGTGCTTTCTTCTGAATAAGGAGATAAAAATGGAAATGTTAGCAGGTTGTCTGTTTCAGGTTGCTTTACCACATGGGCACAAACCTCAAGTCTTGGTAATTCTTATGGAAAAGGGGAATGTTTCAGCTAAAGGGTTCAACCCACAGCAGTGACTCAGGGTCAATATTCTCAGGGGTTTGGATTGCTTGTTTATTTTCAGCTAAAACTCAAATACAATGTTTTGGGTCTGGATGAAATCAATAGGCTAATATACAGATCTAAAGTCTCAGAGGGGTGTGGAACATATAGTAAAAGTTTGTAAATGCTTGTAGAATATGAATGTTTGGGCTCCATAGTAACTATACTCACTATACACCAAAGCTGGTGTGGAGGGGTTTGTTTCTTATTCATGTAGTTTAACAGTTTTTAAAGGGTCTTTAGTTCTTTTAACTGTTAAAGCAAAGAAAGGTGGCTTTCCAGAGACTATCAACTTCATTGTTGTCCCTGTTACTGCTGCTATTATTATTTAGAACAGTGTAATTAGAGCTGCAACTCCAACCTGAGAACTTAAGTCACCATTTTGTTGGTAGTCAGAATCAATATTATCTGTCTTTCTGATAAGTACCAGTTGAGATTGATGACACGATATACATATTAAGATATATATTGGGGGTGGGTAAAATTATAAATGTTCTTCATTCTCCTCCATTCCAAGGAAAGAGGTGGCAAAAGAATCATCATCTGGAAAGATGGAGAGATCAGACAGAGATAAGAGGAGAGAAGATCTGTTGGGGATGCTGTGAATGTGTTGCTCTGATTGATAGATAAATAAAACGCTGATCGGCCAGTAGCCAGGCAAGAAGTATAATGTAGGTGGGATAAGGAGAGAGGAGAATTCTGGGAGGGGGAAGGCTGAGTCAGGAGACAATGCCAGCTGCCTTGATGAGAAGCAAGATGTAAGTTACCAGTAAGCCACGAGCCATGAGGCAAGGTAGAGATTTATAGAAATGGGTTAATTTAAGATATAAGAACTAGATAGCAAGAAGCCTGTCATTGCCATACAGTTTGTAAGTAATATAAGTCTCTGTGTGTTTGCTTGGGTCTGAGCACTGCGGGACTAGCGGGTGAGAGAGATTTGTCCTAACCGTGGGCCCCACATGACCAGGGAAACTTCAGCTACAGAGATCTGACTATGTGTTGGCTTACGTGTGTCCCAGTTATCTCTTGAGCCACCAAGCCCTTCAAAGATGCTCTTAAGGAGTAGAGAAATGAATGGGATGGGTAGAAAGTGTGAACTCTGTGTGTGCAAAGAAGAACCCTAGAGATCAGGTGAGTCTGAGGTTTCTTGTGTATCATTCAGGATGAAGATCTCTGCAGTATAAAAAAAAAATTAAGGAAGATAAAGGGTAGAGAGAAGCAGGAAGCAGGCTGTGTAGGGTTGGAGGAGGGTGTAGAAAAGACTCATCCTGAGCAATGCAGTTAGCAGGTCCTGCTTCCTCTATGAAAAGGCCACATACCTGCCCTGGGATGGGGGGTAAATATCTAGATTCCTTGTATTTAAAATCCTCAAAGATCGAGTGATATTCACTGAGCTGAGAAACACCAGCAATCAGCCAAAGAGAAGACTGCCCCCTTCCTGATTAAAGAGAGCTCTTGTCTTTCTTTTTTGTTTTTTCTTGTTTTTTATTTTTTGTTGTCTTCTGTTTTGTTGTGTTTAACACTCTCTTCAAGTAGGAGTTATTGACTAGAAAAACAAAAAGATTGAGACTATAGAAAAAGTAGATAAATTCCCTTTCCTTCCCACAGACACACTTTAAGCCACAACACTAGTAGACTATTTTAACTATCTATGGGGGCAGGGATTTCTGTGATGGAACATTTACAAACTAATTCTAAAAATTATCACCCTCCCCCCACAAAAAAAACACGTAAAAGATAAAAATAACCAAGACAATCCTAAATAAGAAAAGGACGGGAACTTTATACTATTAGATCTTAAGACTTACTACACAGTGAGTCAGTGACATAAATACTGGAAAACAGGACAGTGAAACAGAACCTCTAAAAAGACCCACAAATATGAGATCACTTGACTTAACAAAATTAATGGCACTGAGGTAATTAGATATCCAATTAACTTTGATAATCATCTATCATTATGATTAAAAAAATTAATTGGAGACTGATTATAACATAAACATGCAATGTTAAACACTATAGAATTAAACTACCATATCAAGGTATTTTGGAATACTCCAGAAAATTAAGGTGGGGTGTTTTACCTTTATACAGGAAACAATACAAGCTACTGTCGGAACCACCACAAGCCATTAGCTACAAGATGTTTTCACTTTCAACAATGGAACACTCTACATTGCATTCTGTGTATATCTTTGCAAAATTAAGTGTTTAATGGTGTCTACAATAAAAAGCAAGTAGCGTGCAAAAAATTAACATAGAAAAGGGTATAGAAATGTTGGTGTGGTAAAGAAATGGTTCAGTTCTAAGACTTGAGAAGTTATATAATGCAGAAACATAAATCCTATTATTAAGTAACCATGCTTACTTAGGTTTGAAATGAAATATTTTTGCTGAATTTTCATTATTTTTCAAAACACCTCATGCTTTAAGAACATAAATCCTTATTACATTGTTTGAGCCTAAATACTTAAAGAAAATGGTTATGCTTTTCGTTTAACTTAGCAGGTCTATTAAAAATTGGGGAATGTTAAAATTTTAATAGACCAAGAAATTATGGAAAGTTTTAGGAAAAAAATGGAAATAAAATATTCATGGCATCCAAGTGAGCAAAATTCCTTATACAAGAATAAAATGCACTAAGCATAAACACATTTGACAAAATATATTATATTAAGATTAAGAAGATATATTTATACAAGGCATTAAATAACTGAAAAGGCTAGCAGAATACTTGGAAATAATATTCACTATGCACATACCTAAAAGGGAATTCGTATCTGGAAAACATAAAAGAAACTCTACAAATCCTTTTAAATAAACAAAGAATCTCAGACACTTGATTTCAACAATTGCCAAAAGGGTCAATTAGCTTGGTTAAAGGGTCAAATTCATTTTTTTCTTAGCCTCAATATTAATTTTATTAATTGTAACAGCACCTCTGAAATTGCTTAATGAATCTCACTCTTTCTATTTTATTACTAAGTTTTCACACATGTCAAAATAGAATTGCGTTTACATTTGCTTCAAAATTAAAATCAGTTGAGATTAGGTTGAAATTCATAACAATTATTTGCTAGCCTGAATTACTGGAATATGTTAATTTTACAGAAATTGTATATTTTCTCTTTCAGAGGCTAACATCTTTTTAACTTTATTCCCTTCCTTTTATGTATTATTATGTGTGTATTATGTATGTTTGTGATCTTTCATGTGCCACAAGTGCATATGTGAAGGTTAAAGAATAGCTCTGTGGGTCAGTTCTCTCCTTCCACCTGTGCTATAGCTCCAGGGTTTGTCCTTAATTCATCAGGCTATATGGCAAGAGTTGTTACCTGCTGAGCCGTCTCACCAGCCCCTGAAATCCATTGACTTTGTAAAATTATTTCTTTTATATTTGAAATTATAACTACATCATTATCTCCTTCCCTCCCTTCCCTCCAAATTCTGTCTATATTAGATATTCAATTAACTTTGATAATCATCTCTCATTATGCATAAAAAATTAATTTGAGACTGATTGTAAACATAAACATGCAATGCTAAACAATATAGAATTAAACTACCATATCAAGGTGCTTTGAATGCTCCAGAAAATTAGGGTGGGGTGTTTTACCTTTGTATGGGAAACAATACAAGCTACAAATATATATATACATATATTTATATATTTAGAATCATATATTTAGAATTATATATATGTGTGTGTGTGTTTGTGTAATTCTAAATATATAAATATAATCTGCTTGGTCTGTATAATGTCACTTATGTTTCTCAGAACTGAGCTTTTTGGTGTTGGAAAAACAATTGGTGTGCTCTTTCTGGGGGAAGACTATTTCTCCTGTTTTCAACACTCCTTAGTTCTTTCTGTAGGGTTGAGGCTTCTTGGGCTTTCCCCTGAATATGGTAGCATGTCTATTGCTGTTGTCTTTGTTCAACTCACGTTGAAGCAGTCATGTTAGTGAGACTTTATGGGTATAACTTTTGACATTCTCTGAGACACAATCATATCAAATTCCTATTCTTTTGTCTCTTACGAATATATCCATACCCATTTCCACAATGATCCTTGAGCCTCAAGTACAGGAGTTGTCTTGTAGATGTATCTATTGGAACATGGATCCACACTCTATGTTTTCTTTGCTTTAGTGTTCTGTAATGGTCTCTGCTACAAAAAGAAGTTTCCTTGATGAAGGGTGAGGACTACCCTTATAAGAACAATAATTTGGAATATCATTACGGATTATGCTAGTTTAATAAATTGCTGGTTATAGAGATCCATGACTTCACTAAGTTTCACCCTGAGTAGTTTCACCCAGAGACTTTCACCCTGAGTAGTTGGCTAGATGTCTAGTACCAGATATGATTTCCCTCTTGCTGAACAGCTCTTAAGTCTAAATAGAAAGCTGTTGGTTGTAGCTAAAGTTTTTCTGCCGTGCCCACAGTCAGGACAAATCTTTGTCACCCGCCAGTCCCACAGCCGCTCAGACCCAACCAAGTAAACACAGAGACTTATATTGCATACAAACTGTATGGCCATGGCAGGCTTCTTGCTAACTGTTCCTATATCTTAAATTAATCCATTTCCATAAATCTATACCTTGCCATGTGGCTCGTGGCTTACCAGCATCTTCACATGCTGCTTGTCATGGTGGTGGCTGGCAGTGACTACTTCCACCTTCCTGTTCTTTCTTTTCTCCTCTCTGTTAGTCCTGCCTATACTTCCTGCCTAGTCACTGGCCAATCAGTGTTTTATTCATTGATCAATCAGAGTAATTGACATACAGACCATCCCACAGCAGTTGGTTGATTCCCAATTTTCTAAGAAAGCGCCATATTGATTTCCAAAGTGGCTGTACAAGCTTGCATTCCCACCAACAGTGGAGGAGAGTTCCCCTTGCTTCACATCTTCTCCAGCATAAGCTGTCTTCAGTGTTTTTTATCCTAGCCATTCTGACAGGTGTAAAGTGGTATCTCAGAATTGTTTTGATTTGCATTTCCCTGATGATTAGGGATGTTGAGCAATTCCTTAAATGTCTTTCAGCCATTTGAGCTTCCTCTGTTGAGAATTCTCTGTTTAGCTCTATAGCTCATTTCTTAATTGGACTGTTGGGCATTTTAATGTCTAATTTCTTGAGTTCTTTGATATATTCTGGATATCAGCCCTCTGTCAGATGTGGGATTGGTGAAGATCTTTTCCCATTCTGGAGGTTGTCACTTTGCCTTGTTGACCATGTCCTTTGCTCTACAAAAGCTACCCGGCTATACCACTCTTGGGCATATTCCCAAGGAATGCTCAATCATACCACAAGGACACTTGCTCAGCTATGTTCATATCAGCATTGTTTGTAATAGCCAGAGCCTGGAAACAACCTAGATGCCCTTCAACTAAAGAATGGATAAATAAATTGTGGTACATATACACAATGGAGTGCTACTCAGCAGAGAAAAACAATGCCATTATGAGGTTTGTAGGCAAATGGATGGATCTAGAAAAAAATCATCCTGAGTGAGGTAATCCAGACACAGAAAGATAAACATGGTATGTACTCACTCATAGGTGGATACTAGATGTAAAACAAAGGATGACTAAACTGGTACTCAGAAATCCAGGGAGGCTACCTAGAAAAGAGGACCCTAAGAAAGACACGGGGATCACCCAATGACAGAGAAATGGCTGAGATCTACATGAGCAAACTGGACATGAAGAGGGGTAATGAAGGGCAAGGGTCAAAGGAAAGAGAGCTTAGAGGAGCAGAGGATCCCAGCTGGATCAAGAACAGAGATGGAGAACAAGGAAAAAGAGACTGTGATAAATGAAGACCCCACGGGAGTAGGAAGAAGCAAAGTGCTAGAGAGATCCCCAGAAATCCACAAAGATACATCCACAATAGACTACTGGCAATGGTCCAGAGAAAGCCCGAACTGACCTACTCTGGTGATCTGATGGCCCAACACCCTAACTGTCATGGTAGAACTCTCATCCAATGACTGATGGAAGCAGATGCAGAGATCCACAGCCAAGCCCCAGGTGGAGCTCCGGGAGTCCAATTGGCAAGAAAGAGAAGGGATTGTATGAGCGAGAATTGTTGAGACCATGATTGGAAAAAGCACAGGGACAAATAGACAAACTAGTAGAAACACATGAACTATGAACCAATAGCTGAGGTGCCCCCATCTAGATCAGGCCCTCTGGATAAGTGAGACAGTTGATTAGCTTGAACTGTTTGGGAGGCACCCAGGCAATGGGACCGGGACCTGTCCTTAGTGCATGAACTGGTTGTTTGGAACCTGGGGTCTTTGCTGAGACATTTTGCTCAGCCTTGGTGTAGGGAGGAGGGGACTGGACCTGCCTCAACTGAATCTACCAGACTGACCTGAGTCCCCAGGGGAGTCCTTGCCCTGGAGGAAATGGAAATGGGGAGTGGGCTGGGGTAGGGTGAGGGAATCCGTGGCTGATATGTAAAATTAAATTAAATTATAAAATAAAAAAAGAAAGCTGTTGGTTAACCCCAAGTTAAATGTGCTACTATTGCACCCTTAGGGCAATTATGCCATGCTGATTCTGTTTGTGGTGAATGAACATCATAGCTGAGCAAGACTGCTGATTGCTTTCCTCCTTTGGAAGCTTGCATAGCTTCTTCTGGTACTGTGAAAACTGGTCCTCAGGGAGGAGGCTTTCAGGTCAGGGCTTCGGGTGCCTCTTGGCCCTGTGTTTGAAGTGCATAATATCATCAGCAATAAGGACATATCTTCCCTGGGGAGTAACTAAGGGCAATAACAATAGCCTGCAATGTTTTTGGGAGCCTCTTGGGCAACTCCAACAATTCAAAAGAGGGCTTTTCATTACTGGTGTTGGTGTTTTGTTCGCTTATCTTTGGCTCTTGGAGGAAGAATTGTGAGCCCAGATGAGTGAACACAGTTTGTATATTTATGCACATAATTGTGTGGGTTTCGGGTTTTTTTTATGTAGATAGTGTATGATTCCTTATGACTTTTTCAGACATCTTTACTGTTATTTTACCCCCTCTCTCCTTCTTCCATATTTATTTGTCCTCTCCCTAACGAGAGCACCCATTTTTCCCATTTCACTTCCCCGATCAAATCATTTATATCCAACTATTATTCATTCTATTATTCCCCAAACCTCTTACCCCATAAATTATCCTTTTTATTCTCCTGGTTTTTTCAGTCACTTGATAATAAATACTTATACCTGAAGGTTTGAATCTATGAGCCTCAGATGAAAAAGAACATGTGACATTTGTCTTTCCGGGTCTAAGTTACCTCACTCAGTATGACCTTTTCTAATTCCATCCACTTGCCTACATAGTTCATGATTCCTTTTTTTTCTTTACAAATAAATAGTATTCCATGGTGTATGTATGTGTACCAAATTTCTGTTATCCATTTGTCAGTTGTACGCATTTAGGCATTTCCCAGATATTGTGGAGAAGGATGTTGAGTCCTTAGGCATATGCCAAGGAATGATATAGCTGTGACATTTGGGAGATTTATTATAAGCTTTTTGAGAATCCTCCATACTGATTTCCATAGTGGCTGCACCAGTTGACAATTCCACCAATAGTGGATGATGGTTCCCTTTCCCCACAATGTTGCCTGCATTTGTTTTCAATTGTTTAATTGGTCTTTACTATTCTGACATAGGTAAGATTAAATCTCAAAGTTGTTTTTATTTGTATGTCCATAATTGCTAGGGACAATGAACTTTTTTTTGAGATATTCATGAGACATTTTTTTTTTCTTATGTTGAGACTCTTTGTTCAAATCCTGGGTCCAGTTATAGAATGAGTCATTTATTTTTTTGACTCCTTGATTTTTGAATCCTTTATATATTCTGGAAATTAATCATCTGTCAGGTGTATTCTGATTCATTATTTATATGTGAAATGCAATTTAAAAACTCAGTTAGTTCCCACTCTTCAATCACCAGAATGCCTAAAATGAAAAGGATTGTTAATGCAAAGCCTAATGGAGAATTAACAATGTAAGTTCTAAAATATGCCTAGCAGGGACAAACTTAGTTTGAACATCTTGAAAAACTGTGGACAGCATATGAAGAAAGCTAAGATATACTACATACATTATAGTTTGCCAGTTTTACTCCTTGATACATACACAAAAAGTCAGCATTTTGAATCTAGTAGAAAACATCTTCAAAAATATTAATAGCATCCTTATTCATAATAACCAAATTTAGTCTGTGTTGTGTAATGGTTTGTTTTTTATTTGGTTGAAGCCTTTCTAGAAATAGTGGCCATAAGCCATGAAAGCCACATTGTATAAAAGGTTGAGGAAAAGGTTGAGGATGTTAAAGGTGTTGGAGGGATTGGGACTTAAGGTGTGTGTGTGCGTGGGACTTAAGGTGTGTGTGCGTGTGCGTGTGCATGTGCGTGTGTGTGTGTGTGTGTGTGTGTGTTGTATGTGCTATGTGTGTGTATGGTGTGTGTGTTTATACGTGGTGTGTATATGGTATGATGTGTTATAAGGTTGTGTGAAGGTGTCACAATGAGAAAATGAAACCAAAAGGTATAACACAGAAATGTATGCATTACAGGTCCCAAGGAGGTAAATGTGCTGATGGCAGGACATCAAAGAAGTTCAGAGGCAGCAGGGAGCTCAACAAGCATGTAACAGGAGATAATGAAGCTATGGGGTTATGTTTAGAATGTCCATAGACATTGTTCCCTAGGTTTCCTGTGGGGGTTGTGGATCCACTAGTTTTTTACAAAACACTTTTGAAAGGGAAACTTACATATTTCTCATGTCAATCATTAGGTTTCATCATGGTAGACAATGGTGGATTTGTTGATACTTGGGTCAGTGAAATGAGAAGCAAGTGAGGTATATCTCAAACCACCACATGGGTGTGTTTTATGTAAGCTAAAAATGTCAGGTTCTGAAGTGACTGTGTTTCCAAAATGTATCTAAAGCAAGAAAATGTGCTCAGTAACCAACGATAGTCAACATACTCATGACAGATTAAAACCTTAACATATTAACATGGCATTGCTAATAAGGGTGGAGTCCTCAGAGAGTGGAACAGAAAAATACAACCTACACTTTCACACCAAATGGTTCACATAGTACACACTCGAGTTCCACTAGCATGGTGTCCAGATCTTGAAAAACTAATTGAAGACTGTCCAGTTCAGAATAGCAACAATCTTGCAAGAGGCACGAGAGACTCAGAAGGGGCCCACTAGTGCTGCAAACGTTTTGTCTCTCTTCATCTAGGAGGTGGTTAGTTGTTGCTGGAGAGCTTCTCTCCAGGTTCCACCAAACCCCGCAGTCCCACAATCCACATATAAAATAATCACTCAGACACGTATATTATTTATAAACTGTATGGCCGTGGCAGGCTTCTTGCTAACTGTTCTTTTATCTTAAATTAACCCATTTTAATAAATCTATGCCTTGCCACATGACTCGTGGCTTACCAGCATCTTTACATGCTGCTTGTCCTGGTGGTGGCTGCAGTGTCTCCCCTTGCTTCTTCCTGTTTCCCCAATTCTCCTCTCTCCTTGTCCTGCCTATACTTCCTGTCTGGTCACTGGCCATCAGTGTTTTATTTATATAGAACGATATCCACAGCAGTTAGTTTTTCCACACATTGGTAAATTCCATTGAGTTGCTATTTTATGCTAGTTTGTTTGTGCACATTATATTTCACTGAGAAAATAAGCAGAACTGAATTTTTATTGACAAAATGAAGCAATTATTAAATGGTCAAACTAGCATGCAACCTGACTACAATATCTCTTAGGACAGATATACTCAGCCTAATATACTTTTGGGTAGTTACTTACAGATTTCTTTAAAATCCTACATTTGTGTCTCCTGTGATACAATTTTCTCCATGTATAGTTTAGTCAGTACAATACAGAGTGGTGACCAAAGTATGAGTTCAGGTTCTAGTTGAACCCCTAGTCTCTGTGCAGTCCTATTAAGTTATCTAGTCTCCCTAGAAATTGAAAGGGAAGTGTCACCTATATGATTGGACCACTGAAAGATGTGTATTTGACAGGGCAAAAGAATGAAATAGATTCTGTATTCTGTTCTCACCCTCACCACCACCACCACCACCACCACCACCACCACCACCACCACCACCACCCTGTGTGCACACATTATGGGTTTATCTTAGTGCCTTAACATACTAGGCAGGGACTCTAGCCCTGAGCTATGTCCCCACAACTTATGTTGCCATGGCAATATTATGTTGAGTACATAAATTGTATGAGTCGTTCCAATTAAACTAACTTTAGAAACCAGACAGAAAGGGGTAGGGAATGTGAGATAACACAGAATGAAAGAGATGAGTAAGGTTAAATATATTTGTGATGTAGCCAATGAAAAGTAATCTCCTGCTGTAAAGCAAAGCAGCACTCCAGTGTCTGTGGGTAAGATGGTCCAAATCATCTCGAAGAACCTAAAACAGTACAACCAATCAACTAGAGACAAAGGTTGGGAAATAACTACTCAGGTGCACCAATGTTATTCATGTCAATAATCCAAATCATTCTATCTCTGGAGCCACAACACCAAATCATTAAGAGGAGCTACCATTCAGTGCTATAAACTCACTATGGCAATGAAAATTTGAATATCTAAGGACAAAAACTTGGCTCTCTTCTATAAAGAGAAGTAAAATCAAAGTAAAATCAATTCTCAAACCATAGAGGAGCCAGAAACTTTGCTAGTGACTGTTGAATAATAAATGGAAAGCAGCCATATTGTATTCACTCATTTAAGATGTATAAAGTGATGAGCTACCACCGTTGTGGTTGCCTGCACAAAATCAAACAACATTCCAGCAGAGTTGGGAGAGAGGCTCCTGAGTCCCGACCTCTAACTAAGGAGCTGTTGACAGTTAGAGGCTTCTGGGGGAGAAAGAGTCAGTTTTCTTTAAGAGGGCTCATGCTTCCATGCTCCAATGGATAGCCTCATATCCATGAGAGTATAGGTAGCACAATTAGACTGGATGGGATACAAAGAAATAGAAACACAAATTTGGAAGGGGCAAAGAATAGGAAATGGATCTGGGATGAGTAAAGGGGTAGGGAGTAGAGGCTTAATATGATCAAAATACAGTGTATAAAAGTCTCAAAGACATTAAAATACTATATTAAAGAGATATATGAAGTGTTTCGTTATAGTAATTGTGTAATTATTCAAAGTTTTACTAAACACCTTAGGATTTGAACTCCATTTAGTGCTCATACTGTCTCAAATTGCTTTACTGGAAGTTTTCCTACCTATGTAGGAAAATACCTGTGGTTATTTTAGCATAGGTGTTTCTCAAAGGGGGAACCAAATGCACATAAAGCATCATTTTGATTTGAAGGCTATACCCCTAAGATTTCCAAGCCCATGTAGAGGTCACAGAGTGTTTTTACAGAGTAGTTTCATTTCCTTCTTAAAAATGTATTTATTTTGGTTTTTAGTTTGCTTTATTTGTTTGAGACAGGCTTCCATGTAATCCAGTCTGGCCTTGAATTTTCTGTGTACCTAAAGATGGCCTTGAGTACCTGATGTCTCTACCTCCATGTCATGTCTCAAGATCTGGAATTACATGAATGTGCCACCAAGCTCAGCACTTCTCCATTGTCCATGTTGAAACAATAAACCCATTTTTAAATTTCTCTTCTCTTTGCCTATTAATCAGTAAGGCATATCTTTCCAAAAGCTGGCCTAGTTTACTGTGTCAAAAATTTCCAACAACTGTAATTATCAATCTTAAGAGACATTCACACCATAAAGAGAGTCTTTCTCTATTGTTTAAGGCAGAGCTATGTGAAGAATATTATCTGCTTTTGCCTGTAGACAGGTGAAAACTGGACAGTTATGTTGCCCTTCAAATTTCCATTCTCTGTGCCCATGGTTTTGGAACCTCCAGATTCCGTGTTCAGCTGTTGGGATCATATCCAGTTGGAACTTACCTCCAAGGCAAACATAGGCAAATTAAAAGGAGACATTTGACACATGCCTCATGGACCCTGAAATAATAAAAAACAAAGAAGCCTAACAGACCAGCTTCTTGAGAAAGAACGTGAGGAGTGTTTGACATTGCCCAGGATGGCCCGGCTGAGATGAATACACTCGCTGTTCTTGAAGAGGCAAACTAGGATTGCAGCCCCAGCTGTGATAATAGGAGTACAGTGACCCGTGACTGCATCTTGACTGAATTGCAGGTCTTGAATCTAATCATTATGTTAAAAAGAGGTGTTGAGCCTAAAAAGGAAGGCAAGTCTGGAAAAAGAGACATGGCAATATGTTAAAGCCAACCTATCACCTCAGGTCCACAAATACATGTCATCCCACCTGCTGTTTGTTTCTGCCAGAGCTGCCATCCGATGATCTAGAGATGAGAAAGGGGAATGGCAGCTTTTACAAGAAGTAATAACGTGTGGTGTGAAGCTGTGTCTGCTGCTGAAAGGCCATGTTTCTGTGTCGAGTTATTTCCATCCTTTTAGGAGGTACTCCGTGAACTCCACCACACCCCCAGGAAACTCACAGGTGTGTCAAGCTGATGGCATACACATTTCTACCTTTATTCTATTCCAAACACAGACAAGGGAATGTATTCACTAGTGTTTCTTAAATCTTGAACAGCATCACATACTGAAAACTAAAAGCAAAAATGTAACTTTGTTTGTAATGTGCGGTTATTACTCCATGTATAAGCAGTAATTCACATAAGATCAGAGCTGAGTAACTAGTAAATATAACACCACACATTTATATAATATTTTCTCTTTTTAAATTTTGTTTACTGTGTGTGTGTATATATACATGTGTGTGTGTGTGTGTGTGTGTGTGTGTGTGTGTGTGTGTGTGTGTGTGATGTGAGGGAGGGGAAACGTGCACACCATGTCCTACAGGTGGAGGTCGCAACTCCGTGGAGTTATGACATTTTGGTAGAAGCATCAAGAAAGCAGTTACATTAAAGCTAGGAGATCTCTGCTTGGGCCTCAGATGCTATCTGACAGGGTTCTCAGCCTTTGGATTGATGGAGGTTGGTGACCTCCTAAGTTAATAATTTCCCAAAGGTTTCACTTCATAAGCACAAGGACACAGCCACATGGGTAGGCAAGGTAATGGCTACTGAGGGGACTAAAGCTAGTCCAAGATAAACTGTAGTTAGGATCCAGACCTGCAACGTTCTAAGCTCTCCATGATCACTTCAGCACTAGCCAGCCTTAAAGAGGGTTCAGTGTAGATGGCTTATTTCAGAGAATTTTCCAAGGTTTGATGTAAGCTATGGTTTCTTCTTTGGAATTTTGGTTCACATACATCTCCTCTCATTTAACTAAATGTTTCTATCCAACTAGTATTGCTCAATGCCAGGAGAGTCACAACACCTGGAAAACTATGTGCTGCAAAACATGTTGTCTTGTTCAATGCCTCCTTCTCAGCCATCAACGTAAGGGCATGTACACACGAGAGCAGAGCAAGTGGTTCTAATTAATGCTTGAGGTAAGATGTCCAGAGAGATCAAAAAATGGACAACTGATACGTTTTAAGTGGTTGATACTATGTACTGAGAAAATAATGATATTTTACAAATTGGATGGCCATAGTAAATGTTTCTGATCTTAAATCTGACTTTTACCCTCATCATTCAAATACAAAATAATGAAAAGTTGCCTCTCTTAAAAATATCTTCTCAGATACAAAAATGAATGTATTGACTTCGTAGCTGTGTTTCCTCCGAAAGTGCCTCTCTTTCAACTAAATATTACCTAGTACTAACTAGTATAGATATGATTGCTCTGACATTGAATGATTATTTTGAATCTATAATTGTGAGTGTGAAAGTGAGCGGGTGTGAGAGAGACACAGAGATACACCCAGAGAGAGAATATGTCTCTGCCTCTCTGTGTGTGCACTTGCTCAGTTCCTTGTATCAGAATTGATTAATGTCTCTAAGAACCTGAGGGAAGGAATCAAAAAATGTACACGTAACCTGTCCAGCGCATTTTTAAAGCACCATGGAATGTGAATTTAAGATAATAAACACTAATTATTTTAGGGAATGTTCATCTGTATGAACTAAGTATTAAAAGAGATTTGTATGTAAAGGCTGCTATAGACTTTCTAACACCCTGTAGATTACCTGTCCAGGGCCTCTGAGCCACTCCCCATAATCCAATCACGCCTTCTATCTCCTTTAAATCATTCAAAAGAATGCTTCAACCTGGAGCATGCACAATTGGCACTCATTTTGTAAAGGACGGTGGAGGAATGACCTTACAAGAAACTAATGGGCCTTGCTTCCTAAGAATGTCTATCTGGGCATGTAACATATGATAAATCATAGCCAAGGGCTTCTCAAGAGTTTCCTGATGAGAGAACCATGACCTTTTCAAGTGCAAAGTGATGGATTGGATGGGGCAAGCAACATGTAGATTTATTTTAAATAAAAGGCTGGTAAACAATGACAACAAAAACCGAAAACAACAGCAACACACACACACACACACACACACACACACACACACACACACACACACCACAGGATGGATCCACTATGGTCAGCTCAAATATCTTGCTAATATCCTCAATCAGGAAACAAAATCAAAAGATAGTATCTGTCTGAAACACAAGACCTAAGTAAAAATGTAGCATTAACACTTGCTAACTCCAGAAATGTTTTGCGGACCTGTGCGAATTGCCACAACAAAAGTTCTGGGTTTTTCTAGGAAGGTGGGTGGCCAGATGTCTGCAGCATGCAGCCTATCTTCTCTAACAGGGCATCTGGAGGAACTGCTGAGCGGAGCCTTTGAAGTCGGCTCTGCAGGGGTGGCCTGATCCCTTTGGAGAACTTGCCATGGTATGAATTTATGGAGCCTCATGCAGACTGTGGTTCTCATAATCCTCACTTAGTTGGTTTTAGGCAAACATCACAGATTCTCTTACACACCGGCCCTAAAAGAGCTTCATAAATTGAAAGGAAGAATTCAAAATCTTTAGTCAGCACCTGACTCCAAATTCACTACCTTATAGTCCAGAAGGGAGCCCAAAAGCATGAGCTGAATTTATTTTTCCATAGAAAATAAACATTCACCAAGGCACATCTGCTCCGGTTTTTCATTCCTAACTAGACAGCTGATATAATGCTTTGTTTTTTTAACTTCCCCACAGGATCCAATCACAGCTTTCTGTAGCATTTTAATCACACTGACACACAGAGAGACGAGACATCCCAAATAGACTTTAGACAAAAACTGAGGGCAGGAGAGAGCGAGCCGTGTGTGCCAGACTCAGACCTGCTGAGATATCGATGTGGGTCTGACATGCGACTTGAGGTATTTCCTCTCAGATAGGTCAATCTTAGCACTGACGTGAGGTGAGGGCAGCCCTGTGGATGAGTCCACTTTCTCTAATACACCAAAACTCCCTCTGTAGAAAACATCCTGGTGGCCCCTTTCCCTCATCCTTAGCACAGTGAGAAACCCCTCTGGTTTGAGAGAAGCCATCTTTCCCATGTCTCAAGACTTGTTTTACCTGCCCATGCCATCATCTTGGACTGTGTACTAGCCCTCGTCCTCCACTCGGCCAAAATGATTTTATCCTTGAGTTGATGGTCTTCAGATTCAATCCCTACTTCCTGCCCCTCCCCCTGCTCTGCTCCTTGTCTCCGCAAATGACCCCCACCAAGCATATGTGCCAGGCTTAGGTGGCTTTGAGCCGTATCCAGCCTACAAGAAGCCCAAGAAGGACATGGGTGGGTGGAAAGATGGTAGGAAAAAGGCATTTTTTTCCCTCTCCACCTCAGGCAGTGCTGCCACCAGCAAGTCTACATTCTCCTCTTAAACAGAAGAGGAAAACTTGACATCTGACCCCTCCCAGAGTTGTCAAGAAATCTTATTCTCTGGCATCTAAGCATTCAGTGAATCGGCTTTTATACTCTTCAGCCTGCCTTTAAGGATTCAACAGCAGAAGGATTTAACATCAGGAGAAAGAAGCCTAGAAATAAGAAATTCCAAGGCACCGACAGGGCTGCAAATAGGAGAATGAAGGCTGTTCTAGCCACAGCCCACCTTTCCAAATGCACGCAGACTAGCAGACAGTGTTCCTCAAATTTTCAGCAGCCACAGCATCTTCATCCTGGGCGTTTCCAGAAGGAACCCATCTCTGGGAGCCAGGTCTAGGAATATGCTTGTTAATACATCCCAGATGGTTCTTCTGCACACAAAATCTGACAAAAACTTCACATCTTACTGAAGCCAAAATCAATAGACAAAATAAATAAAAATGTTCTTCCCACATTCTTCACACTCCCTCCTCCATAACAACATACTGTCTCAGAAATCGGGAGCAGAGACATACATGCGTCTTAGGAGAAATGTGAAATACTTCCAGGTTCTCTTTTGTACCCAGAGAGAAAGGGATAAGAGCAAAAGAAATAAGACATGCTACTCTTTCCTCTTATAAAAAGGGGGATACTACGTGTGCAATATTCATAAAGGCACCAAAATTGTGTCTATTTATGGTCATCTCTTAGAATCATTGTTATTTTATATTTATATTATAATAACTCTTTTCTAAGGACTTCCTGTATGAAAGGTTAGAGAAAGCAGCCAGTTATTTTCTACGTCACCGTCCGCAGTTCTGAGGCCGATGAAAAAGCAACCACCCAGTGAAAGACCATATTTTTAGTATTCTAGCCTTTCAACTGTTATAATAAATGTAGCTATCTACAATCAACGTGTTTGGAAACTGGATGCAACTGTGGCCTATATTATGTGCAAAATTGGCCCCTGGAGGAGACTCGACCATTCTGAGCACTGTCCACTTGAGGCAGAGGTAACCTGACAAAGGGCTGCATGCCAGCCCTGAAGTGTTTACTGCTTTTAAAGTGCCCGGCTTCTCAGAAAGGAAATCGAATCTTCACTGCACGTAGAATGCTGATATTTCTTAGGTTGAATACTAATTCTGCAACAAAGTGTCTGTGTTAACTCTTACTAATTGTAGGCCTCAATTTCTCCTGAAGATGAAATCTTGAAATATGAGAACATTTCCAATATCAGAATCTATCAGGCCATGCAGCAGAGAGGCACCACCCTGATCAGACTCCTGCACCACATCAGATTCATCTTATACTTTATCAGCCTATAAATCTGTAAATACAATAGTCTGTATTACCTACTATTGTAGCTAGAGTTTTCCTGCCTTGCCCACAGTCAGGACAAACATCTGTCACCCACCAGTCCCACAGCCGCTCAGACCCAACCAAGTAAACACAGAGACTTATATTGCTTACAAACTGTATGGCTGTGGCAGGCTTCTTGTTAACTATTCTTATATCTTAAAGTAACCCATTTCTACAAATCTATACCTTGCCACGTGGCTCGTGGCTTACCAGCATCTTCACATGCTTCTTGTGCTGGCGGCATCTGGCAGCCAGTCCTTCTGCCTTCCTGTCCTTTTATTTCTCCTCTCTGTTAGTCCCGCCTATCCTTCCTGCCTAGCCACAGCCGATCAGGTTTTATTTATTGATCAATCAGAACAACTTGACATACAGACCATCCCCCAGCACAGCCAAGTGCAGACCATCTCAAACACCTGCACTCAGGCCCATGGTCCTAATCATCCTCTATACGGACCTGCTGGGTAACGCCACAAAAAACCCAAGAAGGGCTCCCACAGGACATACAGATCATCCCACAGCATACTATAATACAGCACAGCCTATTTCTCATAGTAAATGGCAAGCTAAAGACTACCTGGCCCAGTACCATGAGGCTTGATTGGTATTAGAGGAAAGAGAACGATGACATTAACATTAGAGAGCCACTGCTCTGAACCAGATAAGCTTCGATATGATATTCAGCCACCACAGATCTGAATGCTATTGTCAGTCCCCAGGGAGCCAAGGGCCGGGAAGCTTCAACATCTTAGGGATTATCTCCCACTTAATGCACCTACATCCAAACATTTCAACTAGAATGACCCCAAATAGAGAAACTCAAATTTATAGACCAGGGCTTCCAATCTTCTCTGGGAATGCCTTGAGGAACCTTAACCTAGAGCTAACAGACTCTGAGACCAGCTTCCAAAAACCAAAGTGTGGCCTAGAGCGGCCCCTAGGGGTCAACTTAGTAATCACTTTACCAACCTGACCTGTCTATCCACCAATTTTCACATCAATGAAGTAGCAAGATTCTCATGTAAATCCACCAGCGTCATTTCATGGAAGTTCAGAAGTACTGACTTAGTAATATATGTTTAATAAAATTAGCAACATTAAAACTATGTTCTCCTTTCTTGGGTTTCTTTTCCAGAAGGTGTTTATTCAGTGAAGGAGGCAGAGGGATAGAAGATGGCTGGGGGGAGACTGTCTTGAAATGTTAAATGGCATTAATGTTTGGCTGTTGGAAACTCTCTTCTCTAAATGACCATTTTCATTTGTACTAGGGGTTAGCCCCTTTAAAAAATATTGTACAATCTACAGTAGCACATAAGGCCCAGTGCAAACTCTAGGTGCAAGCCTTGTTTTAAGAGGATTGGCTTGAGGGATTAAATGGCAAAGGGAAAGTGCTTTGGGGTTATTAAAAGTCACTAGCTAGAAAGCTCCAAACTGGATTTTGCCTACCTACAATCGTGATGGAAGAAAATGCTTGAGCACATGGCATTCATTTTTTAATAAAGACACCTTTTTTAAGGTTGGTATTTTGATTTTACTCTTTTCAATAAAGGGTCTGTAACATTGCATGTGTCAACAGAATGACAGAAGCCACCTTTGAGGTTTTCAGTGCAATTTTTAAAGCTTGAGCATGCGCACATGTGCTTCATGGAAGTGCCTGGTGGGAGGGGAGGCCTGGCCGTTTGTCAGACTGACTTCAGCCTTCCTTCACTCTCTTTTTTGTTGTTGTTGTTGTTGTTGTTGTTGTTGTTGTTGTTGTTTGGTTTTTCGAGACAGGGTTTCTCTGTGTAGCTTTGCTCCTTTTCTGGATCTCACTCTGTAGACCAGGCTGGCCTCGAACTCACAAAGATCCACCTGGATCTGCCACCCAAGTGCTGGGATTAAAGGCATGCACTGCCGCCACCACCACCCCGCCCTCCTTCACTCTCTTGAGTACCAAGATAACTTTGGTTAGCCTATTGAAAAGTAGATTTTTGGCTCTTCCTGCTTTTTGCCTATTTCAAATTCTGTCTACTTAAGTTTGGGTCAGTCAGAAGTAAATGTCAAAAGGAACTGGAATCAGACACACAGAAAATGACAAAAGCCACACCTGGTGGCACTGACCTGTGATAACTACTCCAGAGGCCGAGGCAGGAAGCTAAGGAGTTAAGGGGCTAAGTGGATTCCCAAGCAAGGCCATGGCAAGCCTAGACAAGTTGCTGAGACCCTACCTCAAAATAAAAAGTAAAGCCAAAGTCTGAGACTATGGCTCAGTGGTAGGATGCTCCCTGGCATGTGTGAGGCCCTAGGTTCCAGCTCCTGTACGGCAAGGAAAAACAAAACAAAATCGGCTGGGAATTACTAAGAGAGAAGACAGCAAGTGTTTCAAACTGAAATTGAAGCCTGCCACCTGAGGAGGAAATTGAAGGAGGAGGAAGACAGATGAGGAAGAGTCTCCGATTGCACTGTGGACTTAATCACCTTTTAAACCAACGACTCCAAAAGAGACAACTGGTACTCAGACTTATTGCTTGAAAATAAATGTAAGAGTAACCACATTTCAACACCCCCAAGGACACGAACACGGATGAGATCATATCCTGGGTTTATGCTAACTTTGGCGCACATTTCTACCCACTATTTTAGTGAGGGAATCAAAAAGTTGTGGAGATTATTTTTTCCCATGTAAACTAAACACCATCCAGTAGTTGAGAAATTGGAAACCACAAAGCTTGGGAAGAAAAATGAATGCTTTGGAGCATAAATTTTTCCATTAAATTATGCCAATAAACTTGGAACCTTGAGAGTTACTCTACAGACACTATTTTAGAGGAAGGAAATGCTCTGTGTGCCCTCAAACCAGGGCTAGGAATAAAATGATGGGAGTCACAGTTTTATTCCCACTAGGATGAATGGATCACATAATCATTTTCATGCCAACTGAAGAACAGTGAGGTCAAACTGAATATAAATTTATTAATGTAGGATAACACTTTCCTAATGTTTCATTTTTTAAAAAAAATAAAACCTAAGTTATAGATGTAATTGTATTTTTCTTAAACAGGCCAGATAAACACTCACTAACTGATAACACCAAAGATAAATTAGAAGTTGCTGTTAAATCAGAACAAAACTTTCGCTGTGTATGTGTGTGTGTGTGCATCTGTATGTGTTTATGTGTGTGTATGTGTGCATTGTGTGTGTTTATGTATGTGTATGTGTGCATGGGTGTGTGTGTGTGTGTGTGTGTGTGTGTGTGTGTGTGATTACCTAAGCTTGCATGTAGAGGCCAGAGGTTGATACTGGGGTGTCTTCCTCTCCTAAAAGTAGAAGCCAAGGAAAAATAGTTGAGCTCTAGCATCTTTATATTAGCCTAGTTAAGGCCAGCAATGGTAGAGTGTGTTGAGTTCAGAGCTGGAAAAAAAAAAGTGCACAGTGTCATGTGACTACAGCCAAGCCAAAGCTTCTAATTCAGAGGAAGTATGAAGAGACACTAACAGAACTGACCTCACTGACTCCCTTCTTCCCTTCACTTCTTTCTTTGCCTGACATTCTTCTCCATTCCTGTTGAACAAAAACAAGCTATGTATAAAATTGAATCCTCCAAGTATGAATTAATAATCACCAGGACTTGTGGGCAATAGTTTTGGGTAATCGTTAGCAAAGTAATCATCCAGTCATTTAATTTCAATGTCAATGGCAGCAGTTGTCATGATAGTGTAATAGTCATTGCTTCTACTGCTGTTCAATTTAATTTAAAGGAGGGATAAGATAGAGGAGAGCATATGTAAAATAAAAGAAAATACATAAAGGAGCTTAAAATTAAATTTGAGAGGTAATCCCCATATTACCATCAAAGGTATTACGGTCAGTGCTATCATCTACTTTTGGTTGTATATGAATTAATCCATGTAGACTTTCTGGGATTTTCAAATCTATAATAGAAATATTGATTCCACTGTGACCTCTATCTTGGCTTTTGGAGCTCAAGATGTCAACAATGCAGGAGAATGGTCACAAAATCCCATGATGTGAGCACACTTGAACGAAAACTAAGTACAGCAATTTTTCTCTGACATGGCAAAGTACTTTCCTCTGTAGTTAAGAGATGACTCATTTGCTAAGTTGGTTAATTTCCACCCAATAACACATCCTTTCCACCTTTCATCACCACCCACTCCCACTTCTGTGCAGTTTATGCAAATTGCACCATAAACTACCCCTCTCTTCCCACTTACTATCACTTTTCTTAAGCAAGCATGTGTTACCTTAGTCATGAAGTGTCAGTGCGGTGCTCTGTAACTCTCCCTAGGCAATCTAACACGGTAAGCTACACCCCTGATCTTTCATGATCCAAGCCCCTATCTGATGCAAGTGCGTATCACCCTCAATCAATATTTACACAGAAGCTATCCCCAAAGGAGAATCCACATGAACAAACACCTAGCTAACATTTTAGTGGGGAATATACCAATGACTATTCGTTGGAGAAGAGTTCAAGAAGCAGCAGCCATGGAATTTGACCAATAACAAGTCCTATTTTTAAATATGGCAGAAATGCTATCATACCTGAGATGGATTTGCAAAACAGAGATCAAGACACAATGTTCTTACCCATGCTGGGACTGAATATCAGCATCTATAAGACTGAAAGTACTAATGATCTCAAGTTGTTATTCTTTAGTATCATTACATCCAAAGCAACTTCAAAGAAGGAGCTCCTCTGAATTGAGTTAATACTGACAAAAGTATGCCATTGAGCCAGTGTTATAGGACAGACAAACTTACTTTTAGCCTGACATTTCCTGTTGTGTCCTATTTGTTGCTTTATCACAAAACTGCAAAACCAATCATGCTGGGAGCTTCCAAAGAATGCCAACTAATCTATAGGAATACTGGGCCAGTCCACTTATATAATATCAAAATAATATCAAAAATAAAATAACTGTTGTGTGGAGAGTAGCAGGAGACAATAACAACTCCTTTCCAAAAAATATGAAATATCTAAAGCAATGACCAACACCATCTACAAAATTAACAAAGTATTTTGCTTCTGTGTTTACTAAACTTCCCCAGTAATGAACTTGGAAGCATCGTATCAAACACAACAACATAACTGGGGAAGAGAGCATAAGGTCACATCCATGTGAATCCCGTGATAGCACAAGGTAATATGGGTGCCTCTTTGCAATATTCAATGAAATACATTGTCTCTACTTATCAGCAATGGCCACACACATACATTTATTGTCTACATTCAGACCTCTGTAATAGCATTATTTCAGTTTAGTTAACTGAATGAGGAAAGAGATCCTCCTACAATAAGGACTCGGAAGTAGAATTGTGTCTTCTTCTAGGTTAAAAAAAAAAAAAATCTTTCAAATGGAATTTTTCTGGATTAAAGAGCCCAGACAGTACAATTCATATTAAGGACAGAAAATTTAGCTTCAGAGCATGGGTTCAGTTTGCATCATTTCATGTTCTCACAAATTCTTAGCTGTGAGAATAGATGAATGCTATGACTTTACCAACTCTAATTACCTTCCTTTGTAATAAGCATGAAGTAGTACAATTTTGGTGATTAGTAAGTCCTGACTGAGGGACGCCACTGATGTCAGTTTCCGTGTATACACAGATACTGTCCTAGGATCTATTGGCAAGTTTCTATTGCTGTAGCAGAGGGAAATCAGCCAATCAGAAAGGCAGGCAGGATTTTAAAAACTCT